>NC_092433.1:14554823-14896414 GCF_036169615.1 Heliangelus exortis | reverse complement strand
AAGCTGGCCAAACTTGAGTGGTGGAAATGCAAACTGTTTTTTGACGTGGTGGAGCACAGATGGAACCACCTGGCTCCTGATCCTGCAGCCACGGGTGCTGCTGCTGCTGCTGCTGCTGCTCCTTGGGGCTTGGGCACAGCTCCACACGTATGGGCACAGCATTGGGTGTGGGAGGTGGGGACAGAACCTTCCTGCCACAGCCACACCAGCTGCTTCCAGCTGAGATGCTCTTGGCTTCTGTCATCTGAAGGTTGGCAAGAGGTGGGTGGTGGGTGAGGAAAAGCTGATGCAGCGGAGTATTGATAAGGCAGCGGAATAGGCAGCCAAATGCTTGGGATATTTTTCAGAAGTTTTGGCAGACAATACAGGATTGCAGTCTGGAAGAAAAAGGTACTTGTTTGTCTGTCTTGTTCAGTTGATGTTTCCACCCGCTGGCAATGGTATTGGCAATAGGAGGTAGTTAATAGATGGAAAGTTATTGCTCTTTAATGTGTGCAGAGATTGCACAACTCCCACAGACATTCAGTTAAACATGCCCTGCTTTGCATGCTTCATTTTTTCTCATCTAAATAAAATGCAGCTTTTTCAACAATCTCTCCCTTTCCCCGTGCTATATTATTTGCTGAATTTTTTTTTGTTGTTGTTATTTTTATTTTTTTTTCCAACGGGGAATGAAATATTGCACATAGACCCTCAAAAAGCAAGGCTCTTCAGTATGGTTAATCTTTCTGGTCTGTCTTATTACAGATACATACATGGATGTGCTGGCAAAAACAAATTTATTGCAATAATTATTGGACTGAATTGGAGGTTATTTATAATGTGATTAGATGGCTATTTATTAGATGTGTCACAGTATCTATTTAATGTTTTATAGGTGTTCAGTGAGATTATGACATTAAACAGTATTTCTTGTATATAATCCAGAAAATGTTACAGGAAAAGTAAATTCTGAGAGAGAAAGATGTAACAATCAAAGTAATGGAGGGGGAAAGTACAAAAATGTAATTTTAGGCAGCAATTCTCAGCCAGGCTGAGGGAGGGGAATGTTTAAGACGTGAGGAAGTCCAGGTGCAGATTTTAAGTTTTCTGAAGTGCACGAGCACTCTGCCTAACAGCTGACCTTTCCCTCATGAAATGGACATTTTTCATTTAGAAAAGGAAATGAGAATCATCTTCTTTGATTTTTTTGCACAGGATAAGTGGAGCTAAAAAGTTCTGTGGGACCGTTTTCTGTAGGAAACTTTCATAAAAATCAAGCATTTCCCAGGCAGGTGTTCCTTTGACATTTTTAATGCTTTGTGTTAAGGTGGCATTGACTCTTTTACTTCTTTGTGATGAATTCAACATTTTTTTCCTTATCAGTGTTTTTTATAATATTGTATTTAGCTCTATATTGTGTCATCACCATGCTTTTTTGTACCATCAGGACAAAAAGTTTTAGTCTTTCTTAACATCTATGAGTTTTAGTTCTTTTTTTTTTTTAAGTCAGAAAAAATTGCAAGTTGAGTTTCCCATGAATAAATCTGGGTAAGGCTTGCCTGCAAGGAAGAAAAAAGACTGTCAGGGCAAAAAATGTCCCCAAAGAATTCTGTTATTTTAAAAGATTTCCTGCAATCTTCAGAAAATGGAGATTCTTAGGAAAAACAAATCCCCTGGTTTTATATACTGACACAGACCATCTTAAAATATTTCATCCAAAAAAAGTCGGTCTTGCTACTTCTGTTTAACAGATAGACCCTTTTCTGTGGGAGGATGTGGAGGAGAGAGGAAATGAGGCCACTGGAAGGTTTTGCAGGTGTGAGGGTGAAGCTGAGTGGCCTTTGCTTTCCATTTCTCATGAAGGTGCAGCAGGAGAAGGAGGGAGCGTGGGGTGAAAGGAATGATCCTCTATTTTTTTCTCATGCCTCCTTTTTGCATTTTCTCATGGAAAAAAGAGCATGTTTGCAGACAGTGTCACCACTGTGCAGAGGTGGCAGACCCCATCTCAGCTTTTCCCATTCCCAGCCTAATCCTTGTTATCCAGCCCAAATCCCATGGGACAACTTCCCTGCATATGTATAGTGTCCCATCATCATGGGACACAAATTTTCAGCCCAGACTGTTGTGGATCAATAGTATTTATCCTTTGGTTCTTGCAGATAAAAGAGCTGAAATATGCCATGGCATGAGATGTTCAGTAACACAAGAGGGCATGGGGGAAAACTGGTTGGCCAGATCACACGTGGACTGGGAAGAGTTTTAATGATCACTTTTAAAACAGTGTAGCTGCCATCTAAATTCAGGCTAACAGTGGTGAGAAATTACAGTAGGTAATTTAATGAGACTATACATTTTATTAAATTTATTAGCTGTCCACAGAGGGTTAAAGATAACTGAAAATAATTACATAGGAATTATGGAGTTGCAGCAGAATGTGTTACTCTGCTCCCACAAAACTTCAAGGGAAACAAATTAGCAGGGTTTATTTGCATAATTCAGATTTTTCAACAAATCTTACAGAGAAGGAAAAACATAATAATGTAAAGGAGCTGAAGATTCATGTTTCCATAATAGCTGTGTCTGCACTATCCTACCTGCAAAATTCATTCTCCGGGGTGGTGATGCTGTTGAATATTTTTTATTTCTTAGCCATCCAATTTTTCCCCTGCAAGCAACTCCTGGGGATGGATATTAACCTGTAATTCTCTCTTAGCTGTAAGTTTATTTGGCTGCATTACACCTGAGCAAGGGATCTTCCAGGGAGCAAAGGGCAGCATGCAAAATTTATCAGAAATATAGTAATTTTTATTTAAACTCGTTCATGCTAATTGTTCTCTTGAGGCTTGATCTGGAGCACAGAGAAATCCAAAGGGGGCTCACTAGGCTGTGGGTCAGGTTTTTGGGTCACCTGCACATGGCAAGTGGTGAATAATGAGCATCATGCACAGAGTGCCAACTCCTTGGGTCTCATCCTGGTGCTGGAGGTAAGAATTTATCTGCTGAGTTCAACAAGTGCAGGCTCAGGGCTGGAGGAGAGCAATTGCAGCAAAAGGCAACCACAGACCTTGATGACCAGGAGGCAGGTGTGTCCCAGTTATGCAGTTACCATGTCCTGGTTAACTGGTGTTTTTCCCAGTAGAGTTAGCTCTTTGATGGATGGAGGTGGTTCAAGAAGTTGTTAGAGTCACTGCTGGGACTTGATATGATTACAAATAGATTGCCATATATAATCATGAGTATTGTGATGGCAGCTTTATCCTCCCACTGACACAAACAGGCTGACATTAAGACATCTGTTTTGCAAACAGAACTACATACACTGAAAGCTGTTTAGGGTGGACTTTTTTTTTTTCCTTAACAAAATCCTTTAAGCCAGCTCAAAGGGGTTGTTCTTGCAGACACAATTGTCCTTCTCTTTAGTCCAGTTTGGGTATTCTAGTGAGAAATACAGTTTGGAGATCCTGCCCCACCTTTCTCTGCCACCATATGCAAACCACTTCATGCTGTGGTGCTTTGTTGTCCTATCAAGGTTTGCCCTGCTTTGCCAGATTTAAATCTTGTGTCTTTTTTGGTCTTTTTTACAGACCATGGGGTCTGGACATCACCACAGTAATGATAATGACTGGGAAGCATCTTGGTCAGTCCCTAAACTCCCACCTGTTTCCACAGTGGCAGCAACTGGTCCTTGGTGAGCTGCTGGATTTTAGCTCTTAGCATCTCCATCCTGGGAAGGGTGCCCCTTCCTACTGTCCCACTGACATCCACACATTGAGTTCTACTGGTGTCAGGAGATCTGTCAAGGATCTGGAAACAGATATGCAATTACTGAGCATAAAGCAGATTACTCAGGACAAAGAAATGTTCAAGCCTGGCAAGAAAGGAGTTAATATAAACTTAATTTTTCTTACCTACTCTCCATAGGCTCCAACATTCTTATATAAATCCCCCTCTCATTAATCTAATATAGCTCTACTTTGTTCATAATTTACCAGACCTTTCAATAGGCATTGTAATATTTGTGCAGGGCAAGTGTATAAATCATTGTTGCCCTTTTCTACTTTTTTACTTATCTGCCTTCTTTCAAGGTCACTAACCTACCTTATAGCTTTCATCTGGTTTAAATATTCTGCTATTACCTTTTACACCTCACTTCCTAGTTCATGCCCATTTAGATATATGCAGCTGCATCTTCTCAAATGGCTATTGATCCATGTCTCCTTGCTAAAGGTTACCAACTTCATCAGCAGTAATGATACAAATTACATCTGTTAGGGTCCACTTGCACCTTTATACTGGTTAGAAAGGGAGTCTGTTTTCTGATTTCATTGGTTTTGACCATCTTTTCTGCCTAGGATGTCTAAAACACAAAAAGGAAAATTATTTTCAGTAAAATATCCTCAATGGGACACACTTTCAGCACCCAGGTCATGCAGAGAGGCTAATCAATCCCTACTGACCTCCAAGAGCCTGAAATTTAGCTGGATGAGGCCCCAGTCCAGCAAAGCACTTAAGCATATCCTTGTGTAAACATATGATCAGTCCCATTTTCAGTGCTATTTGGTGAGAACTGCATTTTGGAGCAGAGCATCTTGGGATCCTGGTGCCTGCAAGGGCTGTGCAAGACCTGACTGTACTGGTTGCAAATGCAAGCTCAGTCCATGACGTCTGGTGTGCTTGCAGTGGGCACAGAAACTCTCTGTGAAGAGAAACTAAATGTATTGCTTCATGATGACTTGAGAGGTCACCCTATTTTTCTGGCTTCACTGATTTCTTGAACCAAGTGGGTTGGTGCCACGGGATTGCAATCCTGCCCCCCCAGAAAACAGGTGAGGTGGAGCTCTGCCATGGCTGACTGCTGCAGAGTGAGGCTGGAATTGTTATCACCATGGTGTAGATGAAAAGAGGGCTAGGAGGGACCTGAGGAGCTCATCTCATCCTCCCCCATACAAACAGCTCCTAACACAAGGTTTCTGTGTTTCTTTAACCTCACCAGCAGAAGGGATCTCCAGGCCTCCCTGGGTGATCTCCTCCTGTGCCCAGTGACCCCTGCAGCAGGGAAGTTTTTGTAGTGCTGAACTCAGCTCTCCCTTGCTGCATTTAAACCCAATCCTTTTTGTACTCCCTCCCTGGATGTGGATAGCAATTTGTTGCCTTCCTCTTCACGTAGCCTTTTACATAATTGAAGACTGTTATCATGTCTCCTTTCCATCTTCTCTGCTCTAGACTAAATAGCCCAGATAGGATGAAAGCTGGAATGGGGTGTCGGGGAGAAGGAGTTAGAGGAGGAAATTACAGAGGAATTAATCCTGCTTCCTGTCCCTACAGAAACTGACTTTTCCTTCCAAAGGACTGGGACTGTGGGAGGGAGACACTTGATTCTTGGTGTGGGTGATTGACTAACACAGCTCTAACACATCCTAAAGAAGAGGGGCTTGGTCTGCCCCTCTGCTGAGTTGTGATACTTCCAGCCAGTGTGCTTGGGAAAAAAGCTTTTATTTCTTATATTAGCAAGGAGAATTTCCAGCTCGCAGGTCAGCTCCCGTGGGATCTGCCTGGTTGAGCTTCTCTGTATATCATGAAAGCTGTTTCTAGGTGCTGTTACACAGAGAAAATAACAGTCCAACACCATCACCTTGCAGCAGCATCCAGGCAGCCCCCCATGAACCCTGCCAGGGAGCTGGAGCCTTCTCCTCTGATGGCAGACTGGGGTTTTTGCTGGGACTCCCGCCTTGCCTCAAGCTCTTTTTTTCCCACCCTGCACGGGGTGGAAAGGCACCCGCCTCACACGCTGCCTGCACGGCTTTCCCAACTTGATTGCTCTTTGTAAAACCAACACGTGGAACAGCAAATGCTGTCTGATCCAAAGTGCCCCGGGGTGTATTATGTCAATGTCACACACGTTAAATACAGTGAGCACTCGGAGTGACTTCTTGTTCTTTGTGGCCCTTTTCCATTATTCACATCTCCTGGCAGGGCTCTAGCACGTCCACAGCCGTTGGGTTGTGCCTGTCATAACCTGGAGGACAGAAAAATGATTCCCAGTCTGGAGACTTCCAAAAGCACGAGCTGGGGGATAACATTGGGAAAAAATGGTTCTTTACCTCTTGACGGCCTGTCCAACTTCCAGTGACACCTTTAGCCCTGCTCTAAGCACTCCAAGAACAGCACGTAAGGTGGAGCTGTTTTCCTTAGACTCTTGGTAGCATCTGAAAAAGGTCTGGTCTTGAAGAAAACAGAGTATTAGAGGCTGGTTTAGGCTGCAGGGAAGTCCTCTGCATTGCACATCCAGCCCCAGTCCAGATCCTTCATTGCTCAGATGTTAAGGCTTTCCAGCTCAATTTCACAGTAAAAAAATCTTGATAAATTGCAAACCAATTGATATTTTTTTTCAACTCTTTTTCTCCCCCTTCCTTTCCAGAGTGACTTTGAAGATGACATTTGTATAGCTGAATTAAAACCACATTTGCCCGCTGTTAGGAAGGGAGGAGGCAGGGGTAGAAGAGAGAGAAGCCCTTTTGTTCTCCTCCTCATGCTTCCCCTTCACCTGCAAGGGCCAGGCTCCAAAATAATTCCGAACAGCTGAGGTTAGCTGGGGACACGTAATCCCGGAAAGCTGGCTCTGAATTCTGGCACCAGCACATGGCATTTGAGTTTCATCAACAGCTGTTTAAGTGTAATTCCCTCATCCCTCTGAAGAAGTGTGAGCACTGGAACCAGGTATGTGCTTATTTAATTGAAAATGTAAAAAAAAAAAAACAAATTTTTTTTTTTTTTTCTAAATCAGAGCCCCGGTGGCATCGATTGCAGTGGCAATGTTCATGTTTTTTAAAGCTAGGCAAGCTCAGGGACTCTTTTGAGGATGTATTGGGGTCTTTTGAGTGTGCTCTAAGCAGCCACATCTACAGGATGCTCAAGACTTGTGGTTCTCAAGCAAAGGGAGGGATGAACCCTCTGTCCCTGATTTCCTGTAAAGGAGAAAGATTGCTCTGTGCAAATATGGCTTCAAGTATCTTGCTGAATTTGCTGAGACCTGTCCTGTTTGTTTGCAGAAGGGGTGAAAGGAGCATCCTGGCAACACAAAGGAGAGAAACCTCTTAGGGTTCAGCTCGCCTGAGATGGGAGGATGTGGCAGCAACGGGCTCACCCTGAGGGTAGCAAACACTGTTCCAGGCATGGATAGGGACCAAGCAGCATGTGTTGGGTAAAACTTCAGTGGTTTTCCTCTTTAGAGTCAATCAGCAGGGATAACATGCTATTTTTCTCAGGAGGGTGTTAATTTTTTCAAAGAGAATTCCTTGGTTGGCCCTCAATATTCATGACCCAAAGATAAAAGTGCTCATCAGTTCCCTTGTGTCCCTCCCCAGCAAGAAAATTTCCAACATCTTTAGTTCTGGTGTTTTCTTTAAGAACATACACTTTTTATTAGGGCAAAACTTTGGTTTTGCTGTTTAGCTAAGTGAAATGAGTAATGAAAATGTTATTTGTATGGAACACAGGAAATATTTTCTTTTTAAATTATCTCATCTTACTAATTGATTACAACAGGATCACTTGGATGTGTGTAGTGTACAGCATCCGGTCCCTCTATCACAGCAGGGCTTAAGCCAAGCTGGTATAAACCATCCCAGGGGAGAAAACAAGAATAAAAGCTGACAGGTATTTAGGGCTGCATCTCCCAATGAGCCTGCTTAGCCTCCATGAGGAAATAATTTGGGTGTCTGAAAAGAATGCGTCCAAAAAATATCAGAACTTTCTATGGAAGATGGAACACTAGAGAATATTGATAATTAAAAGCATAATCTAGAAATAAATTATCTGAAGAAAACTCCTTCAAGGACTAGGTATTTTGTCTTGTTCAGTGCAAACACCATTGGCAGTCTGCTAGCTTGGCAAGTGGTTGTTGATGAGAAGTAATAATATAAATCAACAGCGCGTCTGAATTTAAATCAGAAAGGGAAACAATTAATATAAATGATTACGGTACAATTTCCCTGAGATGCAAAAATATTGCATATTTGGAAGTGCCTGGAGTATAATAGTCTTTAAATATTCATGATTGTAAAAGTTTCCTAAATGCTGTTTCCAAAATAGGTGTCATGAGACAGCGACTCTGTCCTGAGCTGATTTCAAAACCATGGCAAATAATGTTGTTTCTCATAAACACAGATGAAAATGTCACACCAACAGAAATGAAAGGGAGGGAAAATCATCCATGTCTTTGTGTCAAGGGTGGAGAAAAGGCTTAAACAGGAAAGCTGGAAAAGCCAACTTGGAGAAGCAATGTCATTTCCAGCTCACCAACCCATCCGTGCAGTTCGGATCCATTCCCCCTCGGCTCTGACAGCTTGACTCTTGCTGCTGCCTACTGCCAAGAAGTAGGTCAAAAACCTATTTTTGTCTCTACTCTTTTGTGGCCACTTCCCAGTCCCCTACCCCTGTGCAGAGACAGGAAAGCCTCCGAACAGAGGTGGTGAGCCCAGCCACATCCTGCACAGTGCTGGGCTGAGGGTACCTGGCCCCTACTAAGTGGCAACAGGGAAAAATGATGTTTCCAGCAGCAGGAATTGCTCCTGGGGGTGCCTATCTCCCTCTGCTTGCTGGGGAGGAATTTTAAGTGGATTAGGAACTTATTCTATGTTTAAATACCTAAACTTAACAGGTATCTGAGACAAAGTAAGTGTAACGTGCCAGCCCCATCCAGTAAGCAGCCAAGCAGTGTGAAGGGTGTTGGTGTTACCTTAGGTCTGGGTTAGAGAGCAGCACTGCAAACATCCAGTGCTGGTGGGGATGAATGGGGACATAAGGCAGAATCAGGGAGCTGGGGATGAAGCAGAATTGTGTTTCTCTGGAGCTGAAAGCTGTCTGTTTCTCCTGTTCTCCCCCACGGCCAGTGATTTTATCACCTCTGTTTGCTAACATCCTTCTTTCCTTTCCAGGTACCAGCTACTGGTTTTGGTTTTGCTGGTGATGGTTTTTTCCCTCTTCAAAAATTGTCCAATTGATTAGCATAATTCAGTTAAGAGTTCAACTGTTGCCTTACCCTTGAAGTTAGCTAGAAGACATGCTAAGAAGCTGCTCTGCTTTTCCTAGTATATCACTTGGAAATTTAAAAAAAAAAACCACATGAAGATACTATCTCTCCTTATAGAGCCTTATTTGTAGCTCTTTGTCATGAGTGCCAAAATCCTCCTCTGAGGATTCTGAGTGCCTGTCCTCTCTCCTGTCAATGCAAAGCAAAGCCTGATGGGGATGGTGGTTTTGCCATCCCAGAGCCCTGTGACCTCTGGAGGACAAGTGATCCATCTCCCAGTGGGAGACTGTGTTTTGCTGCTGGTCAAGAAAATACTGTTCACTAAGTGAATAGTTTTAGAAGTGGCAAACCCAGCCAGTGCTCCTGCCTCAGGGCATGGCACTGTTATAAAACTCAGCTTTGCCATTTGTCCCCTCCATGGTGAGTTGCAGGAGATGCCAAACAAGAACATAACGTGGACCTTTAATTACGTTTCCCAAAAGCATCTGCAGGGTTCACTCAAATGCTGTGCTACTATGGCTGAGGGAATTGCAATCTCTGTGACCTGAAAGCAAACAGCAAGGCAGTTGCCTCATCATTCTGCTTCTAGCATGTCTTGAGTCCAGCTTTTCAGACCAATTTTTTCCTTTTCACAGGGCATCTGTCAAGATTCCCACTCCGGAAAAGAAGATCAGAGCAAACAGGGACTGAGGAGAACAAAAGCTGACCCAAACCTTTGACCTAAACTTAACATAAAGCCAAATGAAACCTTAGAGGTTTGCAAATGTTCATGAAACATTTCCACCTCCTGCTCCCCTCTCCTTTATCTTTGGTTTCTTTATACTACTACACTTACTGGTTCTAATTGAAAGTCTAGTGCAAAGCCCCACTAAATTAATGGAAAGATTTTAGCAGCTTTTGACTCAGCTTCCCCCCAGAAAAGAACTAATTTCTTTAATGAAAGTGTCTTTAAACTTAAGAGAAAACAAGCCCTGAAAAGAGATAAGGAAAATCAGAGGTCAAATGCAATTTTCCAGCTTGCAGCACATGTTCTTGATCTGAAACACACCCATAAAAATGATACAGATATTGTTAACCCAGAAAAAAAAATTCACTGTACAGAAAAAGAGAACTGCTGAGCTAACAGTGAACTGGTTTAATACAATGCCTGTCTGTAATAGCTAGAAATTTTGTCATTTTTTTACTGTCTGCTTGTGCTTTAGAAGGATAGCATGGTGATCAGGGGATATTTATGACCTGAAGTTTCTGTTTGTATGTGTAAGTTTGTTGTTTCTGTTTGTATGTGTTCTGCTTGTTACAACAAAAATGTAAATTACATGACAGTATTATTGGGAAGATAACTCTCTGCTACTTATATAGGTTTTAATTTTTCAGGTGACTTTTGTCAGAAGGGTGTAGAAATGTGATAGTTTACAGGGCTTGATAACACCTGAGCTTCCTGAATGTTGCATTCAGTGGTCAGAATAAGTGTTCTTATCTGAGTCAGATTGTGGATTCCTGGATGAGAGACTCCAGGAAGGTGGGAGAAACCAGCTCAAGCAGAAGTTAAGATGTGGCTTTTCTTGGATTGCTCTTGTCATTTCCAATGGATTAGTGTTACCAGTTCAGAGCTTAGTTTTCTCTAAAGTACTGACCTGCCTCGAGCCCCTGTTTTGCACATACAAATTGAATGTTTTGTGTCTGCAGACTGGTATAGCTGCATATTTTACTTGTGAATACATGCACAACTTATCTAGAGAATTATTTCCCAACGTCTGTGTAACAGACAGCTTTGATTTTCACAGTCACTGGGTAGATGCACACAGAACAGTGTGTCCTCCAGAGGCTGTTACTTGGTCTTAATGGAAAACACAGATGTGGTGGGAAATGGTCCTAGGAAGATGCTGCTAATAAGCAGCTACTGCTCATTAATAATGTTGCTGTAAATGAGCATTATTTTATTATTGCCAATTATACGCAGATTTTACACAGCATAGTTTTTTCATCATTCTGTCTTTCATTATTTTCTTTTTTTTCTCCTCTTTGTCTTTTCTCCCCCTCTCTCCTACTAGACTTTCTCTTCCTGAACTCTCCCAAAATCCCTACTAGTGCCAAGCCTGGACTGTCTGGCCAAGGTGCTGCCAGCAGCCATGGCACTGTCTCACTGGAAGGCCATGTGCTGGACATACTGAAAGGCTCACTGCCTTCCCACCATCTGCCTTTTTTTTTTTTTTTTTGGAGGTGTGGCCAGTTCTGTCCACACACTAAAAATTGTTCACCACCTAAAGGAAATGTGGACCTTGACCCAAAGGTGCTGGCTGAGGTCTGTGGACCATCCAGTGCAAGAAAGTGGTGGTAGAGGGAATCCTCAGGACAGAGAAATCAGGGACAGAGGATATAATCTGATTTGCTTTTTTCAGCCCAAGTTGGAAGGGGAAAATTCTATGTCCTGGCACAGCAAGCATCTATTTTGATTGTCAAAACTTAGGAATACTGTATTTTTTTTCCCCACTCATCGTGAACCCACTTTTTATTTGGCTGCAATGGCTCCACTATTGTGGGTTTTGTAAATGATCAACCTATCTGTGTGTAGAAATCACACAGGGCATGGATTACTGGAAATGAAGCAAAATGTACCAGACACAAACTCAGCGCATTCTCTGTAGCTCATATTCTCTGAAGACTCATTTGTTCCTTTCCTCCTTTTAAGTATTTCCTCTCTCCTTTCTGGCCTGAGCTTTTTATTTGTTTTATTGGCCATTTGTTATCCAACCCTTGGCACAATATCAGGGACATCTTCCTGACAGTGAACTGGGAAGCTCTCTCTTTGTTAGGGGAACAACAACAACTTCTTTACTTGGGAAAGCTGACAGTCAGACAAGCCCAGATACCCTGTTTGCTGAGACAGCTTGTGAGAACTGGGATGTGCTTTGCTGGACCCAGTTGTGTAGCTGATGAACCTTGTCCAATTGGGCTTTTCTTTGGTTTTTAAAGGGTTTAAGGTATCATTTCTCCCTGAAAAAACTTGTCCAGCTGCTATGACTGTGGCCATATGACTGTGATGAAGGAATGGACTGAGCTGCTGTCTGTCAGGAGCTGATCTCCATGTGTGTGGGTCCATGAAGAAGCTATGTCTTTTCATCCAGGGGTGGAGATGTCTTTCTGGCTATGGGCATCCCAGACAGTCATTAAAATGAGCAAACTGCATGCTTTCATGTCTCCTGAGTCCACAGTTTCATCAGCTCAGATGAGATGGGCTTAGACCCAGGCTGGGCCTCAATAACATTTCACTTCTGCAGTTTGACTTAAGGCTTAATTTTGCTCTGGTATGACCCTGACATTGAGCTGCTTTGGGGCTCTTGGCTTCCTCTTTGCCTCCTCTCCAGCTGAAACTTTACAGCTGAGCTGGGCAAGGGTGTCCTGACTTCAGAGGAAAGATGAGAGAAGGCAGCTCCAGCTGCAGCTGACAGAGCCTGACAGAGGCTCCCCTGGCAGGTCTCTGACAAGCCTGTTACTACAAGTTCACCCCAACCAGCAATTCTGGCAAAAGCAAAAAATTTGCATCAAGTTCAAATTAGTTCAACATTAGCTCATGTTGCCAGCAATTCAGTAGCTCCTTCTCACTGCCTGAATCTCAGTTGAAAGATTTAAGTGTGCTTGCCATGCAGCCCCTCTGAGAAGGTCAAGAAGGTGGGCAAGCAATTGAGTTTTCAAAAATACGGTGATGCAAGTGAGTTTTATAATGTCTTCTCCAGGAATTCAAGATTTTAAATCCTAATACACAGTTGTCACCTCTACAAGATGTAATAGCACCTAGGCTAACTTCCAAAACAGCATAGGACATAGAAAAAGTAGGTTTATATAATAATTTTCATTTCCACTCACTGATTCAGTGAGGTCTAACAGCAACTGCATGAAATGAAATAGTAATAAAGCCTTTATTTTAAAATAGTTTCTACTGCTTTGACTGTATTTATTAAAAAACCAGCCTGTTCAAAAGTACTTTTTCCCCTTAGAGCATTCTGTGCATTGCAACCTCTGGAACACCTTTGGCTGCTAGAGAGACCTTGCAGAGATGAGGATGTCCATGCTAAACAGACTTTTTATGCTGTTCCCTAAGTTTGTCAAAAGCCTTTTTGGAAAAAAAAAAAAAAATCAATGTTGGTTAAATTTTGGAGAAAGTTTTGCTGGAATTTTTATATATTTTTAAAATCTGGAAATGGAGTCAAATTTCAGTCAAATTTAGCGAGTGGCATTATGCAAATAGTTGCAGCATAGCTGACATTTTCCCTCCTCTCCTGACTTATTATGGGAAACAAGGATTAATTATTGTCTGGCCCTTTGTGCTGGATGAATCCTGTGTGCTCTGGGCTGAAGCTAAAGAGACAAACCCAGTCCTTGAGCAGATCTGCAGCAAGGCAGTGGCTTCCACAGCTGGGACCTCTCCCCACCTGCCTTGAAGTGTACCCCCAGCTTTGGGAGCCAGGACCACTTCCATCCTTTGCAAAAAGGAAGGAAAAGTCCTCCTGGTGCCATGCAGAGCAGACCTTGGCTTTCCAGGGGTGTCCATGGGAAGGGACGTCCGTGGGAAGGGGTTCCCAGCCCCGGGAATGGGAAGCATTCTGCAGTGGGAGGCAGTGCTCACAAGGTTCCTGGCTCTCACCATTGAGCATTGTTCAGGATGAACGTAGATGTTCCATATGAATGTAAAGCTTAATTTGTGGTTTTCACACCCACCACATTTCTTGGAGTTGACATTTTCTGGAACTTTAGGGCCTTTTATCTGCAAACTGTTGTTTGGGGTTGTGGGTTTTTTTTTTTTTTTTCTGCTGCATTTTTGTTGTTTGGTTCTTTTTTGTTGTTTTGTTAATTTTAAAGAAAGTTAGCAGCTGATGTTTTTCATCTACATAATAAAATAGCATGCAATCAAACTGACCCATGCTTTAGCCAAAGGAGCTGTGTGATTTTGCCCCCTACTCCAAGGTGTACAAGCCTGAAGGGCAGCACAGACACAGGTTTGGTTGGCAGGCTACTCTACAGGTGCACCTTGACATTGCTTGGTGGATGCTGAGAAATCTGGAGGAATTCCCTGGGGAACTGTGGATTTCAGGAAAAAAAAAATAATGCCTGCTTAACCCACTGTTCCACTTTGTGCTCAACAGTGAGACTACAGTGACTTATTTTTCAGAAATGCCTTGGACCAGCTGGGCCTGAAAGGCTGTTCCTTGTTCCTGAAAGTGCCCAAAATGTGCAGAGCATTTTGCAGGTGGAAGAAAGTTACAGCTAAAGAGAGGCAGAAGAGAGAGGGAAGTGATTCAGGCAGCAGGTATTTCATATAAGTGCATTTTTATTCATTCTAAATCTTCAGCCCTTTGTGATAACTTCATAGTTTTAAAGAAGAAATAGTTTTCTGCTCCCTTAGGAGTACATCAAATCTCTCTGTTCCTTCTGCTCTGTGGCAAAAGATGATACTGCATAAAATTTGTACATGGCTTTGATATCAGCCATGTAGTGGGAACCTCAGAGAATTGGATTAATACTTTTTCTTGAGGTTGGGGAAAAAAAAAAAAAAAAAAAAAAAAAAAGATGGAAGAGCTTCCCTTTTTCTGGGACTTCCCAGCCAAAAAGAATAGTTATGTATTTAAATTCAGTGGCAAGTGGGTCCCAATGCAGATCATTGGGTTGCCATGGAGGGTGTGCAGAGATGGCAGGATTGTTGTCACCTCCTGCTCTGCCATCAGCATCAGGTGTGTGGCTTTGACAGACATCACGAGCCAGTCCCTGAATGGTCTCCTCAAACCCTGCTACACCCTGACCCACCACTATCCTCTTCTCAAACCTGTTGCTTCACCCCCTACCAGAAAGAAGGGTGGATTTTGGCACGTGAAGCAACTAAGTCAGACAGAGCTAAGTGGTAAAAAAATGGCAGTAGCCCCGGAGAGGCACTGATGGATGTTCCCCATTGGCTGAAAGTTCCTAGTCTACTTTCAAGGACACTTTAATTTTCAGTCCCTTTTTCCACTGGCCATGTCCACGTGAAGTCAGGCAGCAGAGATAAAGGCTGGCACAGGAATTTATGCCTCACTGCCTGATTTCTATTGTATATCATAATTACACTAGAGTAAGCTTTGGACTGACACAATTTTTCAGCAACTGAATACTTTAGAAATATTAATCTCACACCAGCTCTTTGTGTTGAATATTACTTTATGCAGCAGGTGAGGTGAGCCAACGTTATCCCCAGGAAAACAGGGAGAAAAAGAGAGATTAAGTGACTCACCTAAGGTCACACAAACCAGGTAAAGCCTGGGGGTTACTGCCTCCCAGTGATGGCAACAGTACAGAGAAATTAATGTATGTGCCCCTAAAACAATTTAGAAACTATATAGAAGGTTTCTCATTCAATAGTGTGAGGGATATGTAATTTTCATGGAGAATTAAGTTAATCAGTGTGTACAAGGATCTTGGAGGTCTTTTCTGACCAAAAGAATCTATGATTCTATGAAAAGCCAGCAGGACACAGTGCTTAAGGGCAGCAGCAGCCAGATCCTGAGCTGGAGCTTCAATAGGTGATTAATACAAGTCTGGAGTTGCACTAAGCTTGTGAATTAGGAAAAATGGACAAAGTTTTAACTCTTTTAACCTCTTCTCCTCATTACTGGCCATTTGCCATTCCACTAGCTGAAAGGTTTTAATAGTGGTGGGACTGCTTCCCAAAACATGGGGATAGGCTACATGATGAGAGGAGCAGAAAACTTTGTCCATTCAACTTGTCTGGAGGTAACAGCTTCTCTAAACTGGAACACTGATGGTATGGTAATTTTATGAAACTAATTATGCCTTAGACAGTTGAGTAAACATTAGGAAAAAAATGTTTACATTGAAAACTTGGCTAATAATCATAGAATCTAATTTTCCTAGGAAAAGACCTCTAATAGGGCTAATGGGAAATGAGAAGCCAGGCCTTTTGTTCCTGGGCTTTCTTCTCTTACATTGCATTATTATGCCATTCAAGGAAACCACCTCTGCAGAATAGGTCTAATTAAGAACTAATTATGTATCAACAAAAATGAGCAGGGTCCCAGATTTCACTTGGCTTGGATGTTTAACGGCAAATTATAAATTATGAAATAAAACAACAGAATCATTAGGCATTGATGTGCATGTTTACTTTGTTATGAAAAATGGAATTTTTATTGGAACAGAATTAAACAGAGGTCTGTGTGCTTGTATTCCCCATAGCCTTTTATTCTGTAGTAACACAGCAATATTCATAAATCACACTAGAATTTTCAAATTTCCTTAAGAGTGACCTAAGCAAGAAACCCTTAACAACTTGCTGAGAGACTTTGAAATTAAATTCAGCTGTAATATCAGCATGACTAATTTATAGCTAGTTCGGTCACAACAAAGATACATTTGAAGAAACTAAAGTACATGGTAAGGATAAGATAAGCCATGGGGTTACTATCATGTAGTTATTCCAATAGAAAGATTTATTCTGGCTTTCATTACTTTCTTGAACATGGCCAACTAGTCTGCTCCTTGAAAGGAAACCTTAATTATGTAATTGAAATACTAGGCCTGCAACCAAACAAAGCAGGGAAAACCCTAGATATAAAATTAAACCTTTATATAGCTATTGAAGAACTCTGTTCCCTTTGACATCAGGCCCATTTGTGCAGCAGCACGCACACCTGTGCACGTTCCATATGTACATCTGTATGTGTAAATATGCTCATGCATACATATGGCCCCCCCTTTAGAACAGGCTTAACAGTAAAATATAGTCAAGGCTGGGGCAGACATTATCTGGCACAATTTGAACCACATTTCTGAAATGCCCGACGTCCCTGAAGCCCCTTTGCGTCCCACTGCAGCTTTTGAACTTCCTGTGAGTCTCATTATTCCAAATTAAGATTGATGACAAAGTGCAGCGTTCTGAAATTATTATAGGTATTTGTTTTTCCTTTAATTTTTTGTACCACGAAATGAAAAGGATGAAAAATGATTCTTTTTTTTGGGGGGTAATTATATGTCTGACTTCTCAAATTCTATGCAGGCAGAAAAACTCCCTCTGAACGCTGTGTGTTGGGACCCAACTCATAAGTGTCTCACTTTACCCCACTCCAGCATCAGCATCATCTGTTTGAGCCATGGATTTTCATCCTGTCCTTGCTGGTTATGATCAGTGAATCATTTCAGGTGGAACTGAAGCTAAAGTATTTCTTGGTATCTGTCTTCAGGTAAGTGGCTTCCTGGTTGCTGTTGGACCTTCTAGGACACCAAGTTTCTGCAGGTGACAGTGAACATGTCACCTGCAAGGGAGGCATTCAGCCAGTGGCCATGCAAACCCCTGCACTGGCTATTTAATATGCAAGGGAAAGGAGTCACAGCTAAACTCATCACACACATCCATTACACGAGAGAAGTGTTAATATTTCTGTAAATCCACCAGAGAATTTTTTTTATCTCAGCCTCCAACAGTGAATTACCCAGATGACTGGTGCAATTCACAGGTACATAGAGCTATTAATGAGAAAGTACTGTGGTTTCCCTTAAAGTAATACCGTGGTTATTGCTAATAGTTACAGCTTTTGTGAGGTATTAATGGGTGGTTATAGTGCAGTCATGTAGCAAAATTATAAGGGCCTGTAAGATGTTACTTAGCAACACTTGCTAATGTTGAGGTGGTAATGAAGAAATGGGAGCTAAAATACAGAGTGTATTGGTCATAAAACAAACTGTGGTGTGACTTAAGAAGGTTGTTCTGAAGATAAAAACGTTGCCTGTTCTCTTTTTGCCATGTGGATATGGTAGAAGAACTTAAGAGCTGATTTAAAGCAACACATCTGAAATATCTAAATAACAGAAGCAAGCATTGCATTATTTATTTTTTTTAATCATTGCTGCTGCCTGGGAACAACAGCATCAGAATTGCTCCCTGTCATTTCAAACCCACCCTGAGACACTAACTAACTGGCCATTTAAAATACCTTTCCTTTGGAACCACTAGCATTTGTCAGAGTTAAGAATGAAGGTTTCTTCCTACTACATATATTTTCCCCATTCATTCATTTACATAACTCCCTCCACCATTCATCAAGTGCCTTTAGACAATATCTCAAGAAAAAAGTAAGGCCATAAAAACAAAGGCAGACATTTCTAGTTGTAGATGAACCTTCCTGGTGTTGGAGATCTGTGTCAGGCACTTATCTTGGTTTATCTCCACCTGTTTAAATTAGAAAACTCACAAAAATCCATCTCCCATGAGATTCCAAGGTCTCTTGATTTCATTTGGGTCAGAGCTGCCGCAAGAGATGCATTTCTCAGAGCACTTCTGAGCTGCTGCCAGGAACAGGGAGTACTGGACCATGCCACTTTTCTTTGAAAAGTCACCAAATTTTATAGGCTTAAAAAAAAAAAAAATTTAAAAATGGTCTAGTTCAGTCTCGGGTATGATTATAGGAGCTGCCCTGATTTATTGGTGTCAAACAAAGTATGTTTGGGTAGAACATTATTTTGAAATGGAAAAATGGGTCAGTGGAAGCACTGCCTATCAGCACTGCTTGGATTGGATGGAAGCATGAGCCTTAAGTTAGAGGAGTCTTTAATACTTGAAAAGATAAAGACTGTTAAAAATGTTTTAACTAGAAGGCCATCTCTTACTCTACCAGATAAAGGTAGCTCTGAAGTCAACTTCCACACCACGTGAGCTTCTGCTGATTAAATAATAAATGGGATTTGCCTGCTTTGTGCCTCACCCTGGCCCTGCAAAACAAATGGGAAGAAGTTTCTCATTCCTATCCCACCAGGAGTGCTGAACCATGAATATGGAGTGATGGTTTGGGGAATGTTTCACAGCAGAAACTTTCTGTTTACATGAATTTAATAAAAAAATAATATTCTCCAGTTGGCAACATAGTTGCTTCCTGCTGTCCTTTAATTTTGCACTTTTTCTTTCTTCCTTGTAAATGACAAAGTAATTTTATTTTGACCAAGTTCTTTTTTTGCACATTGCTTTACTCAAAGCAATGCTCTACCATGGACTATCCAGAGACACATGGCAAATCAAATGTAAGTGAATGTTGGTACAAGGGAGCCAAGCCTGCTGTTAACCCAGTCTGTCTGAGCACATACTTATCACACACACACACAAAAAAAGAAATTATCATCCTTCTAAAGCATTTTTATGGGGAGAAGCCTTGTGCAAAGGGAGACGTTACCAAGACGGCTACATGAGCCCTTCCTGAAACCACCATGGTCATTTTTTCCCCAAAACATGCAACTGAGGTGACTTGTAACTGTAAATCTTCTCTATGACCCTTTGAGATGCCATTAACAGGACAAAATTAGCAGCAAATAAAATATAATTTGGTGAACTTAGGTTAAAAATTATATGGAAAAATCAACACTGACAGGAAGACTAACATGAAAAATTACACTGACTTAAGAGAGTCCTCTGCACTTATATACATTTCTTGCAGCAGATGTTGTTCTGTCTGTGCCAATTTGGGCAACTACTCTTGGTTAAAATCCTCCAGACGTGAAGGAAAAAAAAAAAAAAAAAGGTAGTCCTCATTTTGTAACTTTTAGCAGTGTTTATTTTGGGTGAACAAAATTGTCTTCTGTCTTCAGATGTTTAATGATTATTTGAAAGCAACTTGATGAATAGAAGAGAGTGTACTCCCACTTGGGGTAAATGTATTTTTGGAGTGATTCATAATAATTAATCTTTGTCCAAGTGGAATGCATTAATTTCTCCTACTGGTGGTGAGGGTACTTCTGTTTCTTTTCCTGAGTTAGATGGTTCTGCTCCAGAGACATGTTTGCTGACTGAATTGGACCGCGACCGGGTACTCGGGTTATGTCACTGTTATCCAAACCATCTCCTGAAGAACACACAGTACTTGTTTTTGCAGATTATCGTGCCCTCCACATTAAATCACGGAGCTTTGTAGCTTGTTATTTCTAGAATTCAGATCGCTGTGATTTAAAAGCCTCCCTGCCCTTGCCAGTGCTCAGTGACATAAAATAAACCCGCGTATGAATTAAAAAAAAAAAAAAAACCACCCGTAAAACATGTCAAGTTGCACTGAAAGGAAAGGAAGAAAAAGCAAGCGTGCTTCACAGCGAGCTGGAGACGCTGTCTGCTGCGCAGCTATAAAGGGAAATGTTTTAATTTGATGGTATTTTCCACGTACACCACTTGTTTTCGGAGGGTGCTGCTCCCCAGGCAGCGGGGGCCGGGCCGGCGGGTGGGTGTCAGCCGAGGAGCGATGGTTTAAACCCCCAAAACCATCCGGGGTGGAGAGGCAGTGAGAGGGGGGGGGAAGGGGAAAGAAGCAGAGATGATTTCCCCCAGCCCCTGCTTCTCCTCGGCGGGCCCAGCCGCCAAACCGCGGGGTTAGCTTCGAGTTTGCCTCTCCCCGCTCTGCCCCACATCCCCGGGCCGCTGCTGAGGCGCAGGAGGGGCCCTGCCGCCATTTTCCTCCTGCCAGGCAGCGAGAACCGGCCAGGCCTCCGCAGCCCTGGAGTGCTCCAAGTGCCTTTTTTAGTAAAATCGCTTTGTCTCGAAAGTGCTGAGGAGCTCAGCCTTCTCCCCCTCCCTCCCCTCCGGGGGAAGTGCCAGCCCAACGTGCCAGAAATATTCCTTATCCCCAGGGGCGGAGCAGCCCGGGGCCTGCAGCCCCCACCCCGCCTCAAGCCATGGTCTGGGGTTTGCAGGGGGAGAGCGGCTTCTCCTGTGTCCCCCTGCCCCAGCAGGTCCTGCTCGGGATTGAGCTGCCAGTAGCTTTGCTCCCGTGTTCATTTTAAATGTGGCATCTAAGGAATGGGTAGAAGCCATCCTCTTTTCTGTTTTGGCTCGGGATAACACATAACTCGCATGCTGCTGTGGAACGCTTCACGCAGGGCGGGGTTTTGCTGGCTGCACAATGTCACAGAATCACAGAACCATCAGTGTTGGAACAGACCTCTAAGATAATCTAGGCCAGCCCTCTCCACAACCCTACAACCCCTAACCACTGAACCATCCACTGTAGCTCTTCATCCACCTGTCCTTTGAACACCTCCAGGGATGGTGTCCCCACCACCTCCCTGGGCAGCCTGGTCCAAGGCCTCATCATTCTTTCTGTGACGAAGTTTTTCGGGTAACCTGGTGGAGCTTTACCCCATTTCCTCTCATCCTATCACTTGTTCACCAAAGGAGAAGTGGCCAACATCTGTCCCACTGCCACCTCCTTTTGTGGAGTTGTAGAGAACAATGAGGTCTCAAGTCTCCTCCAGGCTGAACGAACAGCTCCAGTTCCCTCAGCCTCTCACAAGCTCTGTTCTCCAGACCCCTCAGCAGCTTGGTTGCCCTTCTCTCACCCTCTCCAGCACCTGGATATCCTTCTCATACTGGAGTTACCCATCTTGGCCACCTGGGCACCCTGCCAGCTCATGTTCAGCTGATCAACACCCCCAGGTCCCTCTCTGCTGGGCAACTCTCCAGACACTCCTCACCAAGCCTGTAATGCAGTTTATTGTGTTCTTCTCCACCCAGTTTTTGCTCTTAGGGGCCCACGCTGCTGCTGTTTGGGGCATGACAGGGAGGAAAACTACACCAGGTGGTGATGATGGGGGGAAATTCCATCATCTATTGCAGAGTTTTGTTGTCTCCATTTCCAGTTCTGATGGCTTCCCATTTCAGAAAGGGCCTTGGCCCGAAGTCTTTGCCATTATTCCAACACATGAACAACTGACTTGACCAGATACCTCCTTGGGGTCAGATGAGAGCTTGGGGTGGGCACAACTGGCATCAGGGTGGCCTTGGTGAAGAGGCACAGGGAAGGAGTGGGCAGAGAGAGCACAAGGAGTGGGTGGGCAGGGGAGAAGGGGCTTAGGTTGCAGTAGGGAGTCAGGGAGATGCTGGGAGCTAATGAGCTGCTAATGAGGCTGATAAGGAATGTGTGGAGATAAATAAAAAGCAGTAACAAGGAGAGATGGTTGGAGACATGGTGCAGAGTTCCACTGAGACAGTGGATGTGAGATAGGGGTGGAATTAGGGTGATGAAGACAAGGCTGGATAAGAGGTAAGACATTTGGGGTTTCAGGTGAAAAGGGGCAGGCTTGCAGTCACAGGTTTAATGAATGGTTTGTTGCCTATTAGAATGTTGTTTTCTTCAGCACCTGGCTGGAGCTTGGTGCTTATGGTTCAGTTCTGGCAAAGGGTCCCTGACCCTCCCTAATCTTTGCAGAGACCACCTGCATCTCTGCCAGCATGGGGAGCAGGAGCCTCCACACACTGTGTGGCTGCTAGCATGATGCCAAGTGTGAGAGAGCATCTCTGGTTTGGAGACATGTGCTGCACAATGATATTACCCTTGGTGGATATAAGGTACTGCTGAGTACTGAGGCAGGCTTTGTCTTTTTATTTATTTTTTTGTTTATTTCTATAGGTCTCCTGCCACTCTGGGTGGCTCTACCATAATGCCAGATCCTGGAAGAAGGATGTTAGCAGTCAGATTCTCATTCTCTTTCCTATGTGATGGGAGGTGAGTCTGGGACTTCAGGGCGAGGCAGGATGGTCCCACGATCAAGGTCTCGTGCATTTGAATGCTGTTCTGATGAAATGGATTCAGTTTCCTCAGTTACCCCAGTTAAACCCTTTCTGGATAACTACTTCTGTGGTTTTGGCCAACCATTGTTTTTTGCAGACACTGCATATTCCCAGTGGCAATAGATAGTATGGAGAGTGGGAGTCTGCATGCACAGTAGAAAGACCTATGTGAAAGGTTTCTGGACAATTAGGATACCCAAAAAAATAAGTAAATTTTTTTTATTCTGGTTATTTGTCACCATTCCCTGTTCTCACAAGATGGGATTTAGCTGCAGGCATATTTATATTGCTTCTGGATGACTCAGTAAGTGAGAAGTACAGAAAACCCATGAGGCTATGAACAATTTTGTCTTAGGTGCTCAAGTAGCAGGCAGCAGTAAGCATGATGCAATGCAGTAAGAAGCAAGTAGAAAAACCAAACATAAAAATCCTTAAAATGTACCCTCCGCTCTGCAAATCAGGAAAATCTTCAGGAATTTAGCTGCTGTTACTGGAGCTTAGCTACTGTAAGGATGGTGTTCACATAAGTCCTTGTATTTTTGTATAGATTAGGTCCTATTTCAGTCCCTCCTCTGACACTGGATCATATTTGTTCTGATACTAGGGATTCAGTTACACTGTGAATAAAGCAGTCACTAATCAACAGAATGACTTCTACTTACTTTGAGGGTTGGTGGCACTACTGGGCCCTGTAGTAGAGGTTGAGGATGGCTGATCAGTTACTGCATCTCTGGACCCTGCTGGGAACTTGAACTGTTAACCTGAATGCTCTGGTTTTTAATGCATTTTCCACTGAAACAGCTTAAAAGCATCTCTGTTGCTGTGAATTCTTGCCTATTTGTCATAAAGGGGGAAAAACACCAAACAGGAATTAACAAGAGGATTTTCTTTGACTTCAGCCCCTCATTAGGAGGTTTATGATCAGGCTTTGGGAAAGCTTTCCTTGAATTATTTTAAGGTTCCAATGATAAAAACCTCAGGGAGGTCATGCATGTGGGGGATTTAATACCCATTCAGAACCATCTGGCATTAGATTACATGCAGGAAAAGAACAAAATCTGGCAGTAATATTAATCTCCATTAACCTAGAATACAGGCTGATATGATTATAGCAGAGAAAATACTCTCACTCCTTTACCAGGAAAAGCTCTTAATAGACCTGGGATAAATTGGTTTAGAAAACCAAAGACTTCTTGAAGTGGGAATCTGCCCTCTCACTGAGTGCATTTTCTTTGGCCTTTAATATACATTTTATATCTTTTTAACTCTGATAACCAGTATGTTAAGGTATAACATATTGCTAGACTGAAAGAATCTGTTTGCAGCTCCAACTTGTGCATTCAGTCTTAGTAGTATAAGCATAATGCTGGAGTAGAGTTCACTCATGCTTCACTTCTACCTCGTTCTCAAGAGCATCACTGAGATCATGGTCCTGGTGACATTCTCAGTAAAACTCCCACTGATGTCACTGCAAACCCAGTAAAGGCAGATGCTCACTTGTCAGCCCATATTAACCATTTTTCACCCCAACTGCTGGGCAGGCTCTCTTCAGTCTCCTACACTGCTCATTATTTCTTTCATCATTTTCATCCTGTCATTCCCTATCAGCACAATGACTCCTTGAGACACGAGCTCACTCTGCCCTCCAAATTTTCCTCTGCTTTCCTCCTCTCTCAGCTCAGGCAGTCAAAGAGCACTTCTCCTTCAGCCAGTGTTATGATCCACTTATTATATAGAAAGCAAAACTGTATGGGAGACCAGAAAAAAGGCCATTTATCTCAAAGTCTGTGAAGATGTGAACATCTCACATGAAGGTTTCACTTTAGCCAGGCCTTCCAGCACATGTTGCTGTCATCTCATTCTACCTGAACAAGGATGGGCTCCTGCATTGGTCAAAATTATCCTCTTAGCTTGTCATCTGCTTTGTACCTAGCATGGCTCTGTATACAAACATTCAAAGAAAACCAGAAAAAAAATATCTTTTAATGTTGGGGTTTTTTCCCTTGTTCTGAGAAGCCACCTCAGCGTGCCAGTTTTTCCTTTGGAGACTGCTGCCTGGTGAAGGAAATATTTATCCTCCTTAGAAAGGTTCAGTAAATGCAATGTTCACAAAGCCTGGCAAAGGGAAGTTTGTTCTGTGTTCACTAAGTAAATGCTTCTCCATTAGTGGATGAGAGGGGATGATATTACTCAATAATTACCTGAAGGATGGGAGACCAGAGACTGGAGTCCCAGCAGTGCCAACTGTGCAGCTGTTTGAAGGGCAGCAAGCACAGCACATGGCCAAGGACACTGCTCTGTTTGCACTGCTCCTTCCTTGGCTGAAGATGACCTGAAGTGTGTAAGCAGGTACTTAATGTTCCTTACCTGATACTAGCTTCCTGCTTCCTTTCTGCAATCCCCACCAACAAAATGAAATGACAGCTTGGTTAATTTGGGGTGAAAGCCTTCATCTTTCACACTTCTGGAGAGTTAAGAGATAGGGAGTCTTCTAAGATGTGACTCTGGTGGTTGTCCTGCACTGCCTGCTGGGATGTTTCTGCTTTCTTCTCTGTGGCTGTAACAAATTCACTGATGGATTTATGCTGCAGTTGGAAACCAGAACCCAGGACAGCCTGTTCCCTGGCTTCATGCTGTAAACATAAATACACTCACACAGCCATTTGTATCTGGTTCTTTGTATCTGCACGAGGATTTTATTATCTCTCTAAGATGGTCCTGAAGAGGAGCAGGAGACTGGCAACAAAAGGAAGTGCTCAAACAGGAATGAGAACAGAAAGAAAGGAGCAAAGTGCAGGAGGCTGCTGTGAGACCAGGCAAGCAAGAGCAGGCAATTAATGGCAGGTATCAAAGTGACTGTGGCAAACTGCATGTTTTCCTACAAGGGTTCATCTGTTGAGCAGGAGCTTCCATGGAATCAGAGTCACTCTGGTCTGAGTGGATAAAACTATTTTTTTTTCCCCCCCATCTCCAGTTTTGAACTTTGCAGGATGACTAAGTTAATGACAGGCCTTTAAATTGACTTGTGTTGTGGAGCAGCAAAGCGAGTAATGTGGAAAAAAAAATGCAAGCAATTATGGTTTAAATCAACCTCACTCACCATGTTATTAGAAACTACCTGAGATGAGACTCCAGCAGTGTTAAATTAATCTTCCAAGCAAGGTAACCCAGCTCTCCTGTATTAGAAACTGGGAACCAGAGGGTTTGCAAACTGGGGGAAAGGCTAAATAATAGCAGACAGGCAGTACTGAACTCTCAGCTGCTTCCTTTGAGTCCTCACAAAGTTCTTATATTCAAGTTTTGTTGTTACTTTGCCCCTAACATGCTGAGGGTTTTTTTGACTATGCAAGACCCTGTACAGTGAACTAGAGAAAGCAAATAGAGGAGTGGGCAGGAGGGGGGGACTGAAAATGATTGAAAGGTGCTTCACCTGATAATGTGATGTTTGTGATGGCTGGAAAAGGCCCAGCCTAACCCCTGCTATTTGCCAGTTCTGGACTCAGTTGAGAGCCAATGTCTCTCCTATCCACAGCCACAGCCATCCTGGAGTGGTTTGCTGGCTTTGCTTGTGTAGGCAAAACTGTTGCCATCTTTTCAATCATTGCTCTTGGAGAACTGCTCAAACTATCATATTTCAAATTATTCCAGCTGTTCTCCACTCCCTCAGAGATATCATCAAAAAGTAATCCCTTACACTGAGATTAATGATATCAAAGGGTGTGGAAGAAGGCTGCTAATTAGTAAACCCTCAAGGTACAAAGATATAAATAGCCCTGGAGCAGTGAGAGCAGATCCAAATCTGCAGTCTAACATTATCTTGGAATGAAAGCATTACGTGTAGACTGATTCCACCAGAGAAGAGTGATTGAACTTTCCTGTTGAGCTGAACAGCAGGGCTTGTTTTGATTGATAAAGCTCCTTGTCAGATTGTGCAGCCTATTATCAATTCATTGAGCCACCTGCCAAGCCTCAGCTAGAAGCAGCAGTAGCCAGAACTTTGTCTGGGATGACTGATCATTTTGAAGGGAAAATACTGTACTGTTACCTATTAAAATAAATAAATAAAATAGGTCCTATACCAGCTTCCTTTGCCAAAAGATGAAGTGCTTTGGGGGTCCAGCCAAAAGGCAGAAATTGTGATAAGCAGCTGGAATCCATCATTGAAATCCATATTTGCTACAAAAGTAAGCCTATCCTCTCCAATATGGTGATGGCAGAGGGGAAATGTCAGGGCTGAAAGAGAGGGAAATTGCAGCATTGCCCATTCTCAGGCTCTTAGCATGCTTAACAGCCACATCCCCCATCTCCACGTTTCATTCTCCATCTTCCACCACAACTGCAACTGGCAAAGCAATCAGCTGCTCTTAAATGGCCACTGTGGACTCTGATGCAACTTACTGTGCTCCTCCACATTTGCTTTCTGCAGGGATAACTTAGGTTTGGGGTTTTTTTTCTTTATTCTTATGGGGTGTCTCTCAAACACAACACAAACCAGCTGCTTCCAGTGGTTTGACAGCGTTATCTCGCCCTGTGATAATCTCAGCGAACTTGGTTTTAAAGTGGAGGCTGTCTTAAGGGAAAAGAGGGGGGAAAAAAAAAAAAAAACACAAAAACTAAGCCAAGCTCCCCTTCAAACTACCAGCCCTGGCGTGGACTTGCACAGCTGTTCCCAAAGGCAGGATGGGAGCACTGCACGTAAGGAGTGCTTCTGCGGGACCACACAAGTTTGCTGCTATTCTTAAATCCCAGCCTTGCAACTGGGGAACTCCTGCCAAAGCTGTTTGAGACAGTGGCACCTGGGAAGTATTATATGAGTCTGTGTTGCATCATGAGAACCCTATTTGCACTTAATTACACATCTCCCTCCCCCCAATATAACAAGCGAGACAGATGCTGCATCTACAAAGTGAGAAAGGAACAGAGTTTTTAAGTGGAATCTGACAACCAGAAGCTTAAGAGCAGCCTCCAGACAAGATCCCAGCAATGAAGATCCTCACAGATTCCAACAGAACTGTTGATTTTGGTGATGTCTGTAGCAGCGATTCCATGTAGCCTACTGCAGCTGGGGTTTGAGCAGCTTCTCTTGCACTTCTGCCTCCTTCTGCTGAAATGTTGGTAGAGAGGTCTTGACCTCCTTTTTCTCCCTTGCTCCCTCTCTTTGTGTCCACCTCTCAGCTGAAAGTCAGGATGTCATCTCCACCAGGTGCTTTGTCTGGTATTGCTTCTAACAGCCCTACCTAAAGCATGGGAAGAGGCCTTGCGAGGATTACCCTGTGGGTTGCACTGGTGCCCCTGTGTTTGGGCTCAGAGATCTTCTCAGGCAGCCTGTTCTTGGAAGGATGGGCAATGGAGAGGCAGGAAAGCCTCACACCAGCTTTGCTGGCCCACAGCACAGAACAGCAGCACCAGCACTGAGTTGCCTTTAGCAGGAGCAGATCCCCTGTAAACAGACACAGCTGGTAGGTGGGCAGAGATCCATCCCCAGCTAACACCCATCTGAGGCCCAGCATGTTTATTCCCTGGAGTGGCTGGAAGACAAGATATTTCTGTTTCATAGGGGGATCCCAGGGTGTGCTTCCAACAAAGATGCAAATCGGTCTTTTTAAAGCAATTGATTGAAGTGTGGGTCTCCAGGAGCATTTCTAACTTGGGCTCATTGCTCACAGATGGTGCTGGTGTGTGTACTTAGGGGCTTTAGCCTTTTATCCTCCCCTCATTTACAAGTCAAATCCCCCATTCCCTGCCATGTAACTCAAGACAGGAAATATCTTTTCTGTTTACATCAGGCCATGGTAATGCACTCACTAATCTGGCACAAGCCTGGGCTGCTGCCAGGGGGTGATTCTCTTCCCACTGCCCTTTTCCCAACCAGCTCTCTCATGGTGGGTCTGCAATTTGTAGGTCTGGGCTTTAATTCTGTAGGTTATTTAAAGAAGTTGTGGAAGGTATGATGGAAAAGTATGTTTATTGGATGTGAAATAGTTGAGTGAATACATTGAGTGGTCCTCTGTGGGTAGAAAATGCAAATTTGGCAAGGAAAGTTTCAGTTTACCCAGGTCAGCAATTTTGCAGCCAATTATTATTGTTGTGGCTGAGAAGTGGAGTTCTTCCTTATTTCATATTGACTCTTCATCTGCCTGGAGCCCACTTGACACAAAGTTTGAGTCCTTGGAGATCACAAGCTGCCTCTGTACAGTTCCTCTTTCTGGTGGCTTTTAGTGCAAAATGGAGGATCTATTGTGATTTTTTTTCAAAATTTGTCTAATTAAATCTCTCACCTACTTAGACACATTATGGATTTAAAAAGAGGAAAAGGAAAATATATGTGAGCAAAATCACATTTGACACTCTTCAAGATTCCCAGCATCTTTTCAGATGGTAAATTCATTCTATAGATGAATCATTAACACTTTTTCATATCCTTTCATTTTAATATATATTAGGCCTCTAAGTAAATATTGGGATGCCTAAAAAAACAAGAAAAAAACCCAACAACAACAAAAGTCCCCCTGCTTCCCCTCAGTGCTTTAGCTTTCCTGTTTACTTTGACATGTGGTTTGAGCACGTTCTAAATACACCAGGGCTGGTTGGTGTCTTGCCTATTTGGCACATTCAGAAACCATGCATGTCTTGCTTTGCTGCTGAAATGTGAGTCATTATTGCACAGAAGTGGTTTATATGCTGAGAAACACAGTGTCTGTATGTAACATGAAGCACTGCCTACAATACAATGCATATTGGATACTATTAGGTGAAAATGCTTTTTTTTTTTTTTTTACTACAGTTGTAATTATTTTTGTCTCTGTATACTTCTAGAAAGTTAATTCACACTCTCGGTTTTAAATGTGTTTCCAGTTATAATTAAGTGTCTGGTTTAATTATGTGTCTGTTTTAATGCCATGTAAAGTCAGGAAAAGCTACTTTACAGAGAGATGAGGAGAGGGTGTTTTTCCTCCAAAATCTCCAGGAGCCATGTCCTGTGACCAAGTTCCCCTGTGAGGCAATGGCTCAGGTTTCCTTATGAACTGGAAAAAGCACCATGAATATGATCTCATGGCTATAACTGCTTTTCAGAACAGGGTAAACTGGGCAGTAGGTGGAAGTTTCCATGATTATATTCCTTTCAGAATTGGGAAACTGATATTCATTCACATCGAAGGCTTTTTAATCTGGTTGTGTGTCAGCTGGCTATTTAATTATTCAAAAAGCTGTGCTGGCCAAGGAATGTAAAGTGGAATTGTTGTAAAATAACTGTGGCATGAGATGGTCCCTATAATTGATGTTGCTTTTGCTCGAACTTTCTCACAACTTTTTGGCATCCAATTAATTCTGGTTTTCACATTAATAACCAGGCAATATGCAGCAGTGCAAGATCTCTTACCTTGTGTTATGGATATCTCTCTTCATGAGGGGAAGGACCTGCTATGCTTCAAAGTGAGTTTAATTCAGCTGCTAGATGAGCAGACATTTTTCAGAAAGAAGGCTATTTTAGTGGATTGAACAAAAAAAAAAAAAAAAAAAAAAAAAAAAAAAAAAAAAGAAAAAAATAATAATTGAAACTTTGAGGAGGACTGTTTGGATCCTGCTGGAGCTGGAGGGCTTGGAAGCATTTGTCTCTGCAGGACTCTCTTGGACGTCACTTCTGGTTACACATGTGCCTAAGTATTTTGTGGAGCCAGACCATGCATGCAGCAACACCCACACGCTTCCAGAGACTTTCCAGGGACACAAACACTTTCCATTCTTCCTCCAGAGAAACTCTCCTTGTCCTCGCCTCACTGAGGAGCTTAACCTCAGTAGCAGCTTTGCCTGGTGACAGGGTAGACGTGGTAGAGCTCACCTGCCATGTCAGGAGCATCTGAAGGTGGTGGGGTTTCCTTTGGCTGTGGGATGTGTTTCCTGAGGCAGCTGAAGGATTCCTGGGCTCTTGGTTTGTTAGTGGTATTCCAGCCAGAGTCTGCAGGCATCTCATCCCAAATCAGCTGCATATAGCCAGGGCAATGCAAGGAGGTTTTTTTGGAGGGTGTGCTTGTTTCTTAAAGCAGGAATAGATTGTTTCTCCTTGAGAAATAGGTCTGAGATCATTAGCATGTGTGTTGCTCTAAGAACAGGCAGGAAAATTAACTGTGACTCTTACTCATGCTGCAGGTATGAGGGAGTAAGGGCAGAAGCCGAGTCCTGCCTGCATGCTCTGATTAAACAACAAAATGGGTCAGGTCAGGGTTTTCCTCCCCTGTGCTCTCTCCAGGTCACTCAGTAAGAGCTGGCCTGCAGCCCTGCTCTCCCCACTGCAGCACTGAGGATGGAGGTGGAGGTTTTCTGCCCTGTGAGGTTCAGCAAGCTGGGGACAATCTGCCTGGCCAGCAGGAAGAAGTCCCCTGGCACAGGGCTGTTTGTTGAAAACCTCATCACAAAGCAAGCCCTGAGTCCTCCTGAAAAAGATGTAATACATCTGCTTGCCTGAATGTGTTCTTTGGATTGTCTCAGACAGATTTCCTGTGCCTTCAGGCATGGAGTCAATGCCTGGAAGGAAGGATTGCCCTAAACCCTGGTTTGCTCTCTGTGTAGCACTCAGAAGATGCAGCACTTCCAGCCTGGCTTGAAAGCTCTCATCTCCATTTCTGGGTGGGTTGAGTGGGTTTTGCTGCAGCAAATCATCAGGTGAAGCTGCCCTGAGTGCCATGGTGGTGGCATTGGCAGTGGAACAAGTCAGGCTCTGCCCAGCTCCAGTATCAGCCCCACTTCACCAGGAGAACCTGGAGTAGCCAAAAAACACTTGGCCTTGGCCATTCCCAGGGAGGATTCTGGATGCCTGCTCAGTTTCTGTCTGCCTGCTGGGCAGTGTCTTCTGTGGGTTGGTAACTCCAGCCTAATTTGACAACAAGAGGGATTTTGTCTAAAGTTTGTAGCAATTTTTTGAGAACACCAGGGTTAAATTTCCTTTTTTTTTTTTTTTCATTTGAAAGAAAGGAAAACTTAGTACCTTGAAAGATACAAAAGACATTCAAGAAATACACAAATCATTGTTTCAGGCAGGCTGAGCAGAGGGACTGAGTTAAATCATCGATAGCATCTGTTTTGATTTTGGAGTGGTTTTAAATTGTGTAGTTACACTAAACAGTTTTGAATCTTTCCTAGGTAGCTTCCAATTTATTCCTTTGTTTTCTCAATCAGTATTTCTGTGCTCTGCCAAACACCAGTGCAGTTGTGTGACTACAGCCAGACACTTCTAGCTAGAAAAACCAATGCTTCCTCGTAGTGCTGCAAAAAATACATATCAATAAATAGATTCTGGGACAATCTTCAAAGTGTATGCTGATGTTTTTAAAATTATTTATGAATGGCTCTCTAGTACGTTAAGAGTCTAGAGGAATTTCCAGTAAGATGGATTTGGATGATTAAATTACTGTTGGAAATATGGGGCTGACCTCCAGTGGCAAATATTTTTGTGAAAACATTGGCAAACTTCTCATTCAATGAACTTTCCTCTATTGTTTCTTTCCTAAAATCAAAATAAACAATAGAAATACATTGGCAAGAGGCAAGAAAACAAAATAAGCCTATTTTATTGCATTTTCTGATAACCAGTGCAGTATAATTGCTAACAAATGGTGGGCTCATCCACTTTTAGCAGATATTCTGGGCACGAGATGCCTTTGAACTTGGATGTCAAATGGGATGAACTCACCACTCCCTTCCTGCTGATTTTGAGTAGAGCAGGTGAGAATCATCTCCCTGCACCAGCTCCTCACTGCACAACCCTGATGGATGGAAACTCACTGGAGTCAGCAACAATGTGATGGGAAGAGGTTCCTGAGATGGTTCTTTGGCTCAGAAAGGTGGGCAAGGGGCAGGGGGATGAGGTAGGAGATGGGTACCCAGAGCTGCGAAACTTCCCTGAAATGAGACTGGTTAAGGACTTGCATGAGTGTTTCCAGGTCCTGGCTGGCATCCTGATGAGCAAGTTATACTGGCAGGAGAACTAAACTGGTGAGTGCTTCACTGTATCTCCAAATACCACAGACAAAAGTGGGGAAAAAAAAAAAAAAAGCCCGTAATAAACAGAAAAAAGACTTGAACCTCAGCCTCTTGCACTGAGGTATTTTGAGTATTTACATGTATACTTTTACATGAAAAAGGCAGTTTTGACTTTGGCCATCAAAAAGCCAAGACCACAATGTTCAGATGGTGGATTTCTCAGTACCTTCAGGCTTTTTACAGAGTGTTTTAATTCATCCCTTTAGGAATGGCCTCAAAATTTAAGGCCTTTTGCTTTGTATTCTCCAAATTTCCTCTTAAGTTTTTTGAGTCAGGACAAGAGAATAAAATCTTTAGAGACTCTCTTGCCCCAGTGCATGTGATATTTGTTTGACATTAATACCCCATGACCAGATCCCCATGTGAAAAGCCAGCTGTCTCCAGCAGTGCTTAACCTCCTGATACCTTGTGCTGGAGAAATCCAGCCTGATTTTTGATCCTATAACCATTTCTGGATCTCTTCAAGGTAACCTTCAAGGAAAAATCCTGTATCTGGCATTTTTCCTGGACAGAAGGGCACCAAAGTCCATTTCCTTAAACCCAAAACTTCATGCTAAAAAAAAAAAAAAAAGAGTAAAAAAATAGGGGACACTGGAAGAGCAGAGATAGGTCTTAAGCCCAGGAAGTGTTATTTTTAAACAGTTTGAGAGGGTTAAATCAACAAAATCTTAAACTCCTCCCTGCAAACCCTGTTCCCATCTCCTTGAAGCAGGAGGTCTGGACAGCATCCCCAGGTCAGACTGCACGTCCTGCTTTCTGGGCTGGGACTCCTGGGACATCCCATGGAGTGGCTCTTAGCAGAGAGCCCCTTTTCACACAGAGTTTCTGGAGTTAGGGCTCAGTCCAAGTCATCCAGCAGCAGTCTTTCCACTAGGTATTGCTCTGCAAAAAAATAAAAGCAACCTCTCTTTGATTTTTCGTGTTGGCACAGTGCAAGAAAACTCAGATGGCAGCTCATGAAACACAGATGATAGTGCAAAGTAACAATTAGAATGCAAAATAACAATACAATGTAAAATAAAGCTTGGCAAGCACAAGCATCAAGGTCTACAAACCAAAGCTAAGATCAGTGTTATCTCTAGTGTATTTCCTAGTAGTGGAAAAACACTGAGATAATTCTAAAAACAAAACAATAAAACGTGACCCAGGTCAGATCCCTGAATCCTGATGTTCCTGATGTGTAGGGAGCAGAATTGCATCTCTATCCTGCACCCAGAGTCCATTTTTTTGCAGCAAGGTAATCAGCAGTTTTGCAGTCAGGAATTGAAGCTGAAACACAAGCACTGCCATTCCACAGATGCAAGCAGGGCACAAAGTTTTACAATCACTCAGCTGCTTTCTGCTCACTGCAGGAAAACACCCAATTTGCTCAGTGCTTTGCCATGTGCTCCTGTAGCATTAAGAGGAGTGCTCACTGGTAAAATGGTATTAACTGGGGAGTGTTAGGGGGGAAAAGAGCAGTTCAGCTTGCCAAGATTCAGGACCTGAGTAAGCACTGCCCAGGCAAGGGGTGGACAGGGAGCAGATCTGGTTATCTTATATATTGAGTGGAAATACCCCAAGGGGAACTGCAATCTGAACCTAGCTGGCACAGAATATGATATAACCTTCACTTCAATAGCATCACCCATGAGATGGAAAACAAAGGGCTTGCTATTGTATAAAATCTTGCTTCCCTCTGGGCAGAAATGGATCTTGCTTCCTCCCTGCTTGCCAGCTACCCAAGTTGTTTAGTAATTGTTTAACTTCATGCTGATGAATGAATGGTAAAACTGAACCAGAGGTGCAGAACAGAGTTCAAACAGCAAGATAAAAAGGATGGATAATGCATAAGTAGCAGTGTCCAGAAATGAAATGTGAAAACACTGATAAATGAAAAACGAGTTGCTAAATGGCAAGAAAGCAACACATGGAATGGATAAAAATTGGAGTGAAACATGAGGAGGTAGCACTACACGGCCTTGCTTGCCACGTTTTGCTCATTTTCTGGACATTTGAGGGAAAATTTTCAGGTTTTTTGTTCTGCATCACTGATGGAAGTTTTATCTTTTCTGCTCCAGAGGCAGCCCAGGGGTCTGACTTTTTTGTGCACACTGTCAGCCTTGCTGGAGATGGGTCTGCCCTTTGGAGCATGCATGGGCTGGGTTTTGGTGGGACTTTTAGGATTTTCCATAGTCTTTTCTTCTATTATTCTTCTACTGAAGTTTAAATTTTTGCTTGAATTTACTGGAAGTTCTTACCAGTTTTGATCTGGATTGATTTTCTTCTCAATAGAGAGGGATAAAGGCACCTGTGCAGGAGGGGTCTGACAGGTACAACCCTAGGACCAACAAGGCACAAGTGTCTGATGGTTTCAGGACATGCACTGTAAGGGATGGGGGAAAGAAACTTTTCCTCTCTTAGAAGTAATATGTTTAAAACACTTTAAAGGTTACTAATGTTCTGCTCTGTGTATTTCTAAGCCTGGTAGCAGCAGAAGGTGAGGCCCCGTTGGCTCATAGTTGTGATGAGTGATGTGAGGCATTATCTCTTTTTGTCCTGCAGAGAAACAAATTGAGTTATATGATCATTTATGCCCAGATGGAGCCTTGGTTGTCCCTGTGGCACAGCAGCTTCTTCTGCAAGCAGTGCCATGGGTGTCAGTGGCACTGCCTGTTGGGCACAGGGTGATTCAAAATGACCTATAACAAGCAGTAATTCAGAGACCTGGGGACATTTCTGTGTTAAATTATGTTTCACCCAGTTACATTTTCAGAGTTTAAAGACTGGAGGGGACTGTCAGATCATCCATACTAACCCACTCATCTCTCAGCCTGTTGAACCTCACCCATCCATCCCTGTGTGAAGCAGGAAACTTGTATTTGGCTTGTACATGTCTTCCAGGAAGGCATCCAGTCTGGATTTGAAGATACTAGGAGACAGGCAATCCATCACTTCATTGGGTAGTTCATTTCAAAGGTTAATCCTCCTCACTCTGAAAATGCAGTGCCGTATTTCTCATCTGAATTTCTCTGGCTTTAGTCCCTACCAAGTGATTTTTGCTGTCTTCCCTCATTTTCTTAAATGGCCTTTATGTGCTTGGTATTTTCTCCTCAAGGTTTTCTCAGCCCTATAGACCAAGCATTTCTCTCTAAGCTTGTGCCAAGTGCTTCTCTAGCACTCCTCTCCAGTAAAACACCTCCTGCCTTTCTGTCTCCTTCAGAAGTCAACCACCAGCACTGTCCATGGCATTGCAGCACTGTCCTTGCTCCCACATATCCAGGAAAGGCTGTGCCCCAAGTAACAGACTTCTGTCTCCATGTCTGTGAGTTCCCATTTTGCACCCAGATGTCATTGGTGATATTTTTTTACTTCTAATCAAGAGTTTCTAATCAGCATCCCCTTTTTTTTTTTTTTTTTTTTTTTTTTTTAATCAGGGGCTGCAGCAAAACAATATGCTGTGTTTAGAAAACCTTTTTTTTTTTTTTTTAGTAACAGGAAAGAACTTGAAAACCTTGAGTCAAGGGAGTTCTTTGTATCTTTTCTTTTAGTTTTTCTCTCTTTTGACAGTTACATCTCTATCTGCTCCCTGGGCTGTTGCAGGGAGAGCAGCTCCACCCTGATCTGGGGTTGCTTCTGAGGTTATGAAAATTTACTCACCGATTCACTCTATGCACTGGAGCTTTTGTGAAATGGACTCATTTAGAAGTTTAATTACTGGAGATTAAATATATGACAGTAGAGGTAGACTGGAACACTGATGCTCAGCCAACCTTGAAGCTGCACATTTGACTTGGTCAGCAAAACCCCATCAGATCTGTAGAACCATCAGATTTACCTACACACCAGTTGGTGTTTGTGGGAGCTCTTTTTTTCTTCTATGATTTACATGATGCTGGAGGATTATGTTAAAAGTACTAAGTCTGCATCTCCTTTTCTCAGCCTTGAAAAAGTGCCCAGCTGTGGATTAAAGAAAGCTAATCCCATATACACAGTGGCCCTTTATACAATTTTTGCAAGATGCTTTTCCAGTTTGACTTTGCTAACAAAGTCATAGCATATGGGTCAAAGCCCACTTCCAGCTTTAACTGTATCATAAAAATTAAGATAGTTGAAGGAGAAAGACAGAAATATGTAATTAAAATAAAATAAAAAGCAAACCACAAAACAGAAAGAGAGACAAAGCCAAAAAAAAAAAAATCCCAGAAAGCAGAAACCAAAGCTGTAAAATGACAAAAAATGTTTCAAACTATTTTAATTATATCTTTTAATAAGCTAAAAAAATGACCCATACTGATTGTGAAGAAGCCACCTGTGACAGCCCAGGCACACACACATTTTCCCCAGGCTGGCAGTGACTGTGGACACATCTCCCATCCCTTGTTTGACTGTTTGTTTGCTCTGAGAGCAGCTCATGGCCCAGCCAGGGACCAGTTCCCACCTGGAAACATTTTACACATGTCCATCCTTTTCCCTTGGGATGTGCATTCAGTGCACAAGTGGATTTGCAAACCAATATCTACCTGTGGCAGTGGCTGGGAAGAGTGACACTGAGATTTTACTTTGTGCGTTCACTAGAAAAGACCAACTGTGTCTAGGCCACTCTCTACAGATCTCAATCCCAGCTGAACCCAATCACTGAGATGTTTCACCTGCCCAAATGATGTCCTCCAGCACCCAGTGGGTGTTACTCCAGGGAAGGGACCCACCTGTGGTGGAACATTAGGAACATGAGGTGGCCACAAGGAACAGCTTAAAAGCATGGATGCCTCCCCTTCTGCTCTTTGCTGGCTGAAGAAACTCCTTGGGGATGTTGTGGACTGCAGAGATTCTCTCCTTCAGTCCTTGCAGGTGTTCTGCAGGGAGTCCAGCAGGTAGGTGGGGACCAGCATGGTCACTTATGAGGAGGGACAGAAAGGATGCAAAATTTAGTTGAGCTGCATGGGTTGTTTCCCCACCCTCATGTGGGTGTGTGCTGCCCCTCTTTGGTGCAGATGATTTGCTTTGATCCCCTCAGACCAAGGGTGATTGTGCTCACTGCTCCTTGACCTGCACCTTTCTACTGATGCTGCTCAGGGGCAAACACCAAGCAGGTAGGAGGTTTGCAAGAGTGGATTTAATGGTATTTAATTTTCTACTTTCCAATGTAATTTTAGCTGTCTGTCTCCATGCCATTCTTTTCTTGCTTCATCTGAGAATATAGGACTAGCAGTTGGTGCAGACACATATTGTCCCCCCACTGGTTTTGTATGTCTGCACTGATTTAAATCAATACAGGAAAGGCTTAAAAAAAAATAGGAAAGGAAGAAAAACACACAACAGGATTTAGTGTGCTATGCAAAGTGACATGCTCTGATGGAGTGCTGGCAATGGGTTGCATCAGAAGCAGAAAGACTTCCTAAAGCTGGTTCTTGTGCCACTGCCATGGTGACACAGATGTCCCTTGTGCTCTGCACGTGTGCTTGTGTGTTATGCACCCCCTGAGTGCTAATGCATGATTCTCTGGGTCTGTAATTAGAGAATCCTGAGTTCTTCCAACATTTTCCAGCAGTCGAGCTAACAGCTGATTTTGAGAAATGTGGAATCAACTGCTGTATCTCTGGATCCTGGCACAGATCTCTCCAAGAGATGTGTTTCTGGAGACAGCAATGTACCACAGCCATAATTTCACAAGAGAAAACAATAGCAGCATCCTCGTGCATCAGGGAGAGCTCTTTCATGTGGTGAGGTGGGCACCAACCCTGCCACTCGATAGGAGATTACACATCAGTTACGAAGCACCAAATGTGTGAAAATAAATCAATGTTTTGCCTTTCCCAGCTCCCTGCACCCAGCAGGTCAGAGCTGGGCTCCAGGCCCCTGGCTGGGGAGGGTCCTAGCACCTTCTTGACAAGCAGAACCCTGACTGCAGCCATGGCTGTTATGGTCATTTTTAGTGCATTTCAGCTCTTTGGTGTATGTTTTGGCACATGCACCCCCTGAAGCTCTTCCATGCTGCTTGGGTCAGCACAGATTGCTGGGGTGGGCTGGGCTATGACCTTGATTTGTTGGGGTGGCCCCTACTCACTCACTCAGCTGTGCAGAGGGGGTGCAGGATCACTCCTGCAATCTTCATGGCCAAGAAGAGCCTGAACTTGAGGCATGCCAAGGGCAGCTGAAGATAATTACTTTCTGGGGGAGACTGGTTCTCAGAAGCTATTTGATTTTTGTGACTAAGTTTCCTAGGAATTATGCTCCAACATTGATGTGATGAACTGTAATGCTGCTTTCTACAGTTCTGTTGCATTTATGCTGCCATAGTTTGAGCCAGTTTTTGTAGCTCACATGGATATGGCAAGGAAGACTTCCTCAACCAACATGGTTCCTGCATCTGTGAAGTAGTTGGTTTTCAAAGTTAAACATCCCTGCTGTTACACATTTCTTTAGATGCCAGCAGTGATTAGAGGTTACCATGGACTAATTGCTTGTACAATTTCAGTTTTTACCTTGCAGAGGCCTTGAAATTTACAGCTGCAACAACAGGAACAAACCCCAAGCTCTCAGAAAGAACAAATTAGTCAAAAACAAAACAAAGCTGGTTTTTCTTGTGTTCTGTTTGCAGCTGTTTATCCCAAAATTGGAGAGCTACTTACATCCCCTCCATCTGAACATTATAAAAAGGGTCTGAGGCAACATATATTCATTGGCAGCCCAGAGCTCAGCAAAGGCACCTTCTGTGCTCAGAAGAGAAATACCCACATTTATGATAAGTGCTTCAGTTCTCAAGGATTTTCTTCTAATGCAAGGGATGTTGAGCACTTTGGTGAAAGGATTTGTGTGATTTGTGTTTCTTCATGTCTTTGATACTGTTGTTCAAACCAGGTTTATGCAATCAGGACTCTACTCCTGCTGTAATTGCTGCGTGCACACCTAGGAATCAGCAGGCAGGATTGCAAACACCTCGGGGGGGAGCAGCTGAATTTCAAAGCCAAATCCTGCTGCAAGCACTACTGCTCAGCTCCTGACCGGGGCATCTAAACCACGGGTTTGAATTTTTATGCTTTTTTTTTTCATGAATAGCACATGTGGTGTTTGGAAAAAAAACCCAAAAAACAACACAACAAAAAAACCAAAACACATGCAGACACTCAGGATGATGCCTCTTTCATGGGCAGCATTGCTCAAGGGTTAATGCTTTTTCTCTCCAGAATGAATTTGTGTATTAACCAAGCTGTCTGTCCATAGGACAGAGGCAGCAGGATGTGTAACCACCTTTTAGCACTGTGTGTGTGTTTCCAGCCTGCTCTGGCTTCACACAGCTCTGCTGGCCCAGGCATTGCCACCCGAAAGAACAGAGAATCACCTTGCTGCTTTTTGCAGATTTTGGCATGTTGTTATTAGATTCAGATGCTGGAACATGTGCTAATGCTGGAGAGCCTACATCATGCCTGCGGATGTTTGCTAATCCCAAATTTCAGAGCCTCCCTGGCCTTGCCAGAACATCAAAGCTTAGCGGAGCGTTGCGGCGCAGATGAGGAAATTGCAAAGGGGCAGAACATGGCAGGTAATGGATTAGGGTCTTTCGGGGGAGTGAATGTTTGGATCAGGAAAATGATAGGTAATTATCAACAGTACAGGACTTGAGATGGTTCCAGGATTAATTTATATCTAGCTGCTGCTTCTCATGTCAGAACTTCCTCCGCCTCTTCCCCTCCATCCCCCATGGGCAGGGATGAGAGGCTGAGCGGCTGCCCAGGGGAGGAGAAGGACCTGCTGCCCATCTTTTCCTTGTCCCCCTCATCCCAGGTCTGGCTCCAGAGGCTGTCTGCTCTGTCCTTAGCAACTCTTCATCTTACCTCTTTCAAAAACATACGGGAAATAAGTCCTTCTGCCCCAGTTTATGGGAGTGAAACCCCAAGCAAAGATCAGCAGGTGAGCTCAGACACACATGTGCCCCCACAAATGCCCGTGAGTGACAAAACAAAAGCCAGGATAAGTAACCCAATGTAAAGGCACCCTAGAAAGCTTTTTTTAATAAACTTCTATGTAATTGTGAAAAGAGGTTCAAGTATCCTGGGCTACTTTCAGTTCTTAAATCTAGGAATGGCACTAAAACTAAACTGCCCTAAAACTAATGGCCCTAAATGCTAAGCTGCTCTTTACTGGACACAGACAAAATAATCACAGCCTGACTAAGCTGGAAAGTGGATGGTTAGACAGCATAAGGTGGGGGGGGGACTACAACTCTCTCCTGGCATAACCAGAGCCACAAATGTGACATTTAAAAGCTGCCTGAATTGTTCATGTGTTGGTGGAAGTGGGGAGTGTCTGTAGCAAGGGCTCTCCTTGCCCACCCTGGCTCAGCAGATGTCTGTGGCCACTGTTTGGCTGCTCAGAGGGCCAAAGCAAAAGGTCTTATTTGTAGTGTACAAACCTGCAGTGGCTAATGAAGCCAGAGCAGTCTTGGTGTTGTTGGAATTAATGCACAAAATGGTATTTCTTGCTGTGATTTCTAACAAACCTCAAGCTAGCCCAACTCCTTTCTGCCCTCTTACCTCTACTTCTCTAGAACCATCTCTGATCCCACTTCTCCAAACCCCCTCACCCATGCTGACTCTTAAAAATCAACAGGGCCTCTAAAGCCATGTCATTTCCATACACAACCCTTCAGGACTGTCTCACCCTGGTCCCGAGATGGTGCACAAGTACTGTAAGTGTTAAGGGGAAGTGTTTCCTACTTCCCCATGGGAATTACTTGGCTGCACAAAGATTTAGGACTTGCTGTATAGTCCGAGTGCCTTTTGATTTGATCTGTGCAGTGTTAGTGACTGAGGAGTGACAGTAGCAAATTTCATTGGAGCTGCTGGGAATAGACCATGGCCAGGAAATGGGAAGATGTGGCTGCCCCTCACCTGCATTTCCATTGCTTTCTTCCCTCCTCACTCCAGTCTCTCCTCACAAGTCAGGAGGCATTCTGGAGCTTCAGGAAAGCATCTGAGTGTATACTGTGCTCTCTCTGGAGTCTGTGAATTACCTTGCTGCTGTTATTAGCAAGTAAATTTATTTCCTTAGCAAAAAAATGACAAAGCTTCTACTGCAGTACTGGTGGCTCTAAAGCTGTAACCAGTAGGTCATTACATTATCTGCACCCCCAGCACCAGCTCCTCTGTTTATTGCTTTTCTTCTTCTCTCTCTTGCTTTTTGTCATGAGCAAGAAATAAGAAACTGTCCTTTCCCCTACTTACCTCATTAGGACTTTAATAACTGAAAGCACATTTTTGGCAATTAAAGTTGGCAGTCATCAGGGTTTTGTTTTTTGTTTTTTTTTTAAACAAGTCTGAACCTTTGTAGCAGCCTCAACAAAAAAAAAAAAAAAAGGTTTTTTTTCCCCATTCTCTCTTTTTTGGAAGCTTACAAAAAGAAAGTCTGTGCCACTGTTGGGTAATGTTCTTGAGTGGAACAACTAATTTTCTTTACAGTTAGCAAAATTAAGGAGTTTACAGTTTTTCCAGCTGTTTTCTGTGGTGCAACATAAACAGAGTGATAGCCTGCCCTGGAAATGCTCCATGCAAGCCACACAATTGGATTCCAGTGTGATAAGGTTGGGTTATGCTGTCTGCTGCTGCTTGTTGTTCTTCTCAAATTTCTGAGTCAGCAAAAGCAGTGAGGAGAAAACATGCTGATATCTTACCATTACCCATTTTCATTCCTTCCCCATGCCAGGAGGAATGCAATAAAACTGATGTAGGGGCAGGGGAGTTGCTGAGGAAGTTTTGTGGTTTCTAGAGGAGAAGCATCAGGCTTTTCATTGTGAGTTTAAAAAAAAAAAAACACAAAACCCCAAAACACTCCCGTGGCATTTCCAGAAATAAAAACTTGCAGAATAAGTGAGATTTTATGCCTGTGTGTAAGGTGATCTGTGCAAATGAGGCTCATATCCACAGTGGTCACAAATTGCTTGGATTGGCCCTTGCTGTGGAATGCTCCATGGGTGGATGTAGCCATGGGTGCTCTGCCCGTGCTCTGCTTAGACATCAGGTTCAATTAAGGATGGTTTTTACCCATCTGCGTAAATTTTTCCTTTCAGAAAGCACAAAGGATTCCCTACCCATCATGAGGCAGAGGAGTGGAAGGTGAGCTTGGAAGCAGGTGAGAGGGGTAGAAGGAATCAGGGGGCTGGTTTGATGCTGTTGTGCCTCTGGTAAATCTCAGTAGCTTTAAGAGTTGGGAGCAGGAGTTGAGCTGGAGCTAGTATGGTGGCACAGGGCCAAGATGTCACTCTGAAATAGCACCCAAATGGCAACTAAGCACCAGATTTAGGTGGTAAGCACGTGGCTTGAGTATCCCAGCTAATACCTGCTCTGAGACTGAGGCAGTGCTCTCCATGTGGGAGTGTGTTAGTGGGAAGCTCCGTCACTCATGTCCATGAGCACTGTGATTACATGTGCTGATGAAGCATGAATGTAGCCAAGGACTGTATGTAGCCAACATCCTCTGAAGATGGATCAACCCTTCTAGAGCTCAGAATCCACTTGAGAGCATCCTGCTGAGGGAAAAATAATCAGCAAAGTGTGCCCATTTATTTCTCCTAGGCCTGAGCTTTCTAAAATAACCATGACCTTTTTCAAGCAAAGCCACAGAGGCTCTGTACAGCTTCAGCTCTAATGGAAAGCCACAAGCTCAAGATGCTTTTACAGGTCTAGATATCCCACACCTGCAGACAAAGCAGCTGGAAAGGTGCATTTTCTTCTGAACACTGTTATTTTATTGTTCAAGTGGAGAAACAAGTGGAAGATGATAGTGCTGCTATAATCAGAGTCTACTTCTCCTTTATGCTTTCTCCTTCCAATGCTCTCCTCAGCTGGTGGGAAATGGCAGGGCCTGATGCTGGTTTTGTGCCAAGAGAAATCATCCAAATCTGAACACGGCCTCCTTGGAAAGAGATTTTTAGTGAATTATCAAGTTCTTTCCCTCCACTGACGTGCAACAAGCCCTCTCCTGCCTCCCCCACGCCTGTCTCTTTCTATGGTGGCAACGTCTGGTCATGCCCTGATCCACAGACAAGAAGCCAGGCATGTCTGAAATGTTTTTAGTTGTTGTTGCCATGATACAGGAGCCTCATAGGGTCTGTGTGCCAAGCTATTGGCTCCTAAAAACATACCAAGTCAGGGACTGCAAATGTGTGGACTGACAGTCCCTTGTTAATGAGGGGACAGAAGGCAGCAACCAGCATTTTCTAAGCAATTTTGGGCCTTTCCTTTAGGCAGACCAAACTGCAAGACAAAATCATATGATAGTCTTGGGAGGTGACCATGCAGCTGAGAGCAGAGCAATAGCACCACTGCTTTTATCTAGTTGGGATACTGGTATTGATTGAGGTTCTGGAATGACTTGTGAAGAAGAACATCAGTGATGTTCTTTGCAATCTTGCTCTCTATAACCTCCAGTTCTTGTTGAATAAATAGCTTCAGGGGGAAAAAAAGAAAAAACAGACAAAAACCCAATATGAAGAGCTGGGAGAGAAACAGGTTTCTCATGGCCAAAGATTTTCTAGAGTTTGGAGATTTTTGTGTTCTGCGTTAGCTCAAGGACTCCCAAAGGTTCTGCAAAAAAACAAACAAACAAACAAAAAACCTGAAAGAAGCTTATTCAGGAATAACAGAGAGTCCTAGGGCAAGGCCAGCTGTGTGGGCTTTGGGAGGTGCAGCTTGCTCTGAGTCGTGGTGCCACCTCTTGAATTTGATTCTCCCATGTTCCTGATGAGCTACACAAAAAGCAGGCAGCTCCTTACCCTGTGGCAAATTTCTCTTGGTCTTTGCTGAGAGATACTGTCCGGGAGGTGAGAAACCTCCCTTGATGAAAGTCTCACCAGCATCAGTGCGTTCTCAATAAGTCATTTGAGCTGGTATCTCACAGCATAGATGTTTGAGTAACAGAGACAAACCTGTTCTAAATACAGCTTTAGCCTCTTCTAAATACAACCCTCTAACAGGCTTAGCAGCAGTATAAACACCATCTTTGACAAAGATGTTCAAACAAATATTCTAGTATTGTCTCTCAGATTCTAATGGTGCTTTCCTGGTATCACCCTGTAAAGCAAGACAGCAGTTTCCTGCCAGGCTGCTCAAGCTTTCCACCACCTCCAGCTCCTGACTGAAGAGATTCACCAGGACAGAAACCCTCTGATTGTTTTAATACTTTTATTCACCTCAGCCTCCTGTGCCTGTACCACCCACAGTGCTTCAGATAAATTTATTTAGCCTGATAACAGTGATATAGGGGACCTACCCCTGCAGATAGGTTTCCTGGAGAAGCTCCTGCAGCTCTTTGAGAAATGCATGGCTGTAGGTCTTTTGCCATTGAACCTTTTCAAATAAAGTTGATATAAACTCTGTTGTAAGCTAATGATTCCTGCAGTGTTATCAGAATAGTATTGTTAGAGTGCCACTTTATTGCTGTTCCTCCCATGACTTCAAGCTTCTTAAAATGTTCATGCTTTCCTGGAAGCCTCAGCTTCTCTTTCCCTATATACTATTTTTAATCTTCATGGTTGGATTCAGCTTGGGTTTAAAGATGACCTTCAAGGCTCTATATCCATAAAGCTAAAAAGAAAAATCCTTGATATATCTAATTCATTCTCTTGATTTTTTTTTTAAATATTTTTTTAAGAAAATCAGTTGATCCTCAATGCCTGACTGTTGTAAAAGACTAACAGTGACCAAGGCTGCATTATTTGTGTAACCTTGGTATCAAAAAGAAGCATGTGCTGCATTAAAAGCCACATTGGTTAAATTTATATTTAATGTTATTGCCACAGAAAACAGAAAGAGAAGCAGTATTGCACATACAATTCACCAAGAGAAATCCCAGATACTGGAAATGTCTCATCTAACTGCTGCACAGGTTGATAACTGAATGATTAACAGAGACAAAAGAAAGAGCATTGGACTGGGGATTTAGGAAAAATCTTTAGGCTAAAAAATAGCTTCTAGTTCTGGGCATATTCTTCAGGGACAATGTGTGAGAACCTAAGGATGGAAAACTTCACTCAATGAGGCTTTGAGTATCATGGGCAGAGGAAATAGGACTTGCCAGTGCTGGGATATTTTTGAGCACTGTTCAAGCTACCATCATTGGTGTCTCACCCTGGGACAGTGAGCAAGGGACCTGCCCCACTGGGGACAAGGGCAGATCTCTGCATGGGTGAGAGCAGGGCCAGCCCCTAGCAAGTTTTCTCATTGAATTGTTCCTTTTTCCTTTCTAAATTATTAGTCATTAGTAACTACTTCCTGCAGAGGACTTTGGTTCAGCTGGTGAAAAGTGGGTTTGTAAGTTGATTCCTTTTTTAAGAGGAACTTGGAGCCTCTTTGCAATTGCACAAACTGGTACCAACTCTCCTACTAACCAGAAGTCTGATCTCTGCTTCCAGTGAGGAGTAGATGAGCTTTGAGTCCTTTTGTTAGCTTTGGCAAGCTCAACGATGTCTTTAATCTTCCAACGAGTCTTTTTTCCCCCTCCAAATAATTCTGGATCCTTTACTAGGAGGATGTTGTAAATCACTCCAGAAGCTGGGGGGAAGGAAGTTAAGACACTTGTCCAATTTCTCAGTATGTATCTGAAATACCTCTTTTGCTCTGACCAATGTCAAGGATGTTTTCACAAATTGAACTCCATGTTTTTAGGAAACGGACATGAATTTAATAGCTTCCTTAATGCTGCTTTTTTACTCCCTCTAGCTGGTGTATGTGTTCCTGGACTCTCTGTATAGTGTGGCAACTTGGAGATGACTGTAACTACACAGGCACCTGTAGAAACTTGGCCTTGAATGTGTTCATGGCCTCTTGGCAGGCCTTCTCCAGCTTATCTGGGAATGAACCAGCAGTAATTGACTTGCAGGAAAGGACTAGTAATTTCCCTTTCCAAGCCAAGTGCCAGATTCTGGCAGGACACAAATGCTTGTGCTGGAAGAAGAGCAAGGCTCAGATTTGTCTGTCATCTAGAGCTGCACTGTGAGGATATTTCTGTTTCCCTATCTCCTGCTGGAGTTGTGTCTCAAATTTTGCAGTGTTCTTTGCTTAGAGCTCCATCTGTTCCAGAAGTGGAACACAAGGGGCCATAGATCTGGCAGCAGCACTTGCACCCCAGGACTAAAGGCAGGATCAGCCCTTCATGCTGGCCAACACCTGAAAGGTGGAGCTGGCACCACCTCCTGCCAGCAAGAGTGGATCAGACCACTTGGCTGTGAAATGCTCCCCAGTGTCTGCTCGAGCTGCAGGTGGTGGTGACAAGCAGCTTGCTGGCTGCACATTAAACCCAGCACCCCTCTTCGTGCTATTCTTCTAGGCTGAGTAAATCACCATTGGACATCTGTAAAACACATTTATGTGGCTAGAAGGTTTCTGTAGACAAAGATGGGTTAGCTCTAGCTACCCTCCCAGTTTTGCCCCAGGGTACGTTTCTGCTGTGGAAGTCTCCAGTGAGGAACAGCATTCCGGAGTTAACAAAAGGCAAGAAAGGCATTTTTGGTCTGTGTTATCCATTAGTTGCTGGAAGCTTGTGCCAAACAAATTCTTATTGTTACGGTTGATTTGTGTGTAGATATCAGTGGATATACCTCTGAGAGCAAGAGAATTCTGTACATAGGAACTCGTCTCCAACTGCTCACGTTTTTATGGTTTGTGTGCGCCGCGCTGGGTTTTGCACGTTATTAATACGGATGCTATCTGATTGCTGAGACCCAGGGGGATACATTTGCTTTTCCTCATTCCTCAGACTTGCAAAAATACACTCATATGTTCCAGTTTTTGCATGGTTACTGTCTTTATTGACTTAGTTGGAGCTTTCACAGCGTTGTGTTAGGCATATATGTTATTTGAAAGGATCAGAACCTTGTTCTGACCTTTTCAGAAAGGAAAAAAAAAAAAATGCTGTTGTAACTTTGGGACAGATGCAGTTCTTTTGTTCTGTGTCTCAAGAGTGCCTAATTGTGGATTCCTCAGCCATGAATCCTGTACCTATGTACTGCAATTATTTAAGGGACAACTCAGAAATACCTCTAAGAAAAGGCAATAGAAGCGCCAGGGACACATTCTGCTCTCCTGCACAAAGATAGAGATTAAGAGCTCCCTCAGACATGTGACACAGCTCATTGCACAGGAGTCGTGCATCAGTTATGCTGAAATGCATAAACTGAAAAGAAATTGCTAAACATTATTGAATTTCACAAGTTCCTCACAGTGCAAGTAATTTTTCTAACTTTTAAGATCACTCAAAGAACATAAAGCACTGAAACCTTTTCTATTAGTGAGGGCCTCCTAAAACTGGGGGAATTAAAATTACCTTCTAGCAACAGTTAATACTTGGCAAAGAAATATCTACTGAGCCCCTTGGCTGGAATTATTTATGCCTTGCTCTCAGTCTGTATGTGAAGTATATTGCTAGCATAGCACTCAGCTAATTTAGAGCTGGGAGTGAAGCCATTGTGTAGAGCAAAAGGTATGAGTGGGGGAAATCCAAAGATATTATTTTCCAGGCCATATTTGTTTTCAAATCTGACACATGCTGCAATCTGGTTATTCCAAAGGGGGACAGGAAAAGGGGAATTTTTTCCAAAAAGTGTTTTCATGAACCATGAAGATAAATCACCTCCTTCAGAGCTGAGTTAGCAGTAGTCGAAGAAGCCGTAATTCCCGAGCGGAGAAGGAGCTGGGTGTAAGCCCTGTTCTGCATGGCTGTGGCTGCACCCACAGAGCATTTGTTTAAAAGCTTAGTTCCTCCAATACCTAGGGGAATCCTGGTGAAAGGGAGCACTAATGACATCTGAAGTTAGTAACGTGCTATTAAAAGCAAGCCTGCTGTTTCAAGTTGGCAGTGCATGAATCTTTTGTGATTAGAGGAAGAAGAGCAAGAGATAAGAAGATAAAGATATCTACCAGAGCTGACTCACAATATTTGCAGAGCACAAAGAAGAAATGGAGAACTGTGCTGCTATGAACAGCCCTCACTTCACCTCTTCTGCAACATTTCAATTGCTTTTGGTCATGCAGTTTAACCACTAAAAGGACCAAGCAGAAGCTGTGCTCACTTCTGGACATCCAGCTGGGATTGAATTTGATGCCCGTAGGAGCCACATACAAACAGCCCTCAGAGCAACTTCCAGAGACATCCTAGGCTGGAAGAGTGGTTTGCTCCTAATTCTGTGATGCTCCAAAGCTGTAGGGAGAGGCTGAGCAGGCCTTTGGGAGGGGAGAGGGACTTTGCACCCAGCCCAGTCTAGGTTACTGCTGTGGGACAGCCTTTGATGGACACATTATCTTTTACAACTGGGCAAAGGGGCCCCTCTCTTGGAAGAGATCTCTTGGGGAGGTATTTCATCTGCCATCCAATCCCTTCCTGCTGACTAAACTCAGTCAAAAGGCACTGTGGGATTAACCCTTGGAGGCTTGATTCTGTTCAGACATTTGGATGACTTTGGTCAGGAGCTGCTTTGCAGATTTTAGGCATAAGCAAGCACAGTATCATATCTTTGATTTTGCTTTTTGGTGCCCACAGCTGAAAAAGGAATCTACAGTGCCAAAAAAATCAGTGCAAAAATAGAGAACAGAAATGTGTAACTCATCTAAGGTACTAGACACTGACAGACTATATAAAATGTTATTGTTCAACAAACACTGTCTCTAATAAACTCCATTTACTAGTGTTAGCAGCTTGGCAACTTGGAAACCCCAAACTCCAGTTAAGTAAGGAAACAAAAAGCAGAGCCATATGATGATACCCATAAACTACGCAGCTGGTTTCTGTTTTAAAAGATATTCTACTTTCCATATTAAATAAAGCTGCTTAGAGTGCAAAAAAACCCATATGGCTTTCTGGAAAATGAGAACCAAGTTCCAGGATAAAAAATCCCTGGCATTGTACAGCCATTAAAAATAGAAGTGTGCTTTTTCTCTAACTAGCTACTGTAACATCAGCAATGAACCATCCTCAGGGAAGTGAGGAGTCAGGGAGCTGCTGCTTCTGCTCCCAGGAGACACTTGGACACTGGGAGATGCTGCAGTGGGAGCTGTGATGCTCAATATCCCTGTGCCATACACATGCAAGGCCAGGTCTGGCATCCCTACCTCCCACAGGTCTCAGCAGGAACTGAAGGAGATTGAGGTTTTGCATGAAAAATCCTTAGTCCTTTATAAAAAGTTGACCTTCTCTACCATCCTTATTGGTGCAGTTTGGCCTAATACAATCACTTCTGATTAAATCCTAAGATTTCTGGCTAAAGATAATCTATAGATCCATAAAAGTATTGCTCTAGTTCATAAGTCTTGTGTATATCTGTGAAACGAAGTTACACGAAGTATTTGTTTGAAAATACTTAAAGCATAATTATTTTTTTAATTATTAAAAATATTAAATAATTAAACCTTCAGCTCGCCTACTGACGGCAGTGAAAGAGACAGCTGCTAATTTTGCCTTTGCTCTGGCCAGTCTCCTTGAGTAATTAATTTCCAGTGCTCATCTGCTTTTTGATAATTCTGTTACATGCAAAGTTCTGGAAAGCTCCCAGTCCTCTATCTTGCAATTAGCAGACCAGACAGCCTCTGACAAAGTCAAATTGTGGCTTACTGCTATTGCCAGGAGTTCATTCTGCTTATTCATACTAATTGTGTGTACCTACAGCCAGGTAAAAGTAGCTTAAGTCTTTTAGGATTTTTATTTTCTTTTTTTTAATGTTTATAAATGTATTTCTACCTCCACTATGCACTGGTAGAATTCTCCTTTTGCTGTGCTGGTTTCTGTACAAGCACAAGTCACAGACCCAGGAACACATGGAGCTGATGTTCTGGTCTTATGGGTTCTGTGATAGGCTGGAGAGGTCAGTTGGAAATATTTGTCTAAATCCACAGATGTCTCATTCATCTCTGGAGGCTGGAAGAGGTACCTGCAAAATTCTTACCCAGGTATAGTTTGGATTTTGAAAATTTCTAAGGCTTGGGTGCTATTTTAATCTGAAATTTAATGTTTGGAGTCATCTTCCCTGACAGTTTCAGGATGTGCAAAGGGCACGTGATGTTGTAGCCCCCAGTCATTGCTTTTCTGGTGGGGAATTCATCTACAAACAGCTGTTCTTGTGGAATCTGTCAGCAGTTGTAAATATGTTCAAATGATGGTTTACTGAGGGTTTTATAAAATAATTTTGAATGTAGAGCATAATTTTCTTCTATCATATGCTGTCATAACTAGCCTTTGAAGAATAACAAAACAATTTAAGCAGCAGCACTTAAATTTAAGAAGGATTTTTGGCAGACTGAACAGCTTTAGGAAGCAAATCATTCCAGAGACCGGGGTGTAAGTAGGAACACATTTATACACATGTAGATTAATGTGGCAGAGACTTAAAAAAAAAAAAAAAAAATTGGAGGAAGTTGCTGACATTGCCCACTAGAGTTGGAGACTGTCAATGGAGTGATGGTCTTTCTGTGTGTAGTTCTGCAGAGTGTTCCAGAGAGCACAGCTCTCCAAAGCCTTTTCAGGGCTAAGGTGTCATTCACTGTGTTCTTGCAAACTATGAGAGGGCAACAAAGCTGCAGAGAGAGTGGTGGGGAGACCCTGGTTGTGGGATTTCAGGCTGTGGATGGCCTGGGTGGGTGCTGAGTGGTGGTTGAAATGTCTGTAGATGGTTTTCTTCCTGACGGGCTGGTTCAAGTTAGTTCTGGAGCCCTTCTTGGACAGTGCATGGGCTGTGGTGGCAACAGTCAGCATGTCCCCCACTGAAGTGTCATTGTCACCACACAAAGCAGCTTCTGGAGGGCTGGAAAATAGAAAAGGCAGGGTGGGGAGGAAAGAGGAGCAGCCTGGAGGGATTCAGCCTCCCAGGACAACTGGATAAAAAGCCCGAGACAAACTCTGTAACAAGAGGCAAGTCTGCATTCAGACCTGGCAACAGGGCTGGGGGAGATAAGGATGAAACAGCAATGTCTTTCTATCTCATAGGAAGGAGATAAGGACAAGGTGAATTAAGCTGCTAATTTCAGGAGGGGAGCTCCATTTTCTGGATCTGCTGCCCAGGGGTCACACAAACACATCCATCTCAAAGATGAGGTGAATGTTTTCAGCTTTGGTGAAGAAGAAACGAGGAGGGATTCACTGGATCGTGCAGGACTAGAACTGCAGGTCTGGAGACAGAAAATCTTGCTAATTACAGATCAGGTTATTTATGAAGTGTGGGGCTCCATCTCACAGGAGCCAGCGGTGAGACAAGCAGCTCTAACCCGAGAGAAATGCCTCTTGAGAGCCAGCAGCCTGGGAGATAAGCAGACAGATCCCAAGAAAGGAAGAACATGAGTCAAACAGAGGAAGCAAAAGGCAAACAGAAGCTGTCTGGAGGCGTGAGCATCTTGGGTCACAGATGGTTCTCTCCTGTGGAGAAACCTTGGAAAAATGGTCCATATCTGAGCTATGGTGCAAAAGGTAGGGAAAGGAGCTTTGCCTTGTCCCAAAGCATCAGTAACTGCAAGAACTAAAATAAGAAGCAGTATTTAAAAAAAAAAAAAAAAAGCCAAGGAAAAGGCTTGTCATGTGAATTTGTCAGATCCAGAGTCAATAAATCCATGAGGCAGGAGAGGCCTGACAACCATTTGGCTGCATTTGCATTTATGTTATTGAATCAACAACCTCTTCCCTGCCAGCTGGGCTGTCATCTTATAAACAGAAAAAAAAAAAAAAAAAATCAGGCTGCAGAATAAGAAACTTCCAGAACAGGGGATATTACTACTTGGGCTTTATGAGAGCTGCTGGCATGGAGAAATGCCACATCCAGCAGAGCAGGAGGAGGCATGGATGTGGCTGCACTCAGCTTCAGCACAGGAGGATGGTCCCTCTACACCTTATCTGGGGCACAGGGCTTTGCCAGGCCTTATTCTGCAGAGGTGGATGGATTCAGAGAGAATTTTGTTTAGTCTTGATGGAGCCATTAAATAATGAACTGGCAAACCTTCAAAGAAGAGGCATTAATGCACCCATAAAAACCAACATGGGCTGGATCAGCAACCACATAAAGGAAAGAATAAACCTTAAGGAAAAGTTAAAAATGGCTTATCTAAGTGCAGGAACCACTTAACCAGACACTGAAAAGAAGTTTCTCACAACTATCAGGGCTTCAGGACAGGACAGCTCATCTACCCAGAGCAAAGCATCCTGTGGCTGGGAGATCAAGAGTGGTTGCAGGGACCTTGAGCCAGACAGGAGCAGTGTCACCAGCCAGTTTGGGGGAGCTGGCTTTCCAAAAGAAGAGCAGGGAAGAGCCATGCTCAAAAGCCTGAAGATAAATTTTCCACAGGTTCAGAACCCTCATTCCGTTTCCTGCATTAATTCTCAGGGCAGGGGATGTAAACCAGCTTCAAATGAAGAGAGGCTGAAAGATACATAAAATGTCTTAGAGTATTAAGCCAATAACAAATCAAAATGGATCAAAGCAGGGAGCTGCTGTGTGTAACACAGGCTACTGCACTGACAGTTTCAAAGATTAGTTCTGCTCTGATTCAGCCATGTACTTGCCCTTGCCCTCGCCCTCTCTGCTTCTGAATTTCCTGGCCTCCCTTCAGGACCCAGCTCTCTCCAGCAGGTACACTGAAGGTGCTGACACAACCCCCATATTCTCCTTGACCAGGTTACTTCAACAGAACAGCCTGACACTTCTGAAGAATATGAAATGCATCTCTTCAGGCCCCTCTGGTCCTGCCTGCTTAAGACTGAATCGATGCATTTACACTTTTGAACAGACTCTTTTTCTCTCACACTGCCTCCAAATGCAATGGGAGAAAAAAAAAAAAGTTCTGCATCTGCCTCTAAAAGGTAAGCAACTGTTTTTACCCCAGGTACAATTGGTGTCAGATGTTAGCCAGCCCAAAACCTGATGTCTTTATGGTGCAGACCTACAAAAGCATGGCATGGGCTGCAGCTTCATTTCCAGCTGAGGAAAATTATAGATGACTTACAATTATTTTTTTTTTAGAAAAGTTGCCTGTGTTCCTTGAGAAAGGAAGAACCTGATCAGATATGAAATGGGAACTGACTCCATCCCAGGGTTCAGACAGAACTGAAACCAACCTCTTTGCATATCTGAAAGTGCTTATACAAACCTACCAGAGACTTCACCTCTCTCCTGACCTGCATTTGAGTAAGAAAGCAGACATTGTCTTTGGACCTCTCAGGTTCAAGAGTCTCCCTCAGCCCAGGGAAAGCAGTGATGCATTTTGAGAAATTTTTTACTCAGAGAAACACTAGAGATCTTGAGGCTTGGGAAGAGCATTGGGTCAAACCCTGGCAGAGAAAGTTCCAGACCTGCTGAGACAGCCAAGTGAAGCATCACCCCATGAAACAGCACTGCCAGGTACCAAGGAGCCTGATAGGAAACAAAGACTCTGGGGAGGGGGAAAAGGAGGACAGTAATGAGGGAACAGAGCTGGGGGGACAGGGAGGAGCAGCCTGAACTGAGAGGCTTCAGTGTCTAAATGGAAACTGGAGAGTGCTGTGGAGAGCTCAGCACGTAATGGAAGTGTTTTTACATGTCTGATCCAGACTGAGTGACCCTATAGGCACTTGGCATATTTACTGGGGCCCGATGATAATGTCATTTAAAGAGAAAAGAGCTGTGACCAGGTTTCAGAAGCATGAGTTCCTAGGGCACTTGCACCTGCAGTCTGCTCTGTCCTACAGGCAGTGACTGTAAGCACATGAGCAGATTAAATGCAGACCTTGGGTGTACTCCTGGCTTGTGCACTGCCAGGCAAATGATCAGCACTTCTTTAAAGACATTGCAATGTGTTGTAAGTGTAGAGCCTTGCTTTCATCATGCCTTCAGCCACAGCTTTTTCATAAAGGGTTTATTTCACTACTTGACTGACATCTACCCCAACCCCCATGGCAGGGGCAGAACAAGTTGTAGCTGACTGTACTGATCATAATGACCTTGCTCCATTACCCCTCCTGAACACAGCTGTGATATGACCAGGCTGGGACTTCACAGCTCAGTTTTCACTCTGAGTGTGCCAAGATGGTTTTTCAATACTGTGCTTCTTTAATCATGTTGCATCCTTCAGCATTAGTGGAAACACAGCTCTAAAGCCCTGGCCCCCTGTACATGGTGATTAAAGCACCCACCACCTTCCCGCTGTTCTGCTAAAACTGGTACACTCTGAACTGGGACAAATGTTGGGTGTCTTATTTCTGGGAAGCAGATATGAGCATCTGACTTGTAGCAGATACTGTTAATCTTTTCTATCCTTACTTATTTATCCTGTTTGTTCTTTCCAGCGTGCATTCCCTGCTGCATTAATGCCATGATGGTAGCTAAAATTGCCTCATCGTTTCTCTATTGAATTAAAAGATCATCAGGGCATTAAAATGTTATTTAGTAGCTGCTGTTTACGCAGATTGGTCATTAAAGATTCCAAGCTCCATTTAGTTCAGAGCTTACAAAACATCTCATTAAGCTAAAAGTGCAAGGCCCCCCATTTAGCAAAGCAGCTAGCACATGCTTGCATCAAATTCAGTGAGGTTTAGGCTCATTGTTTTGCCTTTTGCCATCTTGTTTCAGTGGACACTGCAGCTGTTTCTAGTGGTTATTTTAAATTATATCTTTTCTGATGGCACAAAAAGAAATCCTGAAAATATCATCGGATTCAGAGCACTGAAGGTCATTTTAGAAACCAACATCCAGCCAGCTGTACCATGAGAAAAATGGTATTTGGATGCAGAAGCTTTATCTTTGTGGGTGGAAGTCAGAGGAGGCAGCAAACAGTCTGGGCTAAAGCTTGATCACCGTTGACTCAAGTGTTACCTTTCTGCAAGGCTGAAAAAAATTAAAGCAAGTCACAGAACACCTGCATCACTCATTTATTACGTTATTCAATAGAGCTTTTTGTGTTAGCTGCTTTGTTTCTCTGCCTCCATTGATGCTATCGTAGATTAATTGGCAGCACTGCAAATGTTCACAGCTGTCTACAAGATGTTGGTGAGTGCATCATGTCAGTCAAGCATGCTATCACCAAGGAGATGAATTTATTTCATTCTTCAGGAAGACAGTTCTGTAATGTGACCTAATGAAATAAAATCTTTCAGCAAGCGTTGGGAGAATATCCATCAGTCTTCAGGTTAAACCAAAGAAGCTAAGCTTGTGCTGATACTTTATTAGTTTAGCAGTTATACACTGAAATTTTAATAAAGTCATCATGAGACAAACCTTATTACATTATATAAGAAAGATGCTTATTAAAGTTGGGATGTATAAAGCTTCTTAATGTCTCCAACCTGGCCAGAAAGGGGTGGGGGTTATATTTTTTATGTAAGTATACATGCATATACAAGTATGCTTTTTAAGAATTATAAAATAGAATGCTATTTTATGGCTGGCAGGTAAGGTGATTATTATTCTCTGAGCCACTTAAAAATTTCAGCTAAAGTGACTCCAACACATGCTGCTGTGCTTTTGCACCTCACAGAATATACATATGCTGAAGGAGTTGCTTACAGTCACTATGATTCAGACCTTTTATATTTTTATACATACATACATACATATACATACATACATATATATACATGCATATATATATATATATATGCTGACTCAATAAGCCTATGGCCCAAACTGACCCTGCTACAGAAGTGCTGTGTGTTTAGGTGTGCTGAGGTGCAGCATGGGCAGTGCTGCCCACCTGTAGCCCCTCTGTACCTGATCAAAAAGCAGCTCTAACAGAGCAAGTTGATTCTTTCCAGACTGAAAGGGAGATCAAGGTGATTTCACTCTGTGATCAACACAAGCTCAGCTGTTTCCTGTGAGAGGAGAGGTTAAGGAAACTGAGCCCTGGGGTGGTTCCTTTTGGTTGGAAGGTGACCTGGTGGTACATCACAGGGTAGATGTACTTCTTCTACCCCACAAGAGGTACTTCTCTGCTCTCAGGAGAAAGCTCAGCACCTACTCTACCTTATGCCCTGGGGTCTTGCACCAAAGGCAGAAGATCTCCCTACGTGTGCTCATTCCAGGTAATGAATTTCTATGTGTATTTTAACCTAAAATGTTGGTGGAATTGGAAAACTCTGTCCAATTTTGTTCTGCTAAGGAGTCTTTGCAGAAAGTCTTGGGTTATGCTTTCTGAAAAAAAGTGTTCCTTTTTTTTTTTTTTTTTTGCTATAGACTTTTCATAACAAAAGCAGTATAATATATCCTGTTTAATGTTACATTGGCTTACTATAACAGACTGCCTGTTAAGTGTAGCTAGAATGGAGTCATTACAACCTCTATCAAGTTTCAGAAAGTAGTAACCTTCAATTATGTCTACAGAGACTTGTTTTTCAAATGACAGAATAATTTATCTAAGAACACTAACCAGATTCATTTTGGTGCAGTTCTACAATAAAAAAGAACTAAGCTACCCAGAGCAAAAACATTTGACCAGCTATGACTTTTTTTTTAAATCCGGCCTAAATGCCTTTACAGTTCTTGTTCTATGAAGCCCCTGCTTAAAAGTATATTACAGGCTTATTGTTGTAGTATTTCTCTTGAATGATGAGTATTGCTTGAAATGATAGTGGCTCAATGTCACACATTGATGTACTTTCAGTATTTTTAAGGTTTTGGGAAATAAAGTAATAGCCTCGTCAGTGCGTGTATGTTGGGGAAGTATGAAGAGGGGAGGAAAGGAAATTGGGTCATCAAAACCATTTTACTTTATTTTTTAATGCAAGTCTGAAGAATGTCTCCTGCAAAATAGTGGTTTCCTGAATGCCATAAATCTTTCTGCTTTGGCAGTCTGTCTTAATTGTTCCTAGCTTTGAATTATTTGGTGAAAATATGTGTTCTTAATACGATTCAGTTGTGATTTTTAGCCTTTACAAGAGCGAGGTGTGCAGTTGTGTCAGTAGCCTGTTCTCAGCAGAGATATATATGTGTAAAGCTTTTGTAGTAGCCATGATTCACAAACCCAGGGCTGTCTTATAGCCATCCTCAGCAAGTTGTGATGATCTTACTGGAAATATGGGCATTGGAGAAGGGGATTTGTGGGGCAGTTTGGAGAGGACTTCAAAATAAATGAGGTGATCTGGGAATGTGCCCTCCTCACTGAAGTCGTGACTGTTGCAAAAGCAACAGAATCACCATTGCTTTGTGTGGGTTTCATTGTGCTTTTGACAGGAAAAGCACTGTAGGGAGAGGTTTTGGGGCTTCCCTTAAAGAAGCAGCAGAGCTTGAGTTGCAAAATGTGGGACATGGAAAAGGGCCTTGGAAACAGAGCTCATCCTTGAGGAGACAGGGCTGTGTTCCTACTGCAGTGGGCAGCACAGCTGTCCCACAAGTGGGTGAACCTGGTTCAAAACTTTTCAGTAGTTCAGACATCACAAATTCCTTGGTCCTGGGGAAGAAGCCTGCTTCCTTGAGCTGTCCTCTCCTGCAGTTACTGAGGCAGAAATGATGTGTGTGGCACCAGCTCTTTCCTTTTCTCTTGAAGAGATGGCTTCCTATTGATAGGCAAGCAGCCTGGCTTCACCAAGGCTGTGGCAAGGTGGACAGACATGTCCCATTCCTTGGGTGATGCTCTTCCCTGGGCTGCTTCTGCAGCTGCCCAGGCAGAAAGCTGGCCCTGGAGGGGCCACCTTGTTCATGCACGTCCATCCTCTTGTTCATGCACATCCATCCTTTCAGGCTCCCTTGAGAGCACACAAACAGGGATTAATCTGCTGTCTCATTTTTGAACATGTGAAAAGTGCTGAAATTAAATATATGTTCCAAAATGTGAAATTCAAGTCAGGAGAATAATTTGATGTAACAGGTAAGGCAAAAAAGTCCAGGAGGAGTCAAAGAGAAGTTGAAAATGAACAAAACCAAATAAAGATATCTGAATATTCCAACTTTAGGCTATAAACTAATGAGCAAACATATGAGGCCAGATAAAAACGTTCCCCAGCACAGATGATGAATAATTATTGATTAGGAGTGTTGCAATTTACACAGTACTGACAGAGACTTTATTTGTCTAGGGTGGACATTATTGTCCCGGAAGAGGTCTTGTTCCTTGTCTTCTGCAGTAGCAAGAAAATTGATCAAATAGCTTAATACACACTCAAATATCCATTTTCTGAGTTCAGTCATTTGTATTGCCACCACATGTAATTATTGCTTATGGTATTGATTTCTTTAAAGGTCTTTTAGCCAGAGTTAACAGCCTTCTTGTATTGACCTACTTATAAACTTTGCTTTAGACTCTCAGCTGCCATGCAGCAGCTGGGTGCCACCTGAAAATCTATCTGCTTTCTTCACAGACCCTATAGATTAATGGCAGAAAGGTCCTAATTCTCAATTACATTAGCACTCCTTTTCCCAGTTTAAAGAGAAAGAGGTGAGGAAGGCAGAGGACTTGGTGTTCTCAGCCCAGCTTCTTTTGTAGTTGAAAGCAGGGAAGTTTGAGTCCCCACCCCTGGGGGACTTCATTAATACTTCTCCCAGGTGAACTCAGCCCCTCACAAAAGGGTTCTTTGTATTTTGTCTTTAACTAGCTCTTTGTTTGGGCAGATATCCAGGCCAGTAAGAAGAAAAAAAAAAAAAAGTCAATATTCTCTGTTGAATCAGTGGCTTTTTCCTGCTGTAGTTTTTGAGAGAGTTTCAGAGACAATATGGTTATAATTGGACATAGAAATGTGTGTGTGTGTATATGTACAGGAGGAAGAAGTACAGAATTCATATTGAAAAATGTGAATTTCTCTCAAAGAGGAAAAAGTAGACATTAGGGATATTGTTTTATTTAAATAATAATAAACCAAAAACAAAACACAAGTGCTTTGCCCAAATGGATATGGGTGTTATGCAGCTGATTGCAATTCTTACTTATAGTACCCAGAGAGATGAAAACAGCCAGAAGTTGCCCTTAAAACTGATACCAACGTTTTGCTGTGTGGATGTGGCTATGGATGAAGGGAGAAATGCAGAATTTTCTTAATCCAGGCAGGCTTGCCAGAAGGTAGAAGCTAATGGTGCATTTGGGAGCCTGTGTACCTGTGAGCAGCAGCTGGCAGGGGTCACACCTCTTGGGCTGTAGGATGGAGCAAGGCCACCAGCAGCAGCTCTGCCTTTGTGCTGGGTGCAGTGGAAACTTTCCTGTTCTTCCAAACCACTGCCCATAGGATGTGCACAAAATCTCCAAGTGGCTCTATTCTCTTCATTTTTCTTGAGTGTAGTTATTCTCCTGATGCAGAAGGTAGAGAAATACTGCTGTCCTCATTCTAACAGTGCAGCCTGAAAGCAGTGGGAGACCCATCCAGCTTCATCAAAATGGATCCAGCACTTTAAATTTGAGACCAGGACCCTGGGTAACTTGCCACACCAGATTTCTTTCTCTAAACCAGATCATCGTTGTTTTATCCTCTACAAGTTGCAGTGAGGTTCCTCTTCCTTAATACAAGCATCTATCTAAAGTAATTTGTTTCCACCTGGTAAACTTGTGTCATCAGTTGTTTAGAAAGTGGAAGGAGGACTAAGATGAATGCTATTGCCAAGCTAGTTTTAATTTGAGTCTGACTAGACTATCTTCTCTGGGGAGACCCCCTACACCTGAGCAGGAGACTGTTTTTTTATTATTATTATTATTATAATTTTTCCACCCCTCTTATGGGCAAAACATGCAACAACTTTAGTAACCAACCATGTGCTCTGTCATCCTGCTCTGGCACTGAGCTGAAGCCCATCAGTGGCATGTCTCCTTTTTACAGAGCAAAAAGAAGAGAAGGAGGAAAAATAAATTTTAAAAAGACCCAAACAACTTGCATTTACTTCATCTCACCAGAATGTAAACTAAAGTGAATCTTTGATGTTACATGCACAGATGTTGTAGCTGACATATCTCATGGCAAGCACCAAGCGAGAAGTGACGGAACGGCAGGAAGTCGAGGAGACCACAAACATCAAACGCTACAGGGATGGCCCAGAGCAGCAACCTACACAAACACAAAGCTCTAACTCCATCCTTAATTACAGCACTGCTTTCCAAGACATGATAGAAAATGGATGCTGTACTTGGAGCCTGATTTTTCGCTGTGGTTATTGATGCTAAAGTAAGATTCGGGGCTGGCAGCCGAGGCACAGGCACCCGCCCAGGGACAGATGCATGCAGTGGTCTGGGTTTTCTGGGTACTCCTTAAAGAGTTACAGATTTCTGGATAAACAGAGAGCTAACATATGTCAGTTGTTTGCCCATGAATTTAACCATTATTTTATTAGCTAGACAGATACTCCTCTTCCACGATTTATTATGCTTTCTGTTCTCGGAGTATCTGTGAGCAGGGAGGGGATGCCTTCCTTTTGTTGTTCAAATAAACTTGTGCAGAACTTATATTAAAGGATATTCGGACAGAGTCACAGACTTTTGATTCTATTTTATGCTCAGTATTAGTGTGGAATTTTAAATAAACCAATTCTCATCAGTCACATTCATATTTCAGTGCTGGGATTTGAATGTGCAGCATTAGAGAAGATTCAGCTACGTTGTAAAGAGGTTGAGGTACAAAAATATATATGGAGTTTGGGGATGCAGGGCTGCATGAGAAACTGTGGATGTCTGTATTCAGTACAATGAACAAAAAAAAAAAAAACAAAAAACCAAAAAACAATGCAAAACCATTTCCTTATGGCCCAAAAGCACTTTTTCTGCACAGTCCTCCAATGAAAACACATAACCCACCTTTGTGTTGTTCATTTAATTCCCCTTTTGAATCCTAAATGGTTTTGAGAGCAGTATCTTGTACCTTGTCAGCAGTAGTGCCCCATCCCCTGAATGTCTTCTGGGGACAATCCTTGAGCTTACAAGCTTAAAATTCTTACTGCAAGCACTGAGGCAGCAAACTCCAGTGGAAGTTTGGCTGGAACAAACTCATTTCAAATGCACTCATAATGTGCATAGCTGATTTTTATTGGTCCCGTGCTATCATTCCATTGCCCGTGTGCTTCCTTGTCTGCTGCCCTGATGAGATGCTAGCACGCTGCATAATGAACATCCAGTTAGAGCCATGCAAGAGGAAGTTATGTACCATGGATGTTGATTCTATTGAGTGCATCTGTAACACTGCTGCCATTGCCCTCAGTACATTCCTTTAGCTTTTGATGGCAATAGTGGGTTGTTCTAATTTCTCCAGACAGCTTAAATAAAAATTTTAACATGGTAGGAGAATTCCCAATGTATTCAGACTTAAGTATTACTAAAATGTGCATGAAAACTGCAATCTGTCGAGAAATGTAGTACAATGGCTGTTAAATGTTACCAATTTTTTGCCAGTATTAATATCTCTGTGTGGGGGAATATGTTTCATATCTTTATTAATGGGTTCCCGGTATGGAGTTGGAGGGGACAAGCTTGGGACAATGCTCTGGTTTTAATCAGCTATACAAATGTTGGTGAATGGCAGGAGATTTATCTGAAATTATTCCCTCCTAGAAGATTTTTTAATTGTAATACCAGGAAACTTTTTTTAAAGTGCTTTTATTGAAATCATCTGGATATACTCTACCTAATAAACCAGTAGTCTTTGGCTGCTGGACTTCCTGTGAGAAAGAAGAATTAATCAGATATGCACAGACAGCACAAAAGGGGAATGGAAGTTGTATCAGTTGCTGTAACATAATGGAAAATGCTGGATCCAGGAGTCAGTGGGTGTAAGATGGTTTAAGCACAGGGCTGGTCACTGGAGCTGTATCCACTTTCCCCAGCTGAAGATGGCATGTTTGTGTTCCAGCTCCTCACATACTTGAGAGAAAACAAGCGGGAACGCTGGTTACAAATGTTTCGGGAGTTATTTTATTTCCCTTGCAGTCAGCAGAACAAATGTTTGGAAGCTGAGGTGGAAATCATTCAGAGTGAGAGGCTCGAATGCAATCAGCCCATTGTCTGCTGCTTACCCAGACCCTCTGGCAAATAAAGACGTGCTGGATTAGAGAAGTCCGAGTTGAGCCATCCTGGATAACTCATTGCCCGAGCTCTACACAAAGCAACTTCGACTTTTTTGCACACAAGAAGCCAACTGTAGATTTGGTTCCTAAATCTGAAGGTGCAGAAACCAGGAGCTGCTGTTCAGGGTGCCTGATTTTGCACTGTGCCAGCTTGCCCGTGTCCCTGGGCATTTGAAACTCCACGATGCTGCCCAGAAGTGCAGAGAGTTCTCTTTCAGAGTGCCTGGTGTAATTTAGGTCTTTATGAGGAAGAAATTTTACTTCTTGGTTCTTCTGCACATGCTCTTGCAGTTATCTTGTTGCTGTAATGTTCGAGGGCTCACTGAGCACTGACTGTGTCTAATACAGTTCCCTATGCAGGTGCACATATCTGTTTACTCTGATTTTAGGGAGGGTTTTCCCCCTAAAAAATTTATTTGTTGCTCTATCTCTTGCCGAAAAGAGACCTGGTTTGAAAATGCCTTACCTCTCGGATAAATTTTTCAGTGGGTGAGGAGGAAAGTCAGTAAAATTAAACCGGTCAAGGCTTTTCTGCAGTTTTTTTGTTGTCGTTGTTGCTACTCCCTAAAGATAGGGGGAAACTGTTTTGCTTTTCCAAGAGCCTGCGAGCCAATAAAAAGTAAAAATTAAAAAATTAAAAAAAAAAACAAAAAAAACAAAAAAACAAAAAAACCAAAAAAACCCAAAAAAAAACCAAAAAAAAACAAAAAAAAAAAAAAAAACAAAAAAAAAAACCAAAAAACCCGCAATAGGCACGGTGTGTCTGAGCGTTCTCCTCTCCCTGCTACCTGGTGACCGAAGTGAAAATGCTTGCAAGGAGGAAAGAAACTCACGGAGGACCACAATGATGAAAACCGTGAGACTGTGAGGAGACCAGGCTGGAAGGCAGATTGATAGGAGAAAATGTGGTGTCTAGCAGCCAGATAACAGACAGAACTTGTGGTGTCTGTGGCCAGATTGGTTTTGATGAATGACCAGCTTAGTGGTGTTCTCTGACTCACTTCTCAGCTATCCGAAGAGGTCCCAGCTAACCAGGGCTTTTACAGTTTGACTCAAATTTTTTTTCTCTCCCACTGTGAATTCATGGCTGGAAGGCGCTTGGATTAGCTCTGTTCAGGCAGAGCAGTTTTGGGTTTGAAAGACTTGTTTTATAGCAAACCCGTATTTTTCCTATGTGAAATAGAAAAATTCTCGGAAGTCTTTTTTACAACATCGAGCTTAAATAGGCGATCGATAACGTGGTGCACTGTCTCCTGCTAGTACTTGCCCTTCAAAGCCAGCAGCACTTAAAACGGAGCAAAGAATGGGCCATTCGCTCATTTGCACCTTTCTGGAGACGCATACATTAGCGGTCAGTCTGGCGATGTCAGCCGGTCGGGAATTCTCCCTTTGAGCTTCTTTGGCCCTATTTATCCCTTGCCCAGCTCAGGCTGGCAGAAGCCTTGTGACCAGATTACTTAATTCAGTAGTTCCCAGCCGGGAAAGCCTTCCTGGCCAGCCTGTCCTTCGGAAGGAACAAGTTCAGGGTTTTTTCTGACTTCCCGGCAAAGCAGAGAATAGTGAATAAATAGGTCACCTCCTTTTGGGTACTGGCAAGGAGATGATGTTCTTCTTTTCCTGTGACTGCTTCGAAGTGGAGAGAAAAAGAAAGCAAACCCGTTCTGTGCCACAAAACACTGAGACAGTGAGGATTACTCTGGAAATCCTTGTCTGGTGGCTCTGGCTAGAAGTGGAATGGTTTGCCTGGATGAGAGCATTCAGGCAACATAGGGTAATTAAAACATGAGTTGAAAAGGTTGTTAGGCTGCACTGCCTTGTAGTTACAGTAAGACTGCTTCAGCTCTAAATAAAGATACCTGCCCAGAGGTCTGATGCAGTCTGAACTCATCCACGAGTGTTTTTCAATTGCTGAGTGTCCCTGCCTGGCTGTGGAGGGGCAAGATGGATAAGCAGACAAAGGGAAGTGCTGAAGATTCCTCTCTCATGAGCTCTATTAATTTTAGATGCTTCCTCAAGCCAATCCCCCTCAGTCCTGGTGGCCTCCTTCCCCAGAAGGTCCCCTTCATCCTGCTCACTCCGTACAGGTTGAATTTGTGGCATCACATGGATTTTTTTTTTTAAGGTTAAGTTGCAGTCCCTCAGGATCCCATGTGAACTTTGCACATCATTTTTCTTATTCTTGAACTATGTCCACAAGCCTCTGGGTGCCAGTATAAATCTTTGATTATTTTTGGTTTTTATTTTTAATTTTTGCTTTCTAATTGCCCAGAGAGCTCATTTCTGATTTGCAAGGGTTAGGAGGAATGAGCTGCAGCCCAGCTGTAAGCCCTGAGCATTTTTATTACTTTATTAAATAGCACCCCTGAGTCATATTTACAGCCCCTTGCAGTGGGCTTCCAAAGCTTGACTCCTGCACACACACCAGCAAGACAAATTATCTGTGTAGAACTGTTCATTAATTCCTAATTTCAGGCTGGTGGGGACAGAAAGGCAGCCAGGACCTCAGATGTACAGCACTCACTCTGTTTTTAATTGTCATTTTCCTCCTGTTGAAGGCAAAGTACATTTTGGCATATGGGTGACATCTGACCTTCAAAGACTAGAGATGGCACAGCTAATATAGGGCTTGTCTTCTGCTCATAGCACAGTCACTAACCCCAGAGGAGTCCTTTGTGCACCAATTCAGGGCTTGGGATAAATCTGCCTTCTGCACCCTATGTTGAAGAAAGGTGTCAGGGTTGGGTGTCTTTGCCACTGCTCCCAAGCAGCCATCTATGAATCTGCTCATAAGCAGAGCACATACAAGGGTATCTGTAAAAAAAATGGCAAAACCTCAGGAAAGTTATGAAAAGAAGTTTCTATTAATGCACAGCCCAGCCCTTCCCAGACTGAAGTCACTGGCAGTGGGAACAGGCTCTGAATCAGCTTGAGTGACAGGAGTAAAGCAGTTTTCCTTTTAAAAACAAAAAATCTTATTGTGTGGTCTCTGGGATAGCAGCTACTAATTCAGTTGTGTTTGTTAATAGCTTTGTAGCTTTGCTGTTTTGAGCTTTTCCTGACATCTTCCTGGGTTTTGCCTGAACTTTTGTTTTAATTAAAACCAAGGGATGCTGTGTTTCTCTGAGTCATGGCTAGCAAAAGGGATGAGACACACCATCACTTCTGCAAAAGGGTGCTGTGTTCAGGTGAAATGTATGGAAAATGGAATGGGGGCAGATGTTCCATGCTTGGGAACACAGAACAAAAAAAAAAAAAGTTTCTTGGCAGAAATATTTAACTATGTTTTTTGGTGTGGACTGAACTGAGAGTCTTATTCGGATACTTGTGAGGGATTGTCATCTTTTTAGAATCTTCTGGAGATCAGTCTTCTTTTCTCATGCTGTTTTGGTTCTTTGTCCATCTAGAAACGGGGCTGTGCCAAACTTTGGAGTTATAAAAGTTTCAACATTCTTTGTGCTGTAACAATTCCAAATTTCTTTTTAAGAAAAATCCCCTTTTTTTTTTTTTTTTTTTTTTTTTTTTTAAATCTATTGTGCCCAACCAGAAGTCAAGCTTGGTTTTTTGCTATGGGTTTGGTACACAGGGTCTCACAAAACATGCTGGTCCTTCCTCACTCTCTTTCATGGACAGTAGCTCTGCTTTTGGTACTGTACATGAAACAATCTGTATTTGTGCCTTGGTGTTAGCTCTGTACCCTGGTCTTCTGTTGAGAACACATCTACTCCCTGGCAAAGACATGGCAGATATCCTTCCCAACAGCTTGTTCCACTTAAGTGCTTTTGAAATACTGCAGAACAGAGAAATATCTCCCATTTTTATTCTTTTTAGACGGGGTGAAGTTTTTCCCCACCTTATTTATTATCCATGATTTCTTCCATCTCCTTTCTTCTCATATCTGTTTCTTGGAAAGAAGACTTTCTCACCACCCATTGCTTGGAATATAATTATTGTGTTATGCTTTGTCCAACATTAGGATCCTTATGTTGGTCCCTTTTTCTTGCACTGACAGAGTGTGAGTTTTGGGGATGTTTATGTAGATCTTATGATACAGGTGCCTCCTGTAGCATGTTGGAATATATCAGATTTTGGCTGTAAAGTGGCTGATCTGGGAGGTGGCATGGCAGAAGAGGGAAGCTTGTCCCTGAGGCAGGGAGATATCCTTTCCTAGCTGGTGAAGGGGCATCTGACTTCAAAAATGCAGAAGTCTGTTAAGCCCTCAGGATGAGGATGCAGAGTGAAGTAACTGGGCCTTTTCCATCTCCCCTTCTTGCTCAAGTAGTTCCAGCTCCTAAATTGTTTCACTGCCCTCAAGAAAATCTCTTGTCATAATACTGGAAAAAGGCTGGGTGGCTTGGGAAGCAGTTTTGTTTGGGTTTTTTTTGATCCCTAATCAGACAGGGATGTGGGGAAATAGTAGTAGTGAATATTTAAAGCAGAGATCTTAGGTATGATTTCTTTTCTTGCTATTATCTTAAGTGAGGGTGAATAGCACAAAGCCATGAAAAATGCAGCATATAACCAAGGCATGTCCTGCAATTGTGCTCTCAACCGTTGAGTCTGAATGTTTGAACCATGTTGGAAAACTATTGGTATTTCATGGTTTCTTTTATAAATATAGCAACAAATTATTCTCCACTGGAATATCTTGGAACAAGCTGAGTAGATTACTTAATCTTGAGTAAGATTGCTTGGTGAAGGCAGACGCTGCCCCTGGGGCCAGCTGTCCCTCAGGGCTGTGGAGGCTGGAGCACAAGAGCCAGGAGATGCTGGGCAGACCTCCCTGCAGCTGGATCTGCTCCAGTCCCCTCCTCTCCTTCAAGGGAAAGGGGAATTTCAGAGTTGGGCCATGGAGGGGTCAGGATCATCTTGTAATGTCCAGATCCTCTGCACCTGCTGCCCTGGGGAGCCCTGGTTACGTAGAAGTGATGCACAAGCAGCTTTGCTTCCTCTGCCCAGGTTTTGCACGGTGTGGCTCATCCTGACCTTCACCTCTGCCCCCATCTTCACCTCACTACCTTGTTTTGTTCTCTCTGGCAACTTCCTGAGAACATTCTAATTGATTCTGCTCTTCTCCAGACTGCTGGCTACTGCTCATCTCTTCTTCATGTATGAACATAAATAAACAGTTGAAGAGTGGTGCAGTTCCAGGTCAGCACTCAGCTACTGCTTTCATTTCAAATCCTTCATCTATCTGGACAAGGAACTGCTCATCATATGCACCTTGGGATGCTTTTGGCATTGAGGCAGGTATTTTTGTCTACTGGAGAGGACCCTAGGGTTTCCCCTGGGATTCAAATGCAAGATTGTTACCTCTTAGAGCCACTTGGAAATGATTTACCATGAATTATTTTCTCTTTATGCAAGATCTTTGTTGCTTGAATGAAATAATCACCTTCTTCTGGTTTTGTAATGGTTTTGGGTTTTTCTCCTCTCTTCCAAAAAGAGTGTAGACGTGATGCCTGAGCACTGAATGCACATTTGGTGAGAGGGCATTCTCTGTGCTGTTTAAAGGAGGTAATTGGCCATTGTAGCTTATAAATCACTGGGGATGTATAGGATTGTCCCCTCCTGATGAGGCTTTTTTGCAAATGAGTGCCAATTATTGTCTTCCTGATGGTGTAATTGTATCTGGTCTGAATTTGCCATAGGGTTTGCATGCCACTGTGATTGTGTATTTGCCTCTGGAGGTTTCCAGATGCATCCAGGGAGACATGTGTGAGCTGACCTCTAGCAGGGACCCTAAAATCGTGGTTTCTTTCCCCTTAATCCTGTTTCCAAGCCGTAGTATCACAAGGACAGTGTTTATCACCTAAACTATCTCAGCTGGACAGAGAAACTTCATCCTGGGGAAGCATATTTTGGGCAGTGTGTTTGGGCAGCAACAGTGGGATCAGCACTGTGGAGGGATGTGTTAGGCTGGAGCCAAAATGCAACTATTTAAGTGTTGCATGAATAGACTTATAAATACCAGTGTCACCTTAAGGTTTAGACAAATTATGGCTCAATAAAAATCTGGGAGCAAGCTGGCAGAGATTGGTTCTGGTTTTGAAATATCTGCAATTGTTAGAAGGACATAAAAGGGGCTGACTGTGCAGCACTAAATGGTGGCTGCTTACACAAACAAGTAAGGCCAAGGGAAGAACTGAACTGTTTTGTTCATGATATTTCTTCACTTTACAAATGGAGGAAGTGGTGGCTTTGAGATTAGCAATGCTTAATACAGCACCAGAACAATACTGTATATATACATATATTTTAGCTGGTCAAATAATCTGATTTCTGTGTGGATTCCTGTGTAATATCTGTGCAGTATAGCAGAGAAGGCAACCTTGAGCTGGGTCCCACTAAACCCACCAGCTCTAGGACTGGGGAGGTCCTCCCTGTGGGTGTGAGGTTCCCTCCTTTGCCCACATCAGCCTCCTATTCCTGCCACTTGTTCAATTTGGCTGTGAAGTGCAGAGGGAAGGTGTCTTTGGCTCCAGTTGCTCTGATTTGTCATTGAATAACTCAAAAAGGAATGAAGTTAAGTCTGGAATGTACTGGTTAGGGCACTCGCCTGGAAGTGGAGATACTGGTTACGTGATATCATTTAAATACAAAATAAACACCTGGGGTAGGGGGGTCAGATCCTGCTGTACTGGTGACTACTCTGGTAGGTTAGCTTAGATATTTCTCTAAGTTTGGTATGGTCCTAATGAGTTTTTTCTGAAGTATTCAGGATGCCAGGAACACCAGGTGTATATTGTGCAAGTTTTTGTAGTTTGTCTTCTTAAGCCATTTATGAAAGTGGACTTCAGAGTGCTGGGCACCCTGCACCCCTGTAAGTCACTTGAATGTCACTCATCCTGGAACAGGGCAGGAATTCAAAAGAAAGTTTCTAAATTTAGGGTGAATATTCTAACTGGGCAACTTATCTCTGCAGAGATGTTTTTCATGCCCAATGGAGAAAGGGAAAGACAAAAACATTTGACAAGGGGAAGGGGCAAGAAATGAAACCCTGTGTCTAATTTGGTAGTAGTTGTTTTTCTTGTTTGCTTTTTTTCCCATTTAAATATTCTAGATACAGACAATCCATAGGAGTCACTAGTAAAATTCACATAAAAATAGTAATCTAGCCCATACTGAAAGATGTTGTATCACATCGTTTGTAAACTGAGAAACTTTCTGGTATTGTTACAATATTTCCATGACTATTAATTAAAAATATAAACAATGCTGTTTCTTCATATTTGAAATGAAGTCTTGTTTGTTTTGAATTTTAGTTAGCTGTGAACTTTGAAAATAATTTGCCTTTATGCAATTTCAGAGTCTTTCTGGTATGAATTTTCATGGCTTAACTTTCTCTGATGGGCATTATGTTTTGAGAAGATGCTGCATTTACATGATTAATTTTGAAGAGATCTGGAATTTGATTTAACCTTGATAGCTGGTCTGTCCTAAAGGAGACCTGGTGAGATACACCCAACTTCAGGGACTTCCAGCTCTAGCTTCCCATTCCACTGGTGACCATAACTGTAATTTTTGCAATTTTTACAATTTTTCACTGGATTGGCAAACACTTTCCCACATGCTTGGTGACCCTGTGCATTGCCTGTGTGACCCCATTGCCACTGCCTGATGCTGGGTACTTAAGGTCCCATCCCAGCATGTTGGGGATGCTGGAGACCCAAGGTCCTGTGCTCAGGAGCATCATTCCCAGTGCAAGGAGAAGTGGCTGAGTGAGGAGGGTGTCAGCCTTTGGTGGTGCCAGGATTGTGAAATCAGGTCTTGCAAATAGAATACCCTAATTGTGCCTCATTGTGAAATCAAGCACAATGTGCCCAGAGTTGTGCTTTGTGTTGTGATGGAAAAGGCACCCACCAATATGTTTGAAATTGCCTGGTTCCTTGGGCAGTTTCCAGAAGTCCTTTCCTACCCTTCACACATCTGTATTTTTCTTCTCTGGGGTTCTGTGGAAATCCAGGCAGTAAGCATATCCACAGGGAAAGATAATATGATCAGCGTGACCTGTAATTAAAAAGAAAAATTTAAAAATGCTCCAGAGCAGAAAAATTTTTGCATGTTTCTAGATGCTGGGAAGAGGATAGGGGGAAAGATAATATGATCAGTGTGACCTATAATTATAAAGAATTTTAAAAATTCTCCAGAGCAGAAAAATGTTGCATGTTTCTAGATGCTGGGAAGAGGGTAGGGGGACCCTAAAGAAGAGCCTGCATTTGTTAGATGCACATTACAGTGTGAATATAATGCTCAAACAATTCAGGTTGCTTTATTGTGCATTCAATTATCCCAGCTCCAGAGAAATTTTTGCAAATTTAAGTGAGCTAGTAATTGTCCTCCAAGTAACCATCAGTGCTCCAAGTAGCAGTGAAGTGTAGGTTTTAGTGGCTCCTCTGCACTGTCTGCAGCCCAGCATGACAGCTGGAGTCTGGCTTTGCTGCTGGTATTGTCTATCTCAGTGTGTTTGAAGCAGGAGACAGATAAATCTTTGCTTAAAATATGTAGGTAACACGAGAGAAACAGAGCCAGCCGAGTGCTTTGTAAACTGTACTCTTAATTTTTTGTATTCACCAGGCTGGGGATGGGTGGGAAGGTCTTCAGGGTACATTAAGGTCATGATTGCAGTGTAGTCCACCAGTTAGTTCTGATGTATTAAGTGATGCTGCTCTTCATTAAAAAAAAAATTAAAATCTCACTTTTCTGCTCCATTATGTCTCCAGTGTTGGTGCTTCACCAAGGTGGGGATGGGCCCAGGTTTTCTACCACTGCCTTGTGGTTTGGGGTAAAGACTTCTGTTTTAAGTTGTGTTTCCTACATCCCCTTTCCTACTCCTCTGCTTTGGGGTGATTTTCTTTTGGTTAGATTTGAAAATCCACTGAAAAATTCTGGTGCCTACTGATTACTGAAGCTTCCAGGGTGCTGTGCATCTTTCAAAATTGGTTTATTTGCATGTATATCTACAAGGGTTCCTCTTGAAAAAGCAAAGCAAAAAAGATCCCACTCAAACTCCTAGGAAATATTTAGCTTCTTGACTTTTAAATTTTTTTTTTTCTATTTAAGTTTTGGAAAAATTCAGAATTTATATATTTACCAGTAAAACTTCTCTCTGATCTGGCAACTGCAGAAGGTGATGTGGTAAGCATTGCAGAGCCATATAGCACATACTTGAAAGCAATTTGAGAATCTAATAAAGGTAGCTGACAAGATAATTGCCAAATTATATGAGTGCATTACCACCACTCACACACACACACAAATGCTCTTTAATTATTTTTTGGCATCCAAGGAAAGGAAGAGAAATGCTGAGTTAATAGACAACATGTAATCCATCTGTGTTTGTTTTGGTGCATCCTGGATTTGTGGAAGATCCCGACAAGAGAGGTTGCCTGGGGTACAATGACCTCTGTGCACAGGGAAAAAAATTGCCACTCTCTAGACTAATAGTGTAAAACAAGAGAGTTGCTTGTCTTTGGATTATGACCCGGTCACCTAAAGCATGTGGGAAAAATGTGTTCAGATAAAGGCTACAAAATTGTTAACACTTTTAATTATGTTTAGATTACAGAGCATTATACAACTAGCAGTGTCCATGTTATTGAAAACCTTATCAGCTGCCATTCAGTGAATGGCCCCACTAATAAAGTGCTCGTGGAATTTCTCCATATATTTGTGCCTGTTGTTTGTCCAACCACATCACGGGGTTTCCTTCTGAGGCATCCATCTGATCTTAATCCCAGCCAACAATAGCCATTTTATTCTATTAGAACCTCTATCACCCAGTAATTAAAGAAATTATTTCCTTGCCATCATTATCCTTGCCTGTGTATGCATCACACACAGGAGAATAAGACATTTTTTTTCTTGTTTAGACAGTTGTTTGAGGTATTGTTCTGCTTTCATGTTCCATTTAGAAAATGACTTCAAATTACAATTACATGAAACTCTTTAATAGCATCATAGTCTGATATAATTTTTTTTTTTATAAATGAAGTCAGTTGTCTGTTCTGAGGGGTGAAGGTGAAATCTTCTTTGTGAAACACACTAAAGTTTGCTGCTTCGGGTGGTATAAAGAAAGGGCTTAATGAAAACTGACTTAGAATAGGAAATCCTGGTCACGTGTTTCACAAGACAGATAAAAAATTCTTCTTGTGAAGGAGAGGTGCCTGACAGGACAGAACAGCAGGGCCATGAGACCATGTACCCCTCCCTGCTCACTGCATTCAGCACCCCCAAGAACTCTGTGGAATCAAATTAATTTGGCAATGAGTAAATTTTGGTTGATGCCATCAGCTGGGATCAGTCTTGGTGTTCAGCATTGCCACCGGGGTGGGAAGGGAATGCAGGAGAAGAGGAGAACGTGGAGAGGAGCTCAGAGGAAGGATGCAATGCCATGGCCTCACACTGAGCATTTTTAGCTGCATAAAAAGAGGGAGTGAATGCAGGGGCTGGAGGTACTTGGCACAAACTTATCTGATATCTACTGATACCTGGCACAACCAGGTTCTTTGGGAGAATAAAAGGAGCAGTCCTGTCCAGTTATAGTGATGACAGCTAGCAGGTATCTGCTCACTGGGAGCTGGTTGGAAATCCTTTACTCCTAGAATCCAAAGACTCGGACTGTTTTATGGCCCAAATCTGTTAGTCTAGGTTTCTGAGTGAAAGCTTCCAAGAAAAACAAAGTCTTGCCCTTAGGTGTTATTTGAAAGCCCTGACTTTGACTCGTGGGGATGGGAATATACTTGGAAAAAATCTTTGGGTGGTGATTATTGTTCAGCAGCAGTCAGGAGGCTGAAAAGTATTTTTTCCCCCCCTTCTTTTATTTTTTCCCTTTCAAACTGCTTAGCTGTTTTTCCAGCAGTGCAACTCTGCTTTCCCGTAAAGCCTTGTCCCAGCTGGGGTTACCACAACCATCAGATTCCACACAAGGAAGCTCCCAATGATAATGTGATTGTTTTGGCTAACAATTTTATTTTTTTTTTTTTTTTTTTTTTTTTGAAGGTTATGGAGCTTTCAGGCAGGTGTTGTTCTCAGAACCAGGCCTATGGGATGGGCATGTGATTATGTGATTACAGCTGTGCACAGCACATCTGTTCTCATTAGTTACTCCTGTCTGAGCAACTCTCTGAGCAGGTCTGCAAGATTTACCCTTAGCTCAAGCACGTGGTGCAATTGCAAGTGAATTGGCTGCCAAGGGGCTTTTCCCCAAAATAGGAATTTTGAGACCAGCTTCCTACTTAGTTCTGCCATTTCCTACTGAAATCTGATTTCCCCTGCCAACATTGGGATCAAGCCTCTGTGACTGGGGATGGCAAAGGGATGGGTTTGAACACATCATATTAGCATCATCCCCAGCACAGGATGGTTCCTCCTTATGGTTTTTATGTTCACAAATGCATGGCTGAGGAATACAAGTTTTCCAACAGTGTTGCTACTCTAGGGTACTAAAACATGAATAAACGGGGGCCATTATAGACTGATCAACATAACTGCAAAAGTTTTATCAGAGCACAGGTACTGAAGTGAACAATCCATAAGTATTGGCTCAAGAATTGTTGCTCAGGCTCGTTGTCTTCTGCAACCATTTTGGTGTGCAGGCTCATCAAGCTGAGCTGTTCTGAGAATGGTGGGGGACAGTGAGGGAAGGTTATCACCCTTAAACAAAACTCATTTCCATTATTTTTATTTATATCTCTGTGTTTTTAGTCAATCAAAAAGTGTAGCTTGTAGGGCTGAGACAAACCTGTCCTCAGCTCAGGAAGATTTGCAGAGCAGGGGGAAATAACAACTCTACAGAAAATCTACAGAGTTACTTTAAAAATTTCTCTGCTTTCTATCCACCTTCAGAAATCTCCTCACTGTATATTTTTCACTCATGCTTTGAGTAATCCATAGATGTCACCAGATTTTGGTAGAATTTTGCCTTTCTTATTTTTATGAGACATGGGATAGGACCAACAGGCCATGGTTTTACTCAGGGGTTTTGTGTATCATTAGTTTTAAACAACTTTCCAGTTATGAGTGAATCATTTCTCGTTAGGTTTCTTATCTTGTGGTGTCTCTGAAACACATTTCACCCCTGTGCAGTTAAGAATTTAAACACAGTTTACTAGAGGCCTAAATATGTTCTTAAACAAAGGGTGCAAGTGTTTTTCTCAGATACAAAAGCCTTTAAGTTTGTGCTGTTATTATTTTCTGAAGAGTGTCATGTGAGTAACTTTATTCAAGAGCTACAGCAGTCCTGAGGTCTGAAATCTCTAGGGCTCAAAATGTTATCTTGGATAAGTGACTGTGGCATCTGGACTTGGGCTTAAAGAACATATTTATTAGTGGGCTCCAATATTTGCTTAAAACATGCTGTTTGCTCCTAGCAGAAAGATTTGCTAATGAATTACGGTCACAGAGGAGCAAAATTAAACCAAAACCACTTGTGGAGTAGAATAAATGCACACAAGGTGCTATAGGCTGCAGCCATACAATTTTCACTGACAGTGTTTTTATTTCAACACATTTGTAAATAAAAAAATACAAAGGCAAGGCCAGGGTCTCCCCTTGGCTCTGGGGAGAGAGGGAATATGAATTCTCCCTTGCTCTCATCAATGATTTTCTATTTAACATTCATGGTCCTCCAAGTAGTTTCACTGTTAGCAGGTAGAGTCACAACTGATTGAAGCTGTTTCTGAACTATTTCTCTTTAGCTGTAACTAATAGGCATAAATATTTACTCTGTAGTTATCAGTAAAATATATTTTTCTTCAAGTGCCAATGACAAAGCAATCCCCTAATTAGGATATAAAACATCTGGTGGCATTTGCAGCAACATTTTCCTGTAACAGAGAACTCAAAGAGCAGAGGACAGCTATTCTCATTTGGACCCTTTCAAAGAAACAGGAAAATAAGAAGGGAATTTAAAATCTGTGTTCTGCATGCACATTAACTCCCACACTGCTTTCTGCCCAAGATTATAAGCCATGTTTATTTGAGAAGCTTTAGATTTGTTCACATTTCAAATACTGTAGGGACTGATGAAGGATCCAGAACATTAATCTCATGATGGAACATCAGAGGCACCTCCAGCTTGTGCCCCCCAAGCTAAACCCTGAGCAAACACTGGAGGTGTTTAACCTTTCTGCTACACTCAGATTGTTTGGTAAAAATTTCATCAAATACTTGGCTCTTTTTGATGTCTGCCCATGTGGTGCCTGTCAAGAGCTGGAAAGATAGATCAGTGTCAAATAACTACTGTTTGGATCCAAAAGGCTTTTAATGGCTGTGTTAGGATCCCTGGAAACTGCTCAGGGATTCTTTAACAGTAGTTAATGAATGTGTCTTGGTGAGGAGAACAAAATTAAGGCAGGCTGAATTCTTCCAAATGGTTTGCAAATTCTAAGCATGAGATCAATTCTGTTAACTTCATTCAGCAGTTTATAAATTGATACATGATTGAGGGTGATAGGGAGATAGGGCTTATGGTCAGCTGTTGTCTCATGCTTTTGAGAACAAGCAGACTCAAACTCAAAGCATCTGTTGGAAAACTAAATGAATCCTGGTAGAAATTTCTTTCTAGAGAAATCGTCCATTGGCACATTCCTGTAGAAAGTTGAGTATTTATTTCTGCTGTGAGACAAAATTGCATCTGTTGTGTGGTTCTGATTTCTGAACATCTGAGGGCCAAACCTCAGTTGCTCTAATGGGTATGGCTGTTCTCCTTTCTTTTGTTAAAGAAAAAATTTCACTTGAGATATCAAGCCAAGAGAAATATTTCTTGAAAGGAGAAGAGTTTGGATGGGTTTTTTTGTTTAGTGGGCTCGGCTTTTGGTTTTTTTTCTTTGTGGAAATAGAGTCAAGCTACAAGTACAATAGAGACATGCAAAATTCTCTCTTGGCTGGTAAAAAGTCTAATATAAATAATAAACTTAATAAAAGAGGTAGGCTGTCCTAGTGAAAGTTATTATTTTGTTTTTCTTTGTTTCCTATAGGCACAATAATATTTCATTAGCAACCTGAACACTTTTATTTAAAATGGTGCCATTTCTTGTTGGGAGTACAAGAGCTTCATGTTCTGATCCTTCACTGGGGGTCAGGCTCCCTGACTGAACCAACATCAGTGGCATGGGGGAAGGTGAACTTTTCCTCTGCATGGTTTCAAATGACAGAGATTTGGATTTTGGAAGGTTTTTGCAGGTGTTTGAATTTTGTGGGTTTATTTTAGGCAGAAAATATTTTATTTTTAATCTAGCTTTGATGTACTTTTGATCGATGTCTGCAGGAAGATGTTTTGCTCAGCAATCATTTTACCCTTGAGAGGGGGGTTATATATGGGGCTACTCCCATGATCTCCCAAAATATCTCCACAGAGCTTCTCCAGCATCATTTATTGCATGTTGGAAGGTTTGGATTTTTTTTTACAGGAACAGCAACATAAAGAACAGTGCAGGTATGCATCCCATTCCATACTTCACTGCTGATGCCTCATTCTCTGAGGATCAGAGTGCAAGAGGGGTGAGGTACCTTTCTACTGTTATTTTTTTAATACAGAGGTGTTTGGGTTTTTCAGGGTTTTTTCAGCCTAACTTTGGTTCTTAGTTCTTTGTCTAGCTACTTGGTGCATGAAATAATTATTGTGGTTTGGATACGTATTCAGGAGAAGGCTTTAAGTTCAACTTTTAAACTGTTTAGTTTGCGTATGAGATTTTTTTTTCCCACTGGCTTTCCTTTGGGCTATTAGCCATAGCTGTAACCTGGCCAAGATTTCTCACAAAGCATCAAGAATTTACTGAGTACATATGTTCATTTTTTTCCCTGTGGGACTACCTTTCTCCTGCAATCCAGCCTGGAAAAGAAACTTACCACTAAAACAACCTTGACACTTTGCACGACGTTTCCTATACTTGCACACTTGGATTTCGCAGGAAACCAGCACCAGTGGGACAGGGTAAAATACTGCAAGTAAACTGCAACTTTACAATTGTACCTCTCTTACATTAAAAAAATAAAAAAAAAATAAAATAATCACAATTTAAGCAAATAAATATAAGTGTTGGACATGTGCCAGAAGACAAAACAGAACTGGTTAGCAACCTGGTTGGTATGCAGAAATCTCTACTGCTTTGCTAGAGTTAATAGCAAGTGTTGGTCTGAGCTGTAGAAACATGGAAACAAATTTCTATTCACAGAAAGTCCAAAGTGGGAAAACTCAAGTGAGGCACCTCCACCAGCTGCTTGCTTACCCCAGGCCCTGGTAGATGTGACCAGGCTGCAGGGCTGGAGGTCTCATGCATTCCAGAATGGATTTATCACCAGATTCTGTTGTGGGTCATTGTTATTATTTCTTGGGAATAACTGGGACACACTTAGGTCTGCTCTACCTGCTGGAAAGCTTACACCTTTCATTACCAGAGTCCAGCAAACATTGGAAAGAGTGTGAGAGACTGAGAACCAATCCAATTCACAGGTGGTTAGAAGGACGTGTCTTGGGGAGCTACATATATCATTTTCCTTGGTAAATCCATGTTCAGAGGTGCTTTCAGTGTAAAGATCAGCCCTAAAGCCTGGTGTGTATTGGAGAACTTGGTTTCTACTGGATGAGGCTGTACAGCAAGTGTCTTGTGGAGCTGCTTACCTTGCTTCTCAGACTCTGCTCCTTCAAATATTTCCTTTTCAGTTTTTAATGAACACTTAGTACTGACACAGGATGCTGCATTGATTGTTTAGCTCCAGAGACACAACAGCAATTGCTGCTGCATCTGACTTGCTGTAATGATTTATCAGCAGGAGGTGTTTGTCCTGCTTGAGGCTGGTGAAAGTGCCAGCAGAGAAAAGAAGGAGAAATCTGTTCCATTTTTAATGAGGTGTTTCTTGGCCAGTGATGTGCATGTGTAGGGTGCTCAAATCTGTTGTTCTGAGTCTTGAAGACCCTCTTCAAGAAGAGCACAGCAGTCCTCAGCTCAGTGCTTTTTCTGACTTCATCCTCCAAAATCCTGTCCTTTGCCCTTAGAGTTTCCCAGGAAACTTGGCCTTGTACCACACCAGCTTCTTTCTCAATGAGAGCTGGTGAGATATTTACACTATTTAAGACTGCCCAGCTTGAAGCAGCTTTTCCAGCAAGGGTAGGGGCTCCAGCTGCTTAGGTCTTGTAAGAAGCCTTCAATCTGATGACCAAAAATCATCCCTCCAGCTTCTTGTTTCTGCTCATGGATGCAGCAGAGGTGCTGAAACTCTGCCCGTGCTCCTGTGTAGCCACCCTCAGCCTGGGTCTGCAAACTGCCCTGTGTCTGTACAGCTCTCACCTGGTTGTTGTCTGCTTTCTCTCTTTCCTAAGAAGAAATTGTGCAAGCTTCTCTGCCTGTTTTAATAGGGTTCAATGTTAATATTAGCAAAGAGGAGGTTGCTGGAAAGTACTCATGAATGTGAAGTAAAATTATTTTATCTTAGTTGGATGGATGTTTTGGACTGAAAGCTTGAAAAAAAATGAACTTTACCTTAAAGAACAGCTTTGCTTTTTCATAGCTGTCTGCTGTATGCTCTTTCCCTAGATCTCCAGGGGCTCTTGGGACTGCCTTGGTTTCCAGTCACTGAGTGTGGTGGGTCAGGGACTGAGATCTACAAGTCAGAGTCACTATAAAGGCTTCACCTTCTCCTCCAATTTGACTGACTGCCAGGCAGAATGCAAATGTTTTCAGGTAGCCCCACTTGTTGATATCAGGACAGCACTTTGTCCTGTGGCATGATTCTCCTCATGTGCTACAAGTCAGTGGTCTAATTTTTCAGGAATCTTTCAGTGCAGTATCACTGGAGTTTGAGGTAAATGGATAACCTCAGGGGTAACCCTATCTTCTGTATACTAAAAAAACCCAAACAAAAATATTTGCCTAAAATGTCTTTGATTGCAAATGCTACGTAAACATTTTGCACTTGATAGATGGAGCAGAATAAGTGATTGCCATTTGGGAAGTTCATATTTGGTAGTCAGCTTGTGGCAAGAATAAGAAATTTAATGGGTTTGCCCACTATTTTGTTGAGGACTGCCACTAACAACGATAAAAATGACAAGATGACAAGACCACGTGTGCAGTTAAGGGAGGTAAAAAAAACCCCACAGGATAATTCAATCTTTAGATTTAATTTTCATGCTCTTGCAGTCTCTAAGGACTTGTATGACTGACAACTCTAATAGCAAAAATCTGGATCCAGGGGTCTTCCTCCACTGACCCAGTAAACTTTTGCCAAGTCATGATGGTTGCCTGATGCACAGCATGAGTGCCAGCTGAAGAAAGAGAAACACCTGGGATTCAAGAGCTGAAAAAGACATTTAAAGAGGAAATACAAGCTGAAGTGGAAAGTCACAGACAAAGAAAAAAGTCTGAGACAGCTAAAACTGATAGTATGGAGGAGCAGATCTCATTGTAGAGGCTCTCCTGCCTTGTAGGTCAGATGGGTTTCCAGCCTGGGTTTTGTCACTACCAATACCATGCAGTTGTGATATTATTAGTTCAAACCTGGGTCTTTAAAGATCCATTGTGTAGCAGTGCTCTGGGTAAAATAAAGACCTCTTCCTCTAAAAAAAGTATCATCTACATCTGGGTGCAAGCACCAAGCAAAAGGATGTGAGGAGAAAGACCCTGCTGCCAAGTGGGAATGCCACAGAGTCCATCTGCAGATTTGAACTCCCATTTAATGGGATTTCCAGCAAAACTTCACTTGAGTTGAGGATTATGGCTGGCTAGCGTTCTTACATTGCTTTTATCTGGATCTCCCTTGTCTCACCCCATAAAAAGTGGGTTTTATGAAGATGTGGAGTAGCCTACTGCCCAAGTGACACATCACCTCCTGAAATCTAATAGAGCTGTCATCCTCATGTCACTGTTGTATCTGCTAAAGCCATCAGCTGAACATCTGTCCCTCTGTATTTTATACATTACAAACCACTCTGCCAGCTCCCTCCACCCAGCCAGGTTCCCGGAAATGCTGCTTTTTCAATGCTTTTAGAGTGGGAGGAATGAGGGAGTGTTTTTTCATTTTTCAGTCAGCTGCATCTGATAAAACATCAATTTGTAGTGCTGGGTAACCCCAAACATGTAAAAAATGGTTTTCAAGCCATGCTGTAGTATTATAAAAAGGACTGGGGCTCTTCAAAACCCATTCGACTGGAATCACATTAGGCCCAAATTTGGCAAGAAAACCTCCCCAGTGTTAGTGCTGAAATCTGCAGCAAACTGGAAGTTTCTCCATTAGCATAAAGTTCATATAAATCAAGGCTTCTGCTCCCAAAACTGAATTGCCCACACCAGCACAAGCTATTGTTGCTTTTAGGAGCAGACATCCAAAGCCAAAATGTGGCCAGTTCCAGGTGTTCAATGCTGTAATGGAGGCCAGGTTCTTTTGAGACATTGGGATAAATTAAATAGCATGTTGAACTCTTCTGAAAACTCTGTTCCTCTTTTGGCTGCTCTGGAAGAGATTTTTACTCTCAAAAAAAAAAAAAAAAAATTAAGAATTTTTACATTTTTTTTTCCCATTTCTGGATATTTTTGGAATGTCTGTTTGCTGACAGGATCCTTGCATGGTTTTGATGCTGCCCACAGGAAAGAAATGCAAAAAGCTCCTGAGCCTGGACTAGCAGCACAAGGCTGGAGAAAACAGATGAAATGGAGGGAGCAGGAAAGGGAGCAGAGTGTAGGGCATGGCCAGGGGAGCTTCATCACATGCACCTCAACTATGATTTCACCTTCTTTTAATGAAAGAACAGCTGAGCAGATTGCTATTAAAATCAAACAGGTGTCATAGCATTAGCTTGCAAACACAAACAGCCAACTGCTCTTTTTTTTTTGCCCTTGTTTTGATGCTTTTCACCTAGATGGCAGCAGGTGTTCTGGGCTGCCCTGCCAGCTCTTTGGCATGGGTCAGAAACCAATCAGCTCCCAAATAGTGATGCAAATGAATTAATTACTGCTGCTGTACCTCTCAACTCTCTATGCACTTATTGCATTTGTTTTCATTTATGGGCTGTACCTGCCTGGGGTGTAAAGTTTCCATGTTAGTGCCTCTGCCTTTCTGTTTTCAACTTGGTGCGAGTGAAAAAAAGAAACATATTTTCCTATCCCTGATTTTATACTTTACTATTGCATTGTGGTGTTTTGGTTTTGGATTTTTCCTAACACATCTTTGCTTAGATATGGCCAGGAGGGTGAAGTCCACCTGCAAAGATGCTGTATGTTTGCACATTGCTCTTGGGATCACCATAGGATGTGGAGTATTGGGAAGCTCATCTTGAAAGTTGACAGTAGAGGTAGTTTATCACCTGTGGTGGTTCTTTGTATTTTGAGAACCTCTCCCTGTTAGACCTGCCAAGAAAAACTGTCTCCTGGAAAAGCTGAGGCAGTTTATCTCAATTAATACTTGGGTAGAGCAGAAAGGACACTTGCTGTGTACCTGCAATCAGAATGGGTTAACCCTAAACACTGTGTGGCTGCAGCCTGATTAGGTACCAAACTCATGATTAAAGAAGTAAAATTCTTTTGAAGATCAAAGGAGCTGTTACTCACGTGGATGTGTACAATGTGGATTACAGGCAATGATCTGGCAGGGTCTTGGAGCAGCAAATACAGCCAGGGAAGCAAAGGGGGATGGTTGGGATGGACAGATGGGGCTTCAGCATTCTCTTCTCTGACCTTGGGCACTCTGACCCATCATCAGGAATATAATACACATTGCTGGGGCCAACATGCCTCCAGTTTCTTTTCCAAACTGGATTTTCAGTCAAGTGGAAAGATCTAGGAAGGATAGTGAAACCATTGGAAATATTTTGTTGTGGAAAGCCAGCCTGGCTTCTGTGGAGAGGAAAGGAAAGCTGTACTTTCTCCTGCTGCTTCTCATTTTCCATTGCAGACATGGCTACAAACCAGGAAAAAACCCCACATCTTACTCATTTAAGATGTTTCTTATCCTTAAATTTTCATGTTGCATGGTTTAGGCTTTGTCCTACTCCCAGTGAAGGGCTCTCAGTCCTACTCCTCCTCAGAGGATGTGCTCTCACATTCCTCACCAGGACCAGAACCTTGGCTGTTCCCCCAGGTTTGGGGGACAAGGGAATTTTTTGTAGACTCAGGACAGAGTTCAAGGAGTCCCTTAGACAGAAGTAGCTGTGTGCCAAGAGCAGTGTTGATGGGGTGTGGAGGAGGTTGATTAATAAGCTGAAATTTAAGCTGTGTCTGCCAGAGGCTGGTACAAAAATATATATAAAAAAACCCAACCCAAACAATTGCAACAAGACACATGTTTGAGAAACTCTGTAGATAGTCTCATGTTGACTGGAACACAGTGAAGAGCAGCTTACTTTCTTGTACACCTGGAATGTTGCTAGTAGGTATTGAAAAGCATGAGAAAAAACAGGATAAATCGAATATCTGACAACAGGGATTTCCCCTGGACCCACCCTGACAGCAGCCACAGAAGAGGTTTTTCAGTCCGAGGCAGATCAGATGCACCAACCTGGTCTGTAACTAAATCCTTCCCTCCCACATCCTCCATTCCAGGGAAAATGATCTTTGCCTGTCAACACCCTTAGCAGTCGTGGTGTAAAGGGTCTGTACAATGATCCCAGTCTCATCCAGGGTATAAAGTCCTCTTGCTCTCTTTCTCTCCCCACCTTCCCTCTTCTCCCAAAAATTCCAGCAATGGATTTGCCAGAGCATTTCTATCCTATTAATAAAGGAAGCTGCCATTCCCATTCCTGTTTTCCTGCCAGAGAAACTGGGTAACACCTGAAAAGCTGAAAGGAATTTTTTCTTGATACATGATTTCTAAAATCAGAAATTTAGAACAAGTGAGTTAAAAGTGTATCTTGAGGAGGAGGGAGGTTCATGCCCAGAGACAGTAAGGTATTTAACATTGTGAATTTCTTCTGTTTTAAGACTTTTCTGTTGTTTATGAGCAATGTTTCATGAAGAAAAAAAGCTGATTATAAGAATGCCCCAGTCTTGTTTTTTCCTGGGCATGCTGAATTGTTCCTTGATCTTGCTGAGGTCAAATGGTGTCATTCTGACAAAGTAGAGTGGGAAATGGAGCTAGAAGGCCACTTCTTTCCTATTAGTTTTCACATGCTCCATGTAACCAGAGACTGAAGCATCATTTGTTGGCCCAAGGTTGGCTGAAGCAGGGTCTACAGACAAAGAACATTTTCAAATACTTGACGTTTCAGTTTCAACCACTGTTTACATCTGCAGTAATTTGGAGGTTTATTTTGATTAGAATCTGAATAGTCACTTTTAATTAGCAGACTGCATAGATCAGAAATGATCCTACAAAGCTGAAGCCATGCAGATTGCCAAAGGTAACACAATTATCACAACTATCTTTGCTTACTCAGGCTTTTGGGGCTGAACTTAACTTGAAGTTGAGCTGAACCATGGAGTATTTGTTAGTTTTGCAATTGTTGTGTACCCATCTGCTTTAGGTTTTGCTTGATTTCCAGAAGGATTGGATTGTTTTGGCTTTTTGTTTTGCATTTAAGACACTGGGTGCATTAATCCCCTCAAAAAATCAGAACTTTCTCAAGGTTAGTTACAGATATGGGCCAGCTATTTGTTGTATTTTGCTCATATGAAACACGGGTTTGTATTGGCAAGGGAAGGACTTGGTAGGTGAGATTGTGATGATTTTTTTTTTCTTGTTTCTTTGAGTTTATGGTGAAACCAAGCTTTCCATATTCTCCAGGAGTCAATTACTTTAAATGTCATGTTCTGCAATGATTCTCACTGAAATGGTTTCTTAGAATCATGGAACAATTGAGGCTGGAAATAGGAGTTGCAAGTCATCCAGACCAATCCCTGCACAAAGCAGGACTATCTGCCCTTGGTTTCATCATAGCCACCCATGGGGTAGCTGGAGAAAAGGATGAATGCACCTGCTCTCAGCTCTTCCTTTTTTAGGCTGAACAAATGCCATATACTCTTCCCTGTGCTCCAGCCACTGTCAGGCTTGGCAGCAGCATATTCGTGTCTTCCTTCAGATGTAGCCTTCCTATGGGGACACAGGGTGACAACTCTGTCCCCTGACCTGCTGACAAAGTCAGTGCAGTAGATGCTTGACCTTCTTTGGTGTCCTGCTGGTTCACACTGAATATCTGGATCCCCACCTCCTATGCAAAGCTGATTTCTATTTAGATAACCCACAGCATTCCTGGGGATTATTGCTTCAGGTGCAGGATCTTGCATTGGATTTTGTTGAATTTCATGTGATTTCTGTCAGGTTTTTACCTGTCAGGATGTAGCTGAACAGAGCCCTGCTATTCCCACCAATTCAGTATCTGATGTGAACGTGCTGAAGGTGAATTCCATCCTCTTGGCCAGGTTAATGGGGCTATTCCCAGGGAGCCCCAGTATCAAACTGTGAGGAGCTCCACAGCTGATCAGACACCAGCTGAGCATGCAGCCCATCTGTCCATCCCATACATCTCCGTATGTCCCTGAAAGGTTGACTCGGGCTAGATGATAGTCCAGGCAAGGTCTGGGGAGATAAAATGGGCAGTGAATTTACATCCAGGAGATGGGCACCATTTCCCAATGGCTTTCAACAGGAAGTGGTGGGCTCGCAGTGTTTTCTCTTGGGGAAATCTCCTCCAGTAGCATATTTTAGATTGCCTGACACTTGGAACCCAGGTTTGTTTTCTTAAGATCTGTTTGTCAAATGAATAACACTTCCAGTAGCCAACAATGCCTCAAATTTGCTGCAGCAGGGAGCCCTCTTGGTAGACAGAAGGAATTGAGACTCCAGGGATTAAATCCAAGTGCTGGGATCCCAGCTCAGCTCTGCAGAAGGTCGCTCTTCAGAAGAGTTTGTTTGCCAGATCCCAACAGATGACTGTCCTTTCCTCAACAACTAACCTCTTGTTTAGCTTTATTTCAAATGTTTACTTTTCTGCTGGGGTTTCAATAAAAAGACCCTTGTCTTGTGGCAGCAGCAGCAAGTTATCCAGCAGAAGAATGGGGGTCTGTAAAACTCTCCTTGTTTTGTGCTTGTAAAGCTCTTTGAGAGAGAGTGAGCTGCCCATCCTGTGTTTTGCTTTGGGAAGGAAGTTCAACATACATTATTTAAGTTATTTGTGTTATTGTTAGATTATAGGGACAAAGGGGCTGACTGGTAGCAAGCATAAAATAGTTGAAATATACACCAAAAAAAAAAAAAAAAGCAAAACGACCAACAACAAATTCCCAAAAACAGGAAAAGAAAAAAAAAGTAAACATCGGTCATTAGCTTTTTTGGGCTGCTTTGGTTTCTGGGTTGTTTTATTCTTCTGACCTTCTGTTAGCCTTTTGCCTTTCAAGTTATCTTTGGTTCCCAGAAAGAGAACCACTTATTTGGTTCCTCTAACAGAACAGTGGAAAATTTAATTCTGGAGATCACTGGTAAATCAGATCTTCTGAGGAGAAGAGCACCCAGAACAGTTGTCCCCAACTGCTGCTTTCTTGCTGGCTTTTCCTTCTGTGGCTGCACAGCAATCATCTCCCCATCACTGAACTTGTGCTACAGCATCTTGGGAGAGGAACAAAAACCTGTATTTTAACTATTACTGGTGGGTTTTTTCTATTCCAAAATTAAAATGGTGCTGAGTAGTGAAAAATAGCAAGCTTCAAAGCTGGAGCAGGAGCAGCTCTGAAGCCCATGAGCTCTGCAGGTGCATCCCCCAGTACCTGCTGGGTGCATTTCGTGTTCCTGGTTTCTGTGACTTCCCAACAGCTCCCACAGCCTCCAGCCCAAGAGATTAATTCATCTCCTCTCCCTGACTTCTGAAGAAGGGGGGAGCCATGGAGGCAAAGCCTGCGGGTCCTTCCTCCCCCACTGGTGTTGACTAAATCATGTGAGAGGGATTAAGGAGAGCAATGAAGCATTTTAACCCTGCCCTCCCCATAAGGCCAGTGAGGACCTGATGTGTTCACTTAACCAAGCATGTGCATCAAAGGGGCTGGGATATGAGAGAGGGAGGGAGGTGGAGTTAACAAACAGCCCTTAATCCAGTTAGCTCTTGATGCTGTTGAGATGGGAACAACCAGAAACTAAAGAGTTTGTGTTCCAGGATTTCCTTGAGGGGACTGTGAAAGAGAAGTGTTCCCTCGGGATGAGGAGCATTATAAGGACCCTTTGCTGCTTTTAGAAAGGCAGCAGAGTTGTGTGGCATTCCCACTCCTCCCTGGAGCTTTCTGAAACCCCTCTGTCTTTTGATAGTGGCCCAGCTCCCCAGTTCAGTGCCTCGTCTTTGTGCTGGCACCACGGAGTCCATGCTGGAAGGGAGATAATACTTCCTGAAGTGCTCATTTATCCCAGCAGGAGAGGGGCTGCCAGCAGCATCCATGGGGTTATTAGGCTGCACTGGAAAGAAAGGGCAAACTGCAGAGTTCTGTTAGTTTATGTAGTATCAGCATTTCTAAGAGCCCTGTTGCCTTAGTAACGATGAACAATATCTATATAGCTTTGATGGGGTAAAATCACCCTCTGGTCAGGGAAATAAAAAATTCATGGCTGTTCCTCTGGAGCCACTCCTCCTGTGATCTGGGAGGGAGCTTAGGAGACAGAAGAAATTGAGCTGGTTGTTAGGATCATACAATCCTGGCTTCTGTTCATTCACTGCTCCTGGGAACCCCGTGGAGCTGCTAACAAGCTGTGTGTATATTAAGAGCAGGTAGGAATATGCTGGAGGGGGGGACACAGAGGGGTGGGCAAGCTCTTGTAACCCAAAGTGTGTGCAGTGTAGTGGGCTTAGGGTCATCCTGAGATGTCCTTTAGGTGCCCCTGCTGCCCTCATTTCCAATGGGGAACACCTTGGTTGGGCTTCTGGATCCATCACCCTGGGAACTGGACTCCTTCCAGACTGTTTTGTGTGGCAGTTCCATGTGCTGCAGTGTTGTTAGTTCTCTGGGCTTGGTGTTTTATTGTTAAATGGGAATTTCAGCATTAACCTACCTGGAAAAGGCACTGTAGATCTCTCAGTAGCAATTACTCTTCTGATGTGAGTTGAATGCCTTGGATGCCACTGATGTTTGTGTCATTGGAAGGTCTGAGGACCATGGTGCTGCCACTGGGCTTTACAGGGTTAGCCCCATCTCTGGTGCAGGGACCATGCCCCAGGTCCTGGTCCTCTGCACTTTCAGATGCTTGACACCTGATATTTCCCTGATGGAAGAAGTCTGCTCTGTGTAAATAGTGTAACAAGATAAACATGGCACTCAGCATGACAACCAAGAAAAATACTGCAAGGTCAACTAAAAGACTGAGGTGGGTTCAGAAGACAATGCTGACTCTGTGTCAAAATCAGGGGAGACCTAGCACACAGGTCCCAGCAGTCACAGCAAGATAAAGCAGCACTTTCTATCACCCATGGGTCAGCTAGCATGAGCTTGTGCCTTTTATTTATTCTATATGCTGGCTAATGACAATGCAGCTATTGTTCTTACACCTGTTTGCAAAAGGAAATGAACTGATGACTGAATTTTAGTGCCTCTCCATGAGGCAAATGGGTCAGGTTTCCATTTTTTCTTTTTTTTTTTTTTTTTTCATTTAGAGCAGTACATCTGCTCTCTCAAATCTGAGCTGCAGTCCAATATATGTATGGGCAATTCAGACTTTTGTTTTATCTTCTAAAGGACAATAAAGTAAGTCATTAAAATCTCCACCAGTGTGAAATAAGAGGTGAGATTCTGATAGCTAGAAACCAGGCTGCCAGCTAAGGTGAATCCAAGTATTTCTGGCAGTGCAGGGTTTTGCTGCAGGAACACGTCACACACTGTAGCCAACAGCAGAAAACTCACTTTGGCTCAGGATTTGCTTTCACAATTACTATACAAACCATAAAAACACATCATTTATTACTGTTCCACCCTTCTATCACCTTCTTTTCATTGTATCAGAAGAGATTTATCTTCACCCTTTATCAGCCACCATGGTGGTTGCTGCCACTATTACTTTGGCTATAATTTTAATTGCCTGTAGATGCTGCACTGATCTTTCTGACACTGAAGGATTTAACACTGGAGTTAAGTTCCAGAATCAATGCTAACGCCTCTTTATTTTGAACTATTTTATTTAATAGACTCTCATATCCACTAGGGGAGATTTATGAAACTGACCTTCGTTTTCTGTCTGGAAAACCAGAAAATCAGCAAATACATTTCTTCAGAAAGTAAAGAATCCTTCCTTATTGGGAATCATCCTGACCTCTGAGTCATGGCCAAGGCTTTACTGCCCCAAAGCATCACTGCTCTAACTTATAGCCAGATGATTTATTGCCCTGTGAAGGGTAAAACAAAACCAAACTTTTTGAACGATACACTTAAGATGCAGCAGCAGCGATGGAAGCAGCCAATTACTTGAAGTGCAGAGCCTCTTCCCATGTCTATCTGAGCTGACAGTGCAGTTTTAAATGTCCCAAGTAATAGCAGTCTGGACCAAATGCTGTAAAAGATATGGTATGGAACAGCTAGGCTTTGATGGAGACATGGCTGAGTAACCTAACAGGCATTCCTTGGCTTTAACAACCCCGCTGCAGCGTGCAATGATTTGTGTGGCTTTGAGCTCAATATGGAGGTTTCTACTCTACAAAGTAAAGGGAAAACATTGCATTGGCACTCTGTTCCAGCAGACAACATGCCACAGGGACCCTGCTCGACAGTGAAAATGCCACAGAGACAGCCTGTCTCCTCCTACCCATCACATTTCTTTCCATCCCAGTGGCTGGCAGGGCACTTCCATCCGTACGCAAAAATCCAGGCTGCTGACTGAGGTGGTATTTGCAAAGGTGAAATCACACAGCTGTTCCAGAAGCTTGCTTGCTCCTGATTAGAGAAGTCGATGAGCATTTTATGGATGATAGGTTTGGGCACTTCTTCTGAAGTGACTTCTTTTGCCCTCTGATCTGACCGTGGTGGATGTCGTATGTACTTTGTAGTAAATGATATAATAAAGGGTTATTAAGTGATACCAGTGTGTTAAGAAGTGTTATCCACTAATCAGTATAAAACATTCCAGGTTATTAGGAGGCCCCTATTACAAGAAAACTGAAGGATTTTTCATCAGTTGATTAACCAGTTATGAAACTGTGCCTCTATACGATGGATGAAATGTACAGTTGTAAATAAAAGGTGACGAGGCCACTTATTGCAAAACAAAAGGACTGGTTTGAGAAAAAGGGGGTTGTGCTTTGGTGTGGGCATGCTGACACAAGGAATAGCAAGAGCAGTCCTAAAAATGAGAATGCCACAATGTGCTTTTACTCCAAAACTGAGCCCTGAATTTGCCCTGTTAGAAAAATCTCTTGCGGGGACTTGAGTGAAGTATTATCTAACCATCTGAGACACAGCCCTATAATTCATGGGTCATTGACACAGTAGAGAAGATCAGTTCTGTCTATTGTAGCAGCAGAGGGACTCTTAATCCATGGATTATTAACGTGGAAAATTGAAGGGGCTGTTACAGGCTTGTGGTTTATTAGACTATTGTGGATTTAGGGAGCTTTAATTTGAAGATTATGGACACAATGGAGTGCAATAGATCCCCTGACAATGTCAGTGGCAAAGCTTTTGTGCAGGAGGAACCTTCTGCCTGAATTCTGGCCTTCCCCATCCCACAGGATACTGCTTAGAGAAACACTTATGGAGCTGTAATTACCTTTGAAACTTATGTGATCAAAGTAACTCAGAAAGCCACTTCTCTGAAGATAACGTTCCCTGAGCTCTCCAGTCTGGAAATTATTTTGTTCTAGGGAGGCTTTTCTTGCTAGCACTTGATTTGCATCCTCTGGAGCTGGTTTGTCTTGCAAAGATTTGATGCTACTTTTAGATCCAGAGGTTATTTTGCAGTACCAGTGAGCTGAATATGTGTTATGTGTTAGGGAGGGACAAGGAATTGTGAAACCTGGGGCTTCTGCTGGAAATAACTTCAGTAAAAATGCTTCTGCTCCTGAGTACCACCTCAAAGGAGCTGATTGAGCTCATTGCTGCTACCTTGAAGGACTAACAGAGATGTGAGGAATATGTGGGTGTGGAGAGACACAGTGAGGCTTGAACACAAGCATGTTTCAAAAGACAGCCAGGCTGCTCTGAAAGCCCACCAGGGAAAATATCTCCCCTGTCCAAGCATCTTGCAGCATGCATGTTCTCCATTTACCCTCTTCTGTTCCAGAAGCAGGACAGGGACCCAGAAATTATTCCAGGAAACACTACAAGAAGGGCTGAGCTCAATGTGTAGTGAGGGAGACTCCTGAGCTGGCTTTGTAACTTCAATGTTGTTTGAGAATGCAAAGTTTGCCTTTGGGGAGCATGAGCCTCCATCCCTGGCAGTGTCTGAGAGCAGGTAAAACATTTCCTGGGAAGGTCTTGGTGGTAACTTGCCCTGCTGCAGAGCAAAGGCATGAACTGGATGACCTTCCAGCTTGATTCTCTGAGGTTCACAATCAAAGAGGGGGGAACCACGAGCACAACTAACATAAAGGAACAGATTAGATCAGCATCGTGATGTTTCCTCTGGGCACATGCTGTGCTCGGGGTATCAGTGCTTGCACAGGTCAGACTTGTGGCTGCAGCTGTGGGAGGACTGAGGGAAAAGGGAGGAAAGCCAAAATCCCATCTGTCCCTGGCATTGTTTGGTTTATTGTGCTGCTGTCCAGAAAAAGCACAATTTGGTTGTGTAGTTCCTTGCTGCTGGAAGTTGAGGAAGCCAAAGCATGAATGGGATCAAAAGGAACTACACAACCCCACGAGTGGCTTTTGTATGGTGGCTCAGGCACAGCCTCAGGACTGAGGTTTCAAGAAATGGGGAGGTCAACAGGAGGAACAACCATCCTTGTCCTCTTGTCTGAGTTCTTTCCCAAAATTGGTAGAGCCTACCCTTTCCTACTCAATTTTAATTTCGGGACAGACAAAACCTTAACAGCTTTCCAGTAGGGAAAGGACTAAAGGAAGGAGGCAGTCATACAAAATGAAATAAATTTTGTGTACATTTCTATGTGGTTTGGGGAACAGGAAGAGAAAAGGATGTGGGGAGATCTACCAGGCCAAGAGAGGGGCAGAGAGATGAACTGGGTGCTCCTGTTTCTATCCCATTAATTCTGTACAAGAAGTCCCAGGCATTATGTGATGCAGCTCACAGCATGAGGACAGGCTACAGTCAGCAAAGCTGCTCCTTATTTTTGTCTCTGTTTTGCAAGAAGGAGATGCTGGAGGAGGAAGTGTTTGCAGGACTTTAGAAACTGGCTCAAGAAAGTTCCTAGGAGCAGCCTTTGGCATGAGGACAGTCTCTATCCTCTGATGCTCCAATGTGTACCAAGGGTAACAAAATCCCAGCAGTCATGCATAGCTTTGATTAAATCCTTCTAAAATTGGTTGAGGTATTTCACTAGCCTGCGTGAGTATATTAATTGAAAAAATATATACTTACTGGAAATAAACTCCCATTTCTCAACTATGCTTCTGTTACACAGTTTAGTTCTTATCTAAATACAAAATGTTTAATATTCAGCCTGGGAATAGTTGTTTTGCCCATATCACTATTTCTTTAATATTAATTTCCACTTCCAGCGTTATTATTTGCTTCCTTTCCCCACCTTGCCCCTTTTCATTCCCTTCCCCCACCAAAATTTACTTTTATTTCCTAAAGAATATACGTGGTTTGGGGTAATGCAAAACAAATGATGGCTTGAGTGTCTTTGCAATGGCCTTTGAAAACTATCCCAGTGTCCAAAGACTGCTCAGTTTTATTCCTCCAAGTGTTCTGCACTTACTGCTGCAACATGTCATCTAGGCAGCCAGGAAGTTGTACAAGATACACAAGGTCCAAGCCAACAGGATAAAATCCAAGTGATCTTTTAGCCAGCTTTTGAAATTAATACCATTTTGTGACCCAGAACTCCAGAAATGAAAATGAACTGAGTGGTCAAACACAGATGGTCCATACAAGGTTTTCTGTGTAACCTCTAATTTGACATGTGAAACTTTTTGTGTAATTTGAAAGTATACTGGAATTTTGAACACTGTGCTACATCAGAAAGCACATATTGTTGTGAAGGAACAAGGACCTTCTGAGAAAGACTTGGATTTAGGGGACAGCTATGTTTAAGCAGCTTTCAGAATTTGGGTAGTACAGTTATTAAGTTAATATCCCAACCTAATCTCTGGATGTGCCAGCACTGAGAAGTTCTGTAACTGTGGACTATAAAATCTGTTCAGTCCAAAGATGCCCTATGAATCTGAAGATTTTGATCTTTGGATTTGTGAAGACAGGATATAGCTACAAATACTCTGCAAAGTCAGGTCTGTGGTCAGGTCTCGAGCTGTTGAACTTGAAGCTAGGGATGTGGGGCAGGGCTCCTGCTGGGAATGATGCTGAATCAATAGCAGAAAGAGAACTTGTACATCCAGACCTCTCCAAAGACAGGGAAAAGCTCATAGCACATTGTGCCTGAGCCCCCTCTGGCCTGATTCACTGAGCACACATACTTTCTGCTTAAGCAAAATATGTCTGCTTTTTGGAAAACACTCAATGCACATGAAATGAAAATGCACTTTTCCTGGTGATGGGCTGGACACCTGCACAGCATTCTGAAAACTTTGGTTACTCTGAAGTCATAGACTCTAACGTAGTGGGAATCCTTCCTTTGACTTCAGCAGATGTCTCCCTCAAGAATGCTAAAAGATGTCTGTCTTAATATTAGGAGTAGTTTTTTGGTTATGAAATAACCAAAGGTCAGAACTTCATTTTCTCTCGGGCATGGTGCTGAATGAACAATAGCTGAATAACTTCTATTAGGTATTTGCAGTCACTGATTACACTCCCTCAAGATATTCTCATAATCATGTATTATTCTGGCTCTGCCTAATAAAGTGGCTGGAGTTCAGTAAACAGCTGGAGTTCAAAGGGATGTGGGAGGTAAAAACACAAATCTGAGGTAGGTGAGATGTTCTGGTGAGTTTTGGAAGGAAGGAAGGATCCTGAATTCCTGGAGCTCCCGGTGTCACCCTCCCTCTGAGAGGACTGTGAAATAGTGTATACTTTGGTCATTTGGTTTCTAACATTTAGAGCAGAAATATATCCCACTTTTAGGGGGTTTTTTTGCCAGCAGATGAAGCTTGCTTACTGAAATACAGAAAGCCAAATGGTTCTGTTTGTCCCTTGCCTTCGGGTTGTTCGTTGGACAAAGGCTCCCCAGTGTGTGTGGTGAGTAGGGGCTCCCCTTGCCACTGCCAAGGAAACCACTGACACTGGTCCCCAGGGACAGAGGGGAATAACTGCACAGCTTCACCAAATGACTCCTACTCAAGCTACTGCTCTCCTCTGTCTCGGGGCTTTCCTGTACAGCAAGGTCAGATGGAGATTGCTGACACGAGGTCAGATCAAGCCCATCCATTTCATCTCCTCAGCTTTGCCAAGACATCAGTCTCTTGCTGGGCAGAGCCAAGGTGGGAATTTCTTCTTTCTTCTATTTATCAAAGCAGTCCCCTTACATCCCTTTGGATCTTTACATATCAGCATTGTGTAACATCTCTTTTCACTTAACTACTCCAACCATTTATTATCCATCCAAACAGAAGCTGGCAGCACTTTCTATATTCAAGGGTTTTTTTGATCATTAGTTATATCTTTTGTCAAGTCCAGAAATGTCAGCTTTTACCAGATAAAAATTGCCTCTCCCTCACATGGATCTTTTCCTTCTAAACCAAAATTTTTGTTTAACTATTTAAACATTTATTTAAGTAGCAAGCCAATGCATCCTGTACTTATGTCAGTTTTCACTAGACTGCATTTCTCTGGCTTTGCTTGTTGTCTTATGGATCAGCAGATAACATATTAGTGCCCTGTGAGATAACCCAGCAGGATGTCTCCTGGAGAGAAAAAGGACTGTGTCTGGGTTTCTTGGTGATCCTTCACTTGGAGATGTTACTCAGAAAGGTGTTGGGATTCTGAGGCAATAAATACCCCTGCTTCTTTGCATGTAAGACATCCACAAGGAAATATCTTCTATGGTTGCTTGTCTTGCATCAGATTTGCTGGTGTTTCCTACAGGAATGCTAAGCTTTGTGTTTATTAGTCTAATAAATGGCTGCCATTTAATGCTCTAACCAATCCTCCTAGTAATTGCAATCAGTGGGGTTCCCATGCTGTGCATCAGTGATGGTTTGTGAACTTGTTTCAGTAACTTCCCATGAGTCATCAGTTGAGTTGACACAGCTGAAGCAGACAAGTCAAGCTACAATTATGTCGTTTTGTTGGGTTTTTTTAAGCCTGATTTCCTAAAGAGATTTCCACCATCACACTCTAAGTCAGACTCTGCAACTGAATACATTGCTAAGTTTCATCCAAATCTGACAGACAGATGGATGTGTCAGCAATACCAAGATAAGCAACTGAGGAAAGGAGGGATTAAACTCACACCCCCAGTCGGGACAAGAGGTTGCCCTGTAATCTCAAGTAAATTTCCAGACCCCACAAAGTACTCATAGGAAAAGTATTCCTGCTGTAGATGTTCTGATTTGATTTGGTGTGTTGCTACCCAGAGACTGGCCCAACCCTGAACCAAGGAGCCAAAGGAAACAAAGCTCTGCAGCTTCTGTTGCTTACAGATTGGCTTCTTGTTAAACACTTTCCTAACTTCACCGTCAGAGATGAGTGTCAACTTTTGGTTTTGTTTTGTTTTAAATATACAAAGATGGTTTTCCCATTGTGCAACTGTCCTTGGAGATACAATTCCAGTACTTTCTCTACTACTCATAGGAAGGAAGGATAACACAGGTTCTAGGTAGCATTGCCTAACATGAGGACAAAGGTTCTGATGGCAAATGTTCCATAGGCTGGTCATGTCTGGCAAGGGTGAGAAGCAATACATTGAATCGTTTGGATTGGAAGGAACCTTAAGGATGGTCTAGTTCCAGCCTCCCCTGCCATGGGTGGGACACCTCCCACTAGACCAGGTTGCTCCAAGCCATCCAACCTGGTTTTGAATCCACTTCCAGGGATGGGACATCCCCAGCTTATTTGGGCAGCCTGTGCCAGTGTCTCACCACCCCCATGGTTAAGGACTTTTTGTGTTCCTTCCTCTCTCTCTGTTTTTCAGCTGACTTGTTTGTTGGACACCTTGCTGTCCTGATCCTTCCTGATGAGGGAGGAAAGGAATGATTTTGCCATTTTCTAAATCAGAAGAGCTGGGGCAGGGAAAACTACTTCTGTTGAAGCCAATTAGGAGAGAAAGAGACACAGAGAGCACTTCCCAAAATTCTCCCCAGATGTCCAGCTCCCCTTGACACCAGGCATTAAATAAATTCCTGTAAGTTTTCTGTGTGCATCTGTGCAAACCTCAATCCCTCTGAATGTCTGACACCAAATCATCTACCCCTAGTTACAGAAGGAATTTGAAGTATCACGAGCAACTGTCCCTTCCTCAGCAACAAGAGTGGTGTTTAATTGCTGCCCTTTCCATCTCGTGTGGTGTTTTCTGTGGTTTGCCAGCTCCAACTGAGCACGTTTCAGCTGCCAGATCTTTTATTGAAGGCAACTCCCAAGCTGCCTCACATCAGGAATAAGTGGATCTATATATAACTGTGTGTGTGTATATAAATACATATAAATAAAATATATGTACTCTGTGTGTCTATGCCTTTGCGTGTATGCAAAACACATTCACAGTATCAAGAAAATAAGAAATTACAATTCCTGAGGCTCTCAATTCTCCTCCAAAGGTGATTTATGTCTCTTGCTAGTGGCTCATGAAAGCAATTGAAGTTCAAGTGCTAGGTTTCACTATGTTCCTCCTAAAACTTAAAGATTGTAAATGAACACTGGTAAATTCTGAGTAGTTTTTTTGGTCTATAACTTGTTAAATTTTTCCAGTAAACTCCCTCCCAGCAGAAGCTCAGCTGGGACTGTTTACTTAAATTTATTTTCCTTAAAACAGGAACTGAGCCCTAAAACCATTATTAATAAACAGTTTATTTTTTACTGTGAGGCATCCAAAGTAATTCATAAATTATCGTCCAGTTAATTAAAGACACTCACCTTTCCAGCTGTTTCTTTAATCAGCTTAATCCAAAGCCAATAAATCCAGTGGGTGCTTTGCCAGTAATATCAGAGACTTTGGTCATAAGCACTTTCAGGGTTTCTTCCCTTGTCACTCTGGGCATTATCAGGTCTTGATGGAGCTGATTTGCAGAGGCAAATGGTTGAACTTCTGGGGACTCTGCCTCTTTGACAGCAGATTATCCAAGATGAATTAATGGAAAATAGTTCTATTAGGGCTATGAAATACAGAGACCCTGTCCTGACTCCAGAAATCACTTATGAAGTTGTTAGAGACACATGAGTTGGGAAACTGAAGATAAAGGTAGCTGGAAATGGCTGGATTAGTCAGTGAGCTGCAAAAGAGGGAAAAGTTGGTTAACCTTTGTGGAGATGTGCCAAGGATGTGCATTTTTCTTCTCTGCATCTTGCCTTAAACTTACTTCTACTCCTAGTCCTTCCATGGCATCTGTGACATGATTGAAAAGAGGGGAAGAGAAAGCCTGTCCTGTCTGCAGAGAGAAGCTAAGACATGACAATAATTACAGGTAGCTCAGTATTGTTCTTAAATACTACAGAATGCTGCCAGTTGAGTCTTTGAGATCTGCTCTGACTTTGTAAAGCAACAGAAAGATGCCTTGGTTCTGTATTTTGGGGGAAGAGGCAGACAAAAAAGGGATTAAATGCTTATTCTCCAATGTTTTCTGAACCATCCCTGCAGACCAAGGATCACTGTATGATCTGCATGGTGACATCAGCAGTGGTTTGCCATTAGATAACACTTCTCAGAATGAGAAATTTAATCTGTTGGATTACTTTTTCAAGTAACTGGGGGAAAAAATACAAACAGGGAAGCTTTGCAAGGCCAGAGTTTGTTTTCACTTGTGACGTGCTTTAAAGCAAAGGTTACCCATCTGGTCAGACAAGTCCTTGTAGGACTAAGGTTCCAAACTGAAAGTAACAGCCCAGCTGAAGTGTTCTAATAGCAATCCTGAGTGAGAGTTTTGTAGCAAGGGAACTGTGATAAATCTGAATTGTTACAAGGCTGTGAGGGCTTGGATGGTGTCTATTGTCTCTTTTGGGCTATTTTCTCACTTTCTGAATTTTTACTGTTACTTACTATTGCCCTCAGTCCAGTTGAGTTGTTAGTTCATGTATTCTTTATGAAGCCTAGAAAATAAAGCCCTTCTAGGTTCGAGAGAGCTGAAGAGAGCAATGGGGGCAGCCTGGGAGGCTGTCCCCAGCCCCTGCATCCCCTGAGGTAGACTTGCTCCTTGCCACTTGAGCTGCTTTGGGGCTTTTTCTCTTGCCAGCCCTTTCCAGAGGCCATTCCTTTGAGGCAGTATCATTAACAAAAGACTCAAGGTCTGTGCTGGGACCAGGGACTTGCTTTGCAGGACATCCCCTTTGTGTACTGCAGCAAAACCAGAGCTGATGCCACTTGACTGAATCAGGTCCTGTGTTTGTGGATTTCACTTCATTTTCTGCTACGAGCCTCCTGGTATGTGAGAAAGCAAATTCAAGCTTGCCACTGTGTTCACTGAGGCAGCAAACTTGGGAAGGGGAAGAAAATTCCCCCCCCCCTCTGCAGTTCATGGTGTTCTTCTAAACTATTTATAAAGAGGTCTGCTGCAGCCAGTGTTTGCATTTGGATGGCTTCACTGTTCTCATTTTCAAGGCTTCTCTCAGATCTGAAAGTAAAGGTCAGGTTGACTCCCCTCATTTGAAGTAAGGAGGGGAAGGAAGTTAACCCTGTAGGCAGGTGGCTCCAGAGCACTGATACGCAGGAACATGAGTAAGCTCTGAGCCTGCTCTCCCTTTTGCTCCATTTTCATTTTTCTGCCCTGTTCATTAGCTGATGAGAGTTCTAACTTCCCACATCCTTTTAAAGAGATCCTCCTGCACATCATCTGGGATTCATGAAATTCAGGGATCTGTTAAGGAGCACAAATCACAAGTTTCTGGCCTGCACTTGCCAGAAACATGTTTAGAACCAAATTTATATTTCACCTCCCTCCACACTATGGAGGAATGATATATGGCTCCATTTGCTCTAGAAAAATTTGCACCACAAAGCAACAACTTGTTTTGCAAAGGATTGGTTTCTGCTGATTGAGAGGTGCTTGGAGATGACAGGCATCTGATCTCAACTCAAGCCTTAAATTGTAGTAAGTCCTGTATTTGTTTAATTTTTACTTCAACCAAATAGGACATCATCCTGCCTCAAGTTAACACTTTCAGTGCTCACCTTAGCTGAGCTTTACCATCCCTGGCCAAGGAACAGCACAGAGCCACCAACACGTGTATGGAGCATCTAAAACACTTAGTAGGATTATGTGCCTCATAAGACACAGAGAATCAGAGCCAGCTTCTTAATCAGTCTATAAGTCATCCTACATGTATGTAGCAATCATTTGGCTTCTGTATGGGGCAACTGAAGAACAGGTAAACAACCCCTGAGAGACTGCACTGAGGGATGCCTCAGCATCTTGCTGATGGTGGCATCCAGAGATTGGGACTAAGAAAGATCCCAGTGGATTTTTTAAGGTCAAAATCTATGTCTGAATGAAGAAAACCTGGCTCTGAAAAGGGTGTGGAAAAATAATTCACTTCTCTCTTTTTTTCTTTTTAAATATCAAAAGCACCTTACCCTCCTGTATCCTCAGGACCTGCCTAGCCCTCTTCTTCAGAACACATTATTTTTGTCTCAGATGGTACATTTTCTTTGGGATGGGTTACTAATAAATAGAGTAGGTGTTCTGAATGTGAGGAATGTATGTGGCAGGTTGGTACGTTATGAACCTAAACAAAGAAGACTTTTAAGACTAAATATTGTTTTATTGCCTGTTTAAGACTTCGAGATGAAATGTTTGTATAAATGAAGGTGCATTATCCCAAGAGAGTGGTTTTATGTCTGCTATTACTAATGTGGTGTTACAAAGACCCAAAAGGTCTCTGTAAACTCTGCTCTGAGCTATGAATTAAGGCTGAAATAAACTTCTTCCAGTAAGCCCCAATCTCTGAGACCAGGCACTTGCCTTCAAAGACGTGTCCTAGGTACTAAGGTGAGAGGTGGTCTGATCAATAACAGAGAGAGTTCATATGTATCTTTACTGATCTATCCTTTTTGCACCCAATGACCATGTGTGCAGATGGGATTCCTTTTAGCACAGAAGCACTAAGAAGTTAATTGCTGCTGTTCTTGGATGTGTTCAGCTGTTCCTTGTTCTGAACATCCCATGGGCTCTAAGGGATGGTTTCGGTGCAGACTGCAGCTTTTACCCTGGCAAACAATTGCTTAGCCTCTGTTTATAAATCCAATTTTCATCCCTTATTTGTTGCAGAAACACTTGCTTGGCATTCTTGTCACAGAATTCCTTTTCTAGTTTTCCTCTGTTTTGCACTCCTGCAATCTCTGCAATTATCTTTGGCACAGCAATTATTGCACCAGCTGTAATTTTTGCCATAGGTGACCCTACTGAAACATTGCTATGTGTCTTGTGAAATTCCAGCACTGGTGAGGATAGACCCCACCAGAGCTTTTATTGTAGACTTTTTTGGGGGGATGCACATGATGGCTCTGATGTAATTTACCTCACATACCAAAATTATTTCCCTCTGAACTCTGATCTTCTAGCTAGAAAAGTGCAATTTGTGGCAGGTGTTTAGGGATGATTTTCTGCATAATTATTTTAATATACTGCCATTTCAGAATTGATTTTCTGTAGATCTATTTCAACTACAGGGAGTAGTGATGTATATATGCATGAAGACCTTAAAAGCTGATTTTGTTTTTATATTTCTTCCATTTACATGGATGAAATGTCATACTGTAAACAATTCCCATACCCATTAACATACGATTTGCCCACTATTAATTACTTTGTCATCCTTACTTCCTCAGGCTATTTTCAACTCTAAGCCACTGTTAATCCATGACCTTAGTGCTTTTGTCTCCAGGTCTGAATTATATAACTATTATGGAACAAGGATTGAAATAAACTACTCTTGGCTTTATTGTAAAATTACAGTCAGCTGATTGGCTTTTTTTATTTCCACTAACTAATATAGTAGAGTAAATTTAATTCTTTTATGAAAGGATCATAAGAATTTTTTTTTCAGTGTGGCAAGGCCAAATAAGTGATTTTTAAGTGGAAAGTAAAAATGGAGGAAAATAGGAACTTTCTGCTTTTTTTTTTTTCTGGGTTTTCAGGATTTCTGCCAAGTGGGCATAAAAATGACTGAAGCAGGAATGTACCTGCACTCTGCAGTGGCCACTGCAATGGTAATTGCATAAAATCCACTGAGAGGAAAACAAAACAAAAAAAAGAAGCTGAAAGTGAAAAGTCGGTGCCTGTGAAGGACTTTTTTGTAGTGTTTTCTCAAACTCCTTCTCCCTTTATGAGACTACCCAAAAAAACAGGATACCTGTTGGGTTCCCCTTTAGATACAGGAGAGCAGCATCCTATAGCGTGGTCATGTTCCACCAGCCCAGGAAGTTTTCTACTGCTCCTCTTCCAGGCAAGCTGTCTGAGTCTCATTAGAAATGTTATCTCTAAGCTGGTTTTGTTCAATTCCTTACTTTTATGAAAGGTTATAGTCCAAGGGCCAGACTTTTGAAAGAGTTTGGCTCCCTTATAAGATCCCATTTCCAAGTGGCTTGTAAATACAGGGTCAGGTTTTCCAAAGAAAGTACTGCCCCACTGTCAGCACTGTGAGAAATCTGCTTTGCAGCTCCATGGCTGTATTTAGGGGGAAACATTGCTGACAGACTGAGTCAGTGGCCCAAATTCTCCTCCCTTTATCCATTTAACCACATGAAAGATTGTGCCTCCTATCCACAGAGTGTGCATGAATAATTTGCTTGGCATGGGACTGGAGTGAGCTAGCACAATAACTGTGCTTTTGTAGGCTCCATATGTCCCTTGCCTTGGAGCTTTGCAAATGATACAAAACTCTGGTACTGTGACTGAAATGAGAAAAGCCTGGGCAATGACTTCAGAGCCAGTTGGGAGGGACCAAAAGCTCATGAAAAGGACTCTTGGCTTCAGTAGTGTTGACCCAAGTCCATGAGACTTGAGAGTTACAACCAGGCCCTACGGAGATCCTGGAATGACCCCTGTAGTCCTCAAAAGGCTTGGTTTTTCCAGTCCAGTGCAAGGGAGTCTTAAGACCCAAACACTTCAGAAACACCAGATTCTTGAACTGCATTTCTTGAAATATGCTCAACGTGTGCACACACATTGCCTGCTCCTCTCCTTTATCCACTGAGCATTTTTGGTGTAGGAGAGTTCAGCAACGGAAGTGTAAACCTTCTGTTTACATCTATAAGCAAGATAAGCTACAAATTGCTGCAATACAAACTTCCTTGCTCTGGCCCTCCACTGACCTTGGCTATAAACAGCAAGGAGTCTCCTTTCTCACAGTTGCAGGAGACTCCAGGGCAAAATTTCAACAGGCAAACGTGCTTGCAAAATCCTTAGTGTGAATTTCTCCAACTGCTGTGCTCCTCCTACACCTCCTGGGGTCAGGGGGCTCCTGGCTTGCAGGGTACCCCAGCCACTTCCTAGGATGCTGGAGCTGGTTGCATTGGCATGTTGTGCCTGAAATCCCTGAAATCCAGAAATATTCACTTCTGCCCAAGGGTTTGGGTAGAGAAGTGCATGCTTCTACTGTCCCTCAGACCACCTGAAAGCAGACACCCATGTCACTACATCACGTGCCCTTCTATTCTCCTGGAAGCTCTTTGCTGGGTCAAATGAATTGGTTGCAAAATTTTTAATCTGCTGCCAAGTAAACACAAGTGTAATTAGATTAAAAAGCTACTCGTGCATTGTCTTATTATTATAGATTTCAATGGCTGCAGAAAGAAAAAGATCTGTTGATAAGTCAAGAGCTGGTTTCTAGGCACGGGAATCAGCTCCTTGGTGACCTGGACAGAGGACACATGGCCTGAAGGAGGGAAATGAGGAGAGGCTGGGACATGAGAAAAAAATGTTTTAGGGAACGGGGCAAGAAAGCAAAAAGGACTGGTGTCTTTGACAGCTCTAATTGTAGCTCCATGCACTGAGAGATGTCCCAGCCTTTCCTGCTAAAAGCTCACAGCCTTGTCTGGCTGCATGTGAGTGCCTTTGGGACTGTGCTGGGAGGGGGTGTGGAGTTAAGCAGAATTAGTTAATCTGGGATTTCCACAGCCATACCTGTTCTGGGTGCTCAGTGGAAGCTCAATTATCATGTTTGGCATCAATGTCAGACCACGGGGCAGTTCAGGGTCGAACACCAACACTGCACTTGTGAAAGGGGAAGAGTGATGGTGATGTTTGTATCTCCCCAAGCAGGAATTGGGTCTCTCTGGTCCTAGAGCAACACAAGAATATCACCTCTGGCATGGGTCACCCAACAGCAGATCCCCTGGCATGGACTGGTGCCCAGGTATGGTGAGCTTACCTTGTCCTTACCCTGTCACCATTGACTGGTCAGGATTGGCATGCCCTGAGGTGGCATGAAATTATCCTCACAGGGCAGGTGTCCTTCTGTGTCCTTAAGCAATGCCAAGCTCCTCTTTTGTTCCTTGTGCTGTGCAGTGAGTTGCTGGAGAGTGGCTCAGGGAGATGTTTCTTGGTTCAGAGCTGGTAGGAGGCTGCCAAAGCAGCAGAGAAGTGGTGACAGTGGTTTCCTCCTGATGCTCTTAGTAAAAGCATGTCACATCTTGAAAACTTCTGACTCCTGGCCCAAAGGCCTATTTTATAATTTTTTAATTTTTTTTTTCATAATGGCAGTCAAAAAAATTTCATGCAGTCAATTAGATATTTCTGGTCTAAACCAGATGGGTTTATATTTACAGAGCCAGGGCTACAATGTGTCATTCTCCACTTTTCAGAGGGGTTAATTAATTCACAGACTCAAACAGGATAAGCACATGTTCCTTTTAATGAGCCCAGTGCTACACATCTGTACCAAGGGGGTGCCCTTTTGGCTCTTGGGCTGTTTGTTGACCTTGGGGTGCTAAGAGATGCCAACAACAAGCTAAGACAGGGCTAGTGCTCTCAGCCATGGGCCAGCATCTCCCTGTCCTGGTGTTGCATGAACACAAATATCCACCTTGTTGCTGGTAAATGAAACAGCTCAGATTTGGGCAATTCATTGTTTTGAATATGGGCTTTGACTTATGAAGGGCTGAGGGCAGGAACCTGCTATGAAAACAGTAGAGGGAAACAATGCTGCTGCTATGTATGAGTTTTCTCTCTCCCTGTAACAAGTGTTGCTCTTAGCTGGCCAGCAAGTGTGGGTAATGCATTAACTGAGTGTGATAAGGCTGGGGAGACATAATACCAGCTCCATTTTCAGTCTTGTGTTTGCTCTGTAGTTAGCACAAAGAGGCCTCAGTAGGCATGTCATGTCAAAACAATGTCAGTTAAGTCAACAAATACATTCATGTCACAGTCATTTCCAAGTCATTCTTCCTCCATTTAAAAATTCTCAATGGAAGTGCTAGAAGTACCCAGGAATTAAGTTGATAAAACATGGGGAAAAAATGTAGAACCAAATATGAACCTGATTCCCATCACCAGCACTCAGTAATGACAGAATCATAGAAAGATTTGGGTTGGAAGGGACCTTAAATCCACCTCTATGGAAAGGTGGCACAGGGACACCACCCACTAGACCAGGTTCCAATAATTCCAGGGGAGTCATGCGCATCAGGAAGGCCCAGATGGTCCATATCCTCTACAGGTGTCTGGGTGTAACACCTCTGGCTGGGACTGAAATGTCATGCCCTCAGACTGCATATATGTGAGCTCTGCTCCTGGTGTCATTGAATCCAGCCCCTGATATTGTAGGTAATAGAACTATAATCCTTGTTGCAAATGGATCCCACTTTGGCTTAGAAATAAGTTGTATGAAAGTAAGGTGGATAACTGGCAGGTTGCTTGCTGACTCTTTCAGCCGTAATGTTTGTTGTTACTGTCACCCTTGTGGATCCTGTCCTAGCTCATCCCTCCTTGCAACCAAAAGACTTGGTTTAAAACTTGGGAATTCTGAGGACTGATTCATGTTTTTATGCATTTAGCGTTCACAAAATTAGCTGCTCACTTCGTTGACTGAAAAGAGATAAAAAAGCAGTACCTGCTTGTGCAATGAATAATTAACTCATGAAAGAAAGTGCCACAGGATAGTATTTGGGATGAAAACTGCATAATGTTAGTCAATTTGCTACCTATAAAATTAAGGAAGGGATTTCTGCAGGGTGTCCTCTCATCAGGAAAAAAACAGAAGGTAGAAAAAACCCTCTTCTCTGAACACTGTCTGCATTTAGAAACAGCCTACATTTTTAGTAATTAAACCTGACGATCCTGACACTCTCCTCCAAAGAAATAATCTATTGTAAATGTAAACTCTCAAGATCCTTCCAGGAATACCAGCATAACTGTCTCCTAAAAATTCTTCCCAAGCCATCTGGTGCCTTATCTTTGTAGCCAAGCCATACAATAACTTTAAAAGAGGATTGTTGCTAGCAGGCTTTAGTCTCAGGACTACAGATTCCCCTGGACATATCCCAGCTAGCTCTGAACCCATCAGCCAGGCAGCTCTGGCTGTGGGAATACTCCACTTCCTTCTATCATCACCCCAGATGTCCAGCTGTGGTTCTTTGGGGAGATCCCTTCCTCACAGGGGTTGCTAAGGGAGTGAAGGAGTTACAGGGAGAAGCTGGAGACGCTCTGTACTTCCAAACAGGGATTTACACTCCATTAATTCTCTCTCCAGCAGCCCAGCCCAAGTGGCATGACATGAATGTGGTTATGAAGCCTGCAGCCAATTCACATCACTCCTGTAGCTCTCCCTGCACCTGTGAGGAGAACGTATGGATTCCAGGTTTGCTCCTAAACAGCCTCTGCCATCAAAAAAAGGTATTTAGTGAGCGAGAAGGCAGGAAAGGAGTGGAGCACAGGCAGCTGAAGGAAACTGCTCAGAAGGAGACAACAACTCTGTTTCAGCTTTGCAGCTTATCCAGAGTTTGCTCTCCCTTGGTTGCATCCTGCTACCTCTGAGCCTGCTCCTTAACATCTCATCTAAACTCTATCACTGAGGACATGCTGAATTCTTACTGTTAAGTGCCATATTTTGGTTCCAAGAGCAGAGCTTGACAGGGAAGTTAACTAAGAAAGCCAAGGCCACCTGAGAGCAAAGCAATGATCCAGACACCTGTGTGAGCCATGCCCAAACTCTCAGGTGGGTGATGGCCACCATGGGGAGCTGCCAGGTTGTTGCACAGCACACAGCTGAAAACAGAACTTGCTCACTGGTTGCTCATCCAGGGCAAACACAACATAGCTGGGGGGGGAACAAAATCCCTTTTTAATTTTTTGTCACATTTTTATTGGCTCTCTACTGCCTAACCATCCCTACTCAGTTCCTTACCAGTGCTGCTTCCTGCGTAAATAAGGACACCAAGTGCAAGGGTGAAGGAGCACGTGTAGGAGAGCTCCTTCCTCCTAACACCCTGCATTCAGCAAGCTGGAGACTTGCTGGAAGATGCATCTGCACCATCACATTTAAGCAGCATCTCCTATTGCATTAGCATTAGGGGAGCAACCCCTACATGGTTGCCCTGGCATGGTGCACCTTCTGCCTGTAGCAATGATGTGATGCCAGCAGTTGTACCAAGTGATGGAGCTGCCATAAGATTATCTTCTCCTTCCCTGTGCCAGGTTGTGCTGGCAACCCTCAGCCACATGGGAAGCATGTTAAAATACTCTGAGTTTTGGTGGTGCACCTTGAGGAGCAGAGCCATTTTTCTAAATTAGAGAGAGGGGTTTTTTTCAGGCTGGTGCATCTTGTTAATGAAATACTGGGTGTTAGATATGCTTGTCAAGTGGATATTAATGAGCCTGATGTGATGTTGTAAAATAGCTCCTGGAAATGACACAGAGGCACTGATTCTGTACTTCTCCAAATCAGTGGAAGTTTTGTAAATTAATTTTGACAGGAGCTGGATTAGGCCTAAAAACATTCCCATTTTTTAGCCTCTGACTTTTTTTTAATTTTTTTTTTTTTAAAGGTTTTATAACTGGTACAGATTTCCCACCACTGTACATACACAACATCACAAAACCTTTCCCTAGGGAGATGCCTTTGCTTTTAGCTGGCTACCTTGTGGCACCCCTGGGGAAATAAGTTTAGGGAAAAAGAACTTGGTATCTGTAAAGCTTCTTAGCTTTTTTCCTACTCTAAGGGACATTTGTGTTTTATCATCTCTGGAGACAATCTACTATTTGGGGAAAGAATGAAAACAACTCTCCTAAAATAGTTTTACAGTTTAATGATCCCTGCACTGAAATATTGCATTGTACTTCTGCTGCATGCAGGCTGGAGTGGGAGGTGGAACTGATCACAGGGTCAGACCTCCCCAACTCTTTTGTCCTTTGCCAAACTTTGACCATCTCAGTCTCATCTTCCTAAGCTGATGGCGATACCTTGCAGAGCTGTTGCAATAATCAGTTTATATGAGTAAAAGTACATGGCTTGAGGGGTAAAGCCTTTTTTACCTGCAGAACTTCCAGCGTTCCCAGGTTGCCTTTTGGTGTGGGATTACAGAACATCTGCTCTGTTTAGTCCTCCTAGCATTATTGTTAACATTTTGGCAAGGGAACTTGGAACACAGTATGGATGCACATGTACAGAGTATCACAAGTCAAAAGGAGTGTATTCACGTCCTGTTTGATTTATAGCATCTCAAGCACAACAGATAAACTAATATAATGTTTAGCTTGATGGCTTAATTTGCACAAAAATGGGAAGATCCAGAATGAAGTGTTTCTCAGCTCCTTTAGGACCTGTTCCAGACTGGTACCTATAGTAAAAAAGGTTTTGTGTGTTTATAAATGCCTGTCAGGAAAAAGGAACTGCCAGGCTGCAATGAGACCCTGAGGTTGGGCTTCTCTTAGGATGCATTTTCCAGAAGGCAGATAAGAGGTGTAATCAAAAGGAGCAGTGTGCAAAGGGTCTGCAGCAATGCTGGGAGCAGGGGAGGGGCAAGCTGGAACCAGCAGTTTTAAGTGGAAGGCCTCAAGGGATCGTTCTGTCCATCCATGCTGAGCTGAAGCCGAAAATCCCACACATTTGTAGCACCTCTGTGGGCTTTGCAGTTCCACCCAGTCCCTAGTTCCTACTCATCTATCTGTTTTCCAGGGTCAAAGTTTTTTCTAAGGCAAACTGAGAGCCAGTTTTCTTGCATGTGAACAGAGCAGTATGAGAGACTTGTTGGCTGTTCCTTTTCACCTTCTGTTCCCAAGTGGTGGTTCCCCACCCAGGCAAGGAGCAGGGATGATGTCTGCAAGGACAAGGGTTATACTTGCATTTCCACAGCACCCATCTTGCACCTCTGTGCAAAGGGATGGCTCCCAGAGGACACAGTTCCTGCTGCAATGCTCTGGGTGGAAAGATATTTAGATGCAGTTTGACCCAGGACTGAGCTGAAGGACATTTGGGTCTTATTTGCTTGGTTGACCTTGGATAAGTCACTTCAATGCAAACATCTTGGTGTTCAGGGCACTGGGATGGGACCTGGAGTCTAATTCTGCTGTGCAGCATCCAGGCACATCATTTCATATCTCCCTCTGCCACCAGCCCTAAAAAACCTAAAAAGCTGTGACAGTAGTGATAGAAGTGCTGTGCTGGCATAGCTGTGAATGGCAGGTACTACTTTCCAGACCTCTTTGGGTTAGAGGAGCAAACTCCAAACCAACCAATTCCCATGGCAATGGCAGCAGCAGAGACTGGCTCTGGGTAAGAGCAGAGAGCCCCACGGTGGAAGCAGGAGCTGAAATGGCTCCTGTGGACTAGTTAAGCTGTATACTTAAAAATCCTTTTAACCAGGATCAGAAAGAGCTGGCTTGGAGCAGATAACAAGTTTGAAAATTTAAGTATACACCAAGAACCTGCAAGCCTCAGCCCCTTTAAACAAATAGGAAAGGCAGAAAACAACTTAAAAATTCAGCTTTGCCACAGCTGCTGAAGAAGTTACTTTAAAGAGAAGGCTTGATGTGAGCAGAACAGCTTCCTAAACTGATAGGCAATACAAATCAGTATCCTTGTTACCAGCATAGGCAGATGAGCAAGAGAGGCTGAAATCCAGCCAGCAAGCAGTCATCTCTTTGAAGGGAATTAAATCTTTCACTTTCTGACCACACAGATTAGACATGTCTTCAGTTATCTTGTGGCATTGAAGAGCAACTATCAAAGGGAAAGAGGCCTGGGATAGTGAGTGGATGCAGTAGATAAAGGAAGATGATGCTTGCCCAGAGTCCAAGCAGCACAGAGCAAAGATCAGTGACTGGGGATTGCCCTCACCTATGGGGAAAAGGAATTAAAAACAAGGTGGAAAAGCGGTTGCAAAAACCACAGAAAATTTGTGTTTTCCTGCCTTAAATTTCCCACTGACATTTTGCTGTTTTGATCAAGTTCTCATTTTTTAGTTTATGGAAGAGGCATTTGTAGCTCAGCTTTTGCAGTATTTACGTAGGCAAATTTCCCAGTGTTTTAAGGGGATTTTTCTGTGGGTAGCTATGAGCTCTTAGGGGTTGCTTTTGACTGGGGGAGGACTTGGAGTCTGCACAATTACCATACCGTAAGTATTAATAGATCCTTCCTAATAGGAAAGTTATTTGAATTTAAGATTGTAGCTTAGTTTTTCTAAACTCCACATAATCTATTTACTTAATGCTAGAGCTTTCCTTCTGTGCTTCCTAATCTCCAGCTGTAAAGGTTCAAAATGCTGCACAGCTTACAACTTGTCTGTGCATAGTGGAAATGGCACTGTGAGCAGTGCTCATGGAATGGATTTAGTGCCACTGCTAAGCCAGGTTTTGATCCCAAGAGCACTTATGTCCACTCCCAACTTTGCCCCATAACTGTGACCTAATTAGTCCCTCTGTGGATCTCTTCCTCCTCTCTGAAAGATGGAGGGGGGCTTGTTTCTTGCCTTCCCTCATGTCTGCAGGTGTCAAGGTGGCAGTGAGCAAGCCTGGGAGGATTCTTCTCTAGCAGATGGCCTCAATGCATTCAGCTTGGTGCCAAAAAGGATCCAACCACCCAAGTCACAGGTACGTGATGCCACTTTGCACCTTGTGCCAGCTCCTTAGCATCTTTGAACCCTGAGCCAAATGAACTGGTTACCTTGTAGGAAACCAACTAAGTAAAAAAAAAAAGCAAGGCTTGGAGAGGTTTTCCTGTGTCAGTGAGCAAAGCAACTCCCACCAGCGCTGTACCCAGCACAAGGAGCAGATGCTGAGGTTGGGAGCAGTGGGATCTGAGGCCCTTGTAAAAAGGGGATGGCTACTGCCCTGGGGCACCCTGCAACCCAGATAAAGCAGCAGCAGACCTGTTTCCCAACACCTTCCTGATCGGAGGATGAGGAGATGAGTGAAGGCTGCACCCCTCTCCCCCAGGACACACAAGCAGGACTTGTTACCCTCACGCAAGCCTCCTCCCCTCTGACTCAGCCCTAATGCTATGCTTGGCTTTTCACTCTCTCCTTCCTCAGGCAACTCAGTTCCCTTTTTTTCACCCCACCTTTGCTGACCAGCACCTTGATATGGCTCAACACACCCAACCAGCAGTTCCAGCTCACCCCAGTGATCCCAGGATACGTCTGCACCCACCTGAGTGTGGGATATGGTCTCCCATGCCAGGACTTGTGGGAATATATTCCACCCTTTATCCTTCACCCCATGAAATCTGAGTTTTGGGGGTACATGTGGAAGTTGTGGCAAGGATCTGGGAGGCTGCCAAGGGGTCAGTAAGGTACAGGGTGCTCCTGCTAACCTGGCAGAGCAGCACTGCACTTCAGGGAGCAGAAACTGCTATGGATATGAGGTATTTTTCCATGATGAAAGAGAGAAAGCCTGAAGAACCAGCAAGAAAACACACCAGGAGGGAAGCCTGAGCTGCTATGTGATCTGAGATTCCCCTTTTTGTTCATCCAGCAGCCCAAGGACCTTGGTGGGTTTTCCAACTCAATCAGGACACAATTCAGTGTGGGATGGGGGGATGCCCCACTCTTCCCTGCTGAGCCAGGCAAGACCATACAAGCTGGGGGGCAGCCCCAGCAGGCTGTGCAGATTGAAGCTATTTTAGGGCAGTTTGGCCTTTCTTCTCTTCTGAGAATTTCTCTCTAAATGTGTGTGCATAAGCAAGCTACAAGCTGCCTTACTGTGAAGGCTCTTTGCTCCTAACCAGGTGAGCTCATGGAGACACAACCACATTTTGTTATTAGGAAGAGCTGCTCCTATCTGCAGGTGACACCTCCCAGAACTGGCACATCACTGCTCCTACATCACCAGGATGGAAGGAGGAGGGAAATGGGAGAGTTACAGCTCCCTAGGAACTGGGCAACCATCCCTAAGGCTGGACACAGTGAGAAAACCCAAAGCCATTGTCAGAGCTGCCTCTGTGTGAGGCAACTTGAGTCTGGAAGCATCCCAGGTTTGCCAAGCCCCTGAAGCCAGTATGGGTGAGTTATCTTATTGTAAGCATCTGAGACTTAAATCATAGTTTATAAGTGTGGGCATGATGCCATTCTGGGAGGTTCTGTACCATCATGCCTAGCCCTAAAGGTGAGCTGCCTTGGGTCTCCACCAGCATGGAGATTCCTGCTCTGTTGTGCAGAGCTGCTGCCAAGGGCCTGCCCAGCCAGCATGGAGTCAGACACACAGCCTCACAGGTGATGCTTTGCTTACTTTGACTTTTATATTCATTGCACAGAATTATTAATTTTCTGCTATTGCTTGAGGTAGTGCTTCAACAGTTCATTTAGAAGAGCCAGGAGCTGCTATTTTGCCCAGAAGTAGATTCTGAACTGATTTTTTTATTTTTCCTAAAGCTTTCCCTTTCTACAGCAACTGCAGAACTTCGAAATTTTCTATGGAAGTGTAAATTCAAACTTCAAGCCATCTATTTTCTTTTGTCTTGCCTACAGGCTTTAGATTTCATTGCATTCTTCCACATTTTAAAAATAAAATCAAGATTTTGGGGCTTTGTTTTGAGGATGCATAGGAGACAACGCTTAATTACATTTAAAGGATGTCTTAATTTTTTATAGAAAACTTCCAAATTGTAACACAAAGCAAACCAATATAAACTCAGATAAGGAAATAATATTTTTCTCTTTTTTTTTTTTTTTTTTTTTTTTTTTCCATTCAGGGTGCCTGAAAACTGCACAAAATAAAAAGAAACCTGAACAAAAGTTGCTTTAAGTGCCTCGTATCTGAGAAATAAAGACAACAACCGCTGCAAGTGTCACACAGGGGATTCTTCGATTGTTGGTCCGCTTCTTCGAGCTGCCTTTAAAAAGAAAAAAAAAAAAAAAAGGAAACCCATCAATTAGGTAAGGAAACTCGGCAGTCCTCCCGGTGAGTGACAAAGCGGCTCTTACCCCCCGGGACCCTGCAGACCAAGCAGCAGCCGATGCTGCTCTCTGCCCGGGACACTTTTGACTTTTTAAAACCACTTTGCCAAGAAGCGGCGGGGAGCGACTGCGGCCCCCGGGGCCGGGGGTGCGGGCAGCGGCTCGAGTTCCCCCCTCCCGCCCCGTCCAGCCACAGCGAGGGCTTTTCTTGGCGAAAACCTGCGATTCCGGTGTTTCTCGGGAATGAAAGAAAGTAACATGTTGGAAGGGGAGAGGAGAAAGGGGGGTGGAAGAGGAGGAAGGGCTGAAGGGCTGTCCCTTCTCTTGCAAGGGCGGGATCATTTTCCCTGCTTGATCTATGGAACCCGCCCCCTTAAATTGGCTCCCGGGAGCGCCCCGTCCACCAGCCCGACGGGGGGAGAGGCGGAAAGCGAGGGAGAACAGGCAGGCAGGCGGGCGGGCGGCCGGCTCCCCCGTCCCGGCCCGTCGGTCCCGGCCCGTCCGCCCCCGCGCACCATGCGCGGCCCCCCGCACCCCGCGCCCCTCCGGCCCGCCCGCCCCTAACACCACCCGGCTCCAGCGCCTTCCCCCCGGCAAGAGCCCCGGGGGGGCGCGGAGGGGGGAGACAGGGGGAGAAAAGGGGAAAAAAAAAACAATTAAAAAAAAAGTAAATAAAAGGGAAAGGGAGGAAAAAAGGAGGAAAAGAAGAGCCGGAGGAAAGGGGGGGAAGATTGCTCTCTGAGGACAGCGCAGCACCATGCAGCTGGCGCCGCTGGCGCTGGCACTCACCACGCTCTTCATCGACGGCTTGAGGACAGGAGCAAGGAGGCAGAAGCTGCATCCGAGGCAAGGTAAGGGGGTGCTCAGGGAGGGTTGAGGGGGGAGTAGGAGGGGGGTGCGGGGCTAACACCCCAGGGGGTGAGTGATGGGGGGGCCTCGGCCTCCCCGCTCAGGGGCATGTGCTTCTGTTCCCTCGCAGCCAAGCTGCTGGAGAAGCTGAGCGAGTACGAGATCGTGACTCCTACCCGGGTGAATGAGTTCGGCGAGCCCTTCCCCACCGATGTCCACTTCAGGCGGCGGCGGCGGAGCACCAGCGCTGCCCCCGACGCCTGGACGGCCGCCGCCTCCGCCTCCCCCAAGGCTCACTACAGGCTCTCCGCCTTCGGGCAGCAGTTCCTCTTCAACCTGACGGCCAGCTCGGCCTTCATCGCCCCGCTCTTCACCGTCAGCCTCCTGGGCGAACCCGCCGCCGACCAGAGGCGCCTTTACGCCGAGGCGGCCGACGCCGACGTGAAGCACTGCTTCTACCGGGGACACGTCAATGCCCATCCGCGGCACACCGCGGTCATCAGCCTCTGCTCCGGGATGGTGAGACCATCGTCCCGGCCCCGGGCCCCGCCGGGCGCCCAGCGAGCGGCGCGCCGGGGCGGAAGCGCGGAGGAGGAGGAGGAGGAGCAGGGAGAGGGAGGGTGGGCAGAAAGATGGGGACGGCCTCTTCCCCCGCCCCCCGGCTGCGGGATGGGGCTGCCGGCTCTGGTTTGGCCCGCTCGAGGGTTTTTTTTTATTATTATTTTATTATTTCCCACACCGCTTTTATTAATCCGCCGGGTTCCGGCATCGGCGTGAACCTCTCCTGCTCCGAGGGTTTTGGGGGAAAAAATACACCTCAGGGGGCGAGGTCAGTGGGCACAGCACAGGGACACCCTCCTGCAAAGGTATGTCTGGGGGGCTCCCATTCTGTGCTGCCCCCACAGTCGTCCTGCACCCAAGGGCAGGACCCCAGGGGAGGTGAAGGCTCCCTGGCAGCCCCTCCTGCCATCCTGCTGCCCCTTCAGCGCAGGGGGAATATTGGCATGAGGAGAAGTTCTGAGCTGGGCTGAACTTTCTGGTTGTCGTGATGCCTTCGTGCAGCTCGGGATGTTTGTACCAGGTGCTTCCCTGGGTTGTCTCTGCTGGTCTCCATCTAGTCAGGAGCTCTCCTGGTTGAGTGTGTTCACCCGAGCTAGTGCTGGGCAGGCCTTTCTCCTAGTTACTATCATGCATCCTAGTCTAGGATGCCTTCAGAACACCTTTTATCTTGGGTATCTTTTATTTACCTGCTAAACCCCCAGTTCATAGTCACGTGCAGCCATGAGTGTTGCTCTTTTCTTATTAGCAGGGATTTTATTGGCTGGCCACCTCCCTCTGGTCCTTACATGTGAGTTTCAAGTTTGTCTCGAGGGAGAGCTGCTGTATGAAAACCAGCACAAGGTGATGGAGCTGCACTGAGGCCTCCAGCACACTGCAGCATCATTAGTAAATGTCATTAGCACAGGGTTAGGGTCTAGCAGACATCCCCTACTCATGCTCCTTGCCTATGTGTTAGTAATTCACACTCCATAAGTTCCAGTGGGGTGCCTGCAGGGAACTGTGCACCCCAGCATGGGTGTGAGCAGTGTGATGGCAGCTGGCTCTCCAGCCTGTGCCTCCATAAAGATCTCTGCAGAACTGGGCTTTCACACACCTCCCTCTATAGCCACTCATTTTGTTGGGTAGTCCTGCTCCGTGGTTTTGTCATCAGCCTGCAGCTGACTGCCTGCTCCTCTCTGGTCCCTCTCAGCTAGGCACATTCAAGTCTGATGATGGGGACTATTTCGTAGAGCCACTGCTATCACTTGAAGAACAGGAGTATGAAGAAGAGCACAACAAACCACATCTCGTCTACCGACACCGGACACCTCCAACCAACACTTCAGGGGACAGGCAGACTTGCGACACTCCAGGTACTCCTTTTGTTCTTGCTGCCCTTGATGACTTTGGCACTAATGAAAGGGAACTAATTTGCCGTAAAAAACCAGCAGGTTTGTGTGGGGCAGAAGGGATGTGGAGTTGAGGGACCCCTCTAGAAATGGTACCACGTGTGCTAGGACCGGGCTCGCAGTGGTTCTGCTGTCCTGCAGAGGCGTGGTGTGGCTGTGCTTTCTAGTAATTGGTTATGAGGAGATTGTGGTCACAAAAAAATGCTCTGGTTTCGATTTCATCCCTGCTGTAAGGCTGGCAAGAGATCCATGGGGCTGTCTTGCCTCAAGTATCCCAAGAGCCTTTGAACTTGCTTTCTGTGCTCTCCTATGTGTAGCTCTTTACCATCCTAACCTGCTTTGCTCTCTGAACTTCTGTATCTGTCCTTTGAGTGACATCCTTCTGTCCTGGTCTTGCTGTGTCTCCTGGTCTTCCCTACCCAAATCTGGTTGTGAGTTACAATGTCATTTCTTTCTAGTGGAAATGAAAAGGTCCTAGCACCAACCCTGACAGTTCTTGCCTTATTAATCACTTTTCCATGGTTCATTTTCAAAGGCTTTTTTTGACTCGCGGCCCTTCCTCCGCCAGCACCATCTCCCTGACCTCCTTGCTCCCTCTTTCTAGTGTTTGCACATGTGAAAGAGCACATCTTTTTATCTCCCCTTAATGTGCCTTGGTGAGCAATAGCCTTGCTCCTACTGTCCCTATTATCTACAGTTACCTCCTGCTGCTCTCTGCTTCGTTGACTTCCTGATTTTCACAACTAATCCTCTCCTTTGGCAGCCAATACCTAAGTTCTCTCTGAAGAAGCTTATTCCTTCAGTCTCCTGTTTCACCTGCTGTTTTGCCCTCCTCTCATGGCCTGCAGCTAGATCTACAGGAGATTTAAAGTAGTGTAGACCTTGACTGGCTTCCCTTGTGCAGGTTGTGAGCCACTCGTGTGCTGCAGAGTAGGTGGAGTTGCTCAGGGAGTAAAGGTACCACTGGAGGAGAAACTCAGCGGTGCCAAACTTAGACTGCATTTAGCACGTGTGACTTGTTTGGCACCCATGACTGTGGATTGTGGCTGTGCTGTTGAGCTGTCAGTCTGTTCAGCTTGCACTGATCATGTTAAGTCAGAAGATGCTTTGGTGCTCTGTGACTGATGCACCAGCAACGTGTTTCTTCTGCGAGATCTGTGGATACGTGTCCATGTGCAAGCGTACAGGCTGGGGGACAATGGTACCTCTCACAAGGCTGTCGTTGTTTGTTCTTCCAAGGGTTGCTGCTGGACTATGCCATTCTGGTTTCTCTCTTCCAGCTGTTTCTGCTCCCTTTGAGATCAGATGCAGGAGACTCAGAACAGTTGGAAAGAAACACGGAATCTGGCACATTGCATCAGTAGCCCTTGGAGGAATGGAGCAGCAGATCACAGGACTCATTGAATCAAAGGTAGCTGGGAGGGCTCTGACATTCACTTGTGGCCTTTACTCTGTGCAGTTATAAGTCTGCTGCATTTCACCCCTTTCTGTCCTACAGCTTTCATTTAGGGTATTATTCTTCTGGATCACGATTCACAAGAATAATACTCCATCTGTGCTAATTCCTACGAGATGCACATCTCCTCTTTTCCAACATGCTTTGCCTCTTGCTTGTCTTTGTTTCCTGGCAGTTCTCAGTTGCCTTGTGTAGTGGAGGAAGGAGGTCTTGCCACTCAAATACAGCTTAAAGGTTCCAGATAGGAGTGACAGTCTTGTCTTCCTGTCCTCTGTCCCTCTCTCTCTCCTTCTCCCTTTTACTGTTTTTGAAAACGAATGATGCTTTGGTCATACACATTTGATGAACAGCTCTTGGTCATTTCATTGAAGGAGCAAGGGCAGGGCAGCTTGGGCAGTGCTGAACCTTGGCATTCCCCCCCCTTGGGTTACATCTGGTGGAGAGAAGGTATCTTAGGTGTCTTTGGATCAGAGGGGAAAATGCAAAATCCAACAGCACTCAGTGTTTTGGACAGGGTGGATCTGTTGGTCCTACCAGGGAAGAATGGGTTCATGAGAGTTTGGGAGCATGTTGTAGGCGTAGGGTGTTGTGTGAATCCAGCCTCTTGTCAGAAGAGTGTGTGAAAAGGTGCCTTTGGATTACAGGCTTCTGGTAGGGATTGAAAGTTGCTCCCAGAGGAAATTCATACAAGGGGAAATCTGAAGTACCCACCCTGCAGTGAGCAAGTTGCCGGGCAGTGGTACTATTAAGAATGGCTTTCTGATAGTCTTCTTCCTGGAAATGATTAATCAGAAACATACTGGTGTGCCCTTGCCATGATGATGTAATTGTAGACTTGCAGTATCCAGGAAAAGTTTCCCTTGTGAGCCAGCTGACAAACTGAGCAAAAGGTTTCATTTCCAGCAGTCTCCCTGGTGTTACTTTTAGCTTTCAGTGTCCACAGGTCAGCTTAGGAAAACAGGTATTTGGTTTTGTTAAGTTTTAATTAGCAGTTTCTGATAACACTTTCAGGTCCTCTGACAGATGAGATGCTTTGCAGATGTTCTTTAAAAATATCTCTCTCCTCTGAATGCTGATGGATATCAAATGCAAGCTGTGCTGCTCTGCATATGAACTTTTGTAGTACTGGGGTCTCCTGGCAATGCACTTCAGCTGTCTGGTGAAATGCTCAACTGCTGCAATAAAAACTTTTGACAAAGTTTTCCTTGGGGTAACAGGTTAATGTAGTTTCAGTCGTAGGAAATGGTGCAATTTCTCCTCCTTCCCTTCTTTTAGTCAGTGCCGTGAATCAATTTGTCATCTGGTGGAGGATCTGGCAGAATAATTAGTTGTGTTTTAGTGAATAGCCCTGATGGGATGAAGACTTGGCCAGGCTGACAGTGTGATGTCAGTAGGTGCAGCACCGCTACCACCCATCGCTTCACGATAGCAAACTCTTCCGATCCAGATTATTAAATATCCGCTTTTTTTGAGGTGGAGGAGGAAGAGCAAAGAAACTCTGATCCTAAAAAAAGAAAAAAAAGGAAGTGGCTCATTGCGAATCTGGAGAGCGGAGCTTTCCTGCACCCCATGGAGGAACAATCTGACTCTGATGATAAAAGGCGCGTAGCTGCATCCTGTGGTGTCACAGGGAACTGGGCTGGATGGCTTCAGGAGGCCAGCAACAGCTCTCTGACCCCCCCTATCCAGTCTGACCTCCTGCCGGGAGCAGACCAGTGAGTCCTGCCTACTGGTTTCCATGTGAAACACCAAAGGTTTGCTCTTTCTGAGAGGTGTCAAGTTCCAGAGGCCAATGGGACGCTGCCTCTGGTCACCACTAAGTAAACCACTTCGGGCCACCTCTTGCTCTGTGTCTTGTGTCCCTTTCCTCTGCCTCTCCTTTCTCTCTCATTTCCCATGGGTTTTGTCATTGACATGTTTATATTTTGGTTGTTGGCTCTCTGGAACTCTTCTAGCTTTGTTGGGCTTTGTGATCTCTCTAGCCTTTTAGTGAATCTTACCCAATCTTTCTGCCCGTTAGCTGCCCTATGTTCTGAGACAGATGTGGCCTTCACCTGCCTGCTGACACTGAGCCACCAGTGTCACCCCATAATCACCCCATGGCTATGAGTGTAAATGCAAGAGTTGGGCATTCTCATCTCCTTGCTTCAGCTATTTATTGCTCCAAACTTTGCAAATTCGTTGCAGGTTTTACTGTGTCCCCAGTGCAGAACTCCCAAATGAAGTCTTTTGGGCATCCCCTTCTTTGTTCCTACCACTTTGACTTTTCTGCTCTCCTGATCTGTGCCTTCCATTTCCTTCCCAGCATCATTGATTAAACACTTCTCTGTCCTTGCCTCATCTTATTAGAATTCTTTTATATTGAAGACTCATCTGTGACTGAGATGAATAAATCAAGGACTGAATATATAGCAAGGTTTAGGTGTTCCTGTGACTTTCTGCTGGTCAACCATGCCCCCATCCTGAGGCTGGTGTTAGAGGTGGGCTCTGGAGCTGCATGTGAGGATCTTGCACATATTCCTGCCTCCTAATGAGAGTGCTTAAAGTGGGAATATCTACCACGGGCAAAACTCCTCATGCAGAAGCAGCAATAACACTCTGACGGTGCCAAACTAGTAGGAAGATGATTAGAGCTTTTTCTGTTTCTGGAGGAGAGCCAAGGGGTTGTAACCAGCAAAGAGGCCTTCCAGCAATTTGCGCTGAGGTGGTGAGATTTTGGAAGCAGGCTCAGATGAGCAGGACAGAGCAGATTTTACCTGTGCAGGGCTGGCTGTGCCCCCGCCCGCTGCCGGCGGAGGTGGGGATCCCAGTGACTCAGATGCTGAGGTTTTTGCTTTCCAAAAACCACCAAGCATTACCAGCACAAGTGGCTGCTGGGCACAACCTGGTGGCTTAGCACCCGATACCTACCACAAACAGACACAAGAAGGTGTCAGCTGTGCAACTGGGTATTTAGTTTGCAAGGCATTAAAGCAGTTTGGCTTGTCTGGAGGCAGCACTTGTGTCACCAGGCTCAGCAGCTCTGAAAAGGCAAGGCCCATGTGCTCATCCAAGTCAGGAGAAAAGAATCTCTGTGTGTGTAAGTTGTGTGGAGATGGTTGCTGTACAAAGCACAAGACAAATTGGCAGCATGAATCAAGTCTTGCCACCAAGCTAGTGTGACAGTCATAATCAGTAATATGTCACTGATTTTTCCGTTGCATTAATGAGTAATTTGTAATATATTACCCTTTCATAGTAACTTTTAACAGCCCTTCCCACTGAACGTGACACTGGAGACCCACCAGAGCAGAGGAGTGCTGTCATGTGTCTTGAGCAAGCAAATTTGCTGCCAGTTTGCTTATTGTGATCTTGTTTCTGCATGATAATTAGCACCAGCCCACTCAGCCCTTCCAGATGGTTCTCATCTCTCTCCCAGTGCCACCCAGCTGCGTGGGAAGTCATTGGTGAACCCATGGCACAAGCAGGAGGTGGCCCGGCCACTGTGTCCCCACATGCTTGGGAAAGGATGGCCAGGTTGAAGTCAGCAAGGTGGGGGTTTGTGTTCTCAGGGAGGTGATCTGAGGGAGGATGTGTTGGGGATCTGGCACCATGGCTAAGGCCTGACTTTGTCCCTTTCCATGCCATGTGGCCTTTCACTGGTGCAGGTAGGTGACAAGCTCTTGCTCCTGCCTGAGCTGTGTATACCTGGTGTTTGAATTGGCAATGATGGGGAATTTGGCCAAAGAGGTCCAGAGGTGGGGAATTTCATACTCATTCCTTTATATGTGTTACATTCTTATTTAATAGCAGTTTTGAGGCAGAAACTTTGAAGCTTTTTCCACAGGACTCTCTGTTTGTACTCTTGGGTGCATGGTCTGTGTTGAAATCCCAGATCCTTTGCAGTCACGCTGTTGGTCCACATCTCCTTATGTATTTTTGCTGTTTCTTTTGGACTGTTTGTCCTACTTCCAACTCTGACTTTATTTTGGGTTTTCAACTCCTTCATCCAGCAGAATTTCACATTCTAGGTATCTGGTTTCCAGGCAGGTCTTCAGGCAAATTCTGTACTGCTGGGTCTCACGTAATCCTGGGGTTGCAGAAGATCCATGGGGAGGTTTTTCTAAGCCTTTGCTTCCAGGCTGAGCAATCCTCCAGCTCTTTCAGAAGTCTGTTTAAGCTGTCTGCTTTGCATTTGGCCTCAGGGTAAAACACTGACTTCCTTCTTTCCCTCAGAAAAGGTTCTCATCTTAAGGAAGCAAATTGTAATTTGGAGTCAGATAGTAATTATTACAGGTTTCCTTCCCTCCCCAAAACAGCAAAGGAGGGAGTTACGTCATAAATCCTGTATGCTAGTGTAATTAGTTCTATTTCTGGCTTCCTATTGAGGTAATAGCACAGTAACAGCTAACTAGTGCTTGGTCAGATGGGCCTGGGATGTCAAACACCAGCTTTTCCCATACTGAGTTGGGAGAGGGATCAGGGTGTAATGTTTGTGCTATCTTGCTGTAGTGTTAGCAAATGAAATAAGTTATTTGACTGACTTCAGCTAAAAAATTTGGTCACAGCCAATGATACAGATGCCACAACTTGGGTTTTATTTTGAACTTTCTTAATGTAAGTTATAAGCAAGGTACAAGCATTTTGTTGTTGTTGCAATTAGTATTGGAAATGTGTCAAGCATTCACCTGGCACCCTAGTGGTGGAAGACCAGTGTGGTGACTAAACAAATTATTAATTGATTATTGGTTTGCATTTTAGACATGGTAAATGAACAGAGTTAAGGTATTCTCCTGGGATCAAAACTAAAGGACTGGCAATTCTGCATCTACTTTTATGTCACCTGTGTGGACATACATTGAGCTGTAGTGCATGTAGGAGAAGCAGGGAGGTGTCACTTTGGTACTTTCCATCTGTAGTCTGTATCCTATACTACTGAAAATAAACAGGCTGACTATTCTGTGACCTCTCCCTCATGCATGTATTGTCAGTAGCAGCATCTCCCTGGCCAACTGTTAGATAAATTTTCTTTCTTTCTAATGGGATATTTTTTTCTCATCTTCTGTCAGTGCAAAGTTGTGGTGGTGGTGTTTTTGGCACGGTACCTTGTAGGTATCACTAGACATGACTTCAGATAACATGTTGGGACTGTTATCCCACTGTTGGGACTGTAACTTGGGACTGTTCCACGTTGAAAGCTGCATTAAGAGCCAGAGAACAAGCTGGGGAGTTGGGGTGCTCAGGTGGCTCACAAGGCAAGTTGGGTTCAGCAACCTCCAGAGCTTCTGTCTAAGCAGAAGGCAGCAGCCCTGGGTGGTTTCCTGAGGTGCTGAGATGCCACCAGTGTCAGTGTGCCTGTGGCACATTCATACCAGTCTGACCCACAGCCTGGCTCAGATGTGTATCTACTCATAGGTGAAACACTGAGTTGTGCTTTAGCAAACTGCCAACCCCCCTGGCAGTGTCAGCGTGGTTTTCAAAGATATTTTGCCATGGATTTTTGTAGTCATTTTGCAGAGCTAGTTTATTTTTCTTCCTGAATCATCTTACAGAACTGGTATCAGTGATTTGCAGTGCTGTCAGTCATAGCTTTAAACCAATTTTGTACCGATTCAGGGGTGGTTTTGTGCATCACGGCTGTGAGATGCAGTTATTTGGTTATTTTGTCTTTAAGATGATCTTGAATCATTTCATGCTCAGCTCCTGTGTTACTGTCTGTTTTCTTAAAGATGCAATTTATTGTGGGGTTTTTTTTTCATTAATCTAGCTTCTGTCTACTTGCAAAATTGATAGTTTTCACGTACAACTTTTTACCTTAGGGAGAAAAAAACTTCTTTAGGGCTGGAATGCACTCTCACATACATCATCAGGAAAGGAAATATCTAGAGTATGTGTGGTCTTTGGTGTTTGCATTGTATAAAAACAGAGAACATTTTCTTAGTAAGAGAAGCTGATCGGTGCTAACTGCAAGTCTGGTTGTCAAGAGCTCTGGTTGAAGCAGCAGGAAGAAAGGCACAATCACCCCCAAAGATACAGGTGGGTTCAGCATCACCTTGAGCTTTGGCATTTCCAAGGCTGGGTGGAGTCTCTATAGGAAAAGCCACCACAGGTGTCAGTGGGTGAATGGAGGTGGGACTGCCAAGGTCATGAGCACTTATGATCTGTTTGTGCAGACATTTCTCTTAGTAGCAAAGAAAACTTCTTTGTAGAAACCAAATATTTTGAGTCTCCTGGAACAGTTTGGGAGGGAACCCTTTTGAGCCCAGATTGTTTCCTAATTTCAAAGGGAAGTATGAGCAACACAGGGGAAGATAAAATGTCCCTTCTTTGTGGGGCAAAGTGGCACCTCTGAGAGGTCTTATGTTTTACTGCATTTTTAATAGCTGCAGCCATGAAAGTTTGGTCTGTGTAGTTTTGTCCAGCTCTTGCTGATGAAGACTGAAGCTGTAATTGGTCTCTGTACAGTGGGTTCAGACTGATTTGCATTTGAACACTTTCAATTTGGAGATTAGATAAACTGGGCAAACTTTCATTTTCAGTCTTAGTGCAGAACACTTTTCTCTTTGGATCCTGGCTGGCCCAGACCCTTCATTTCCCTTCTGCTGCAAGCCATTCATCTCACTTCTAATAATGAAGAAAATTTTTCCTTTCTAGCCATAGCAGCAGCTCCAATTGCACAGCCAAGGAGCTCTCCTGAGGGAAAGCAGGGTTGGTCTTGCTCATAGGACTGATCATCTCAGTGTGGCACAGAGCAAGGCAGTCACTGCTCCCTGTTTTGGTACCATCCCTGGCTGTTGTCTGAGCAGGGTGAGAAGCTGCTGACAGGGAAGGGATGCTCAGCTTTGGGTTGTTCATAGCATGTGCACAGTAAGAGAGGTGGGAATCTGGCCTCAGACAAGTTCATATGTAGATTTATTGAAAGATAAGTAGAGGTTTAAACCATCACTGTGGAATTAGAACAAACCCAGGGCTAGAAAAACCTTTTGGTCCATCTTAGGACCTGCTTAAGTCCCAGAGAGTAGGCAGTTTCCACTCCATATGCTGGCAAGGAGAACCTAAAAATATGGTTTGATTTCATCTAGTCTGATCTCTGCATGAAGAAAAATCCATTTTGTCTCTTGCCTTTGTTTTCCAAGTGATGACAGTCACTTCAGTGGCCTCTGTTTTGTCAGCTACAGGCAGCAAATTTGGGGCAGCCAGCTGTAGCCAGAGCTTGAACCACACTGCTCAGGCAGGGTTTGCTTCCCTGGTTCCTGCTGAAGTTGAGGGAGGGAGGTCCATACACTGCCTGCCTGTCTGGAGGGAGCTCAGCTGCATGTTGAGCTCCTTTATGGAGCTGTGCAATCAATAATTAACTTCCAAGCGATAGTTTTATCACCTGCACCACTGGATCAGAGCAGGTCCAGGAGTGTTGTGAGCCAACCACAGAGCAGTAAACTTGGTGTTAAAAATCCTAGGTAGCATGCTCAGAAAAACATGATAGTAAGTTGGTTTGAGTGAGCCATATCCCATAACTAGCAGGGAGAGGTTGTCCATGTTACCAGCTTGAGAAGTAGATTATTTTTTTCCCTTCTTTTGCTCTCTTGCTTTTTAATTCTTTCTTCCTCCCCTACTATGTGCAGCTCTCATGAACCTGGAGCTGAACTGGAACAGTTTGCATTGTCACATGTCTTATTTAATTGTGCAAATTGCTTTCTATTCCAAGGACAAGTTAATGTAGAAATGGAAAGGATTAGAACTCTTGGGATAAGTGATCGCTCTGTCTTTTAATTTTTGGTTTTAGCATAACAATAGCTACTATTTCAGAAGCAGCCTTTGGCTCTGCCCTGTCACCCTTTCATGCAGGCAAAGCACTCAGGTAGGACCTGAGTGTCTCCTGCCTTCTCCCTTGGGATAGATCCAAAGTCCATTAATCAGCTGGAATCATCCATAAATCAGCTCAATGGGCTCTGGGATGAGGCTTCTTGTGCACATAAAAATAAATGGCAGGGGCAGGAAGATGCTGTCAGGAGGGAATATTGTTGTCAGAGGACTGGGTCTCCTGTTTAAGTCTCGCATAACAAAGAAGAAACCAAGCAGAAAAAAATGAACATACACCTCCAGGTCTGTCTAAAGGCAGTGCAGACACCATAGACTGCCTTAGTAAAACAAGCAGTAAAATGGATATTATTCCAGCAGCCTTATAGCCACCTCTTAAATTAGTATTAGCTGTTGAATCAGTGCTTAGGCTCAACCAGTACTTGAATTATTGATCTGTAGTTTGCATGGTTCTAAAGTGTTTGTCTGTTCATTGGGATTTAGTTCTTTCTGCAAATTAAAGAAAATAATTTTTAACTTAAACCTATCCAATCACTTCCATGTGTAGGCAGATGTTATTTAGGTCATTTGCAAGGATTGAGGGCTTGCCAAGCAAACCATTTTCCTTCCTGATTTCTGCTAATATATTAACACAATAAGGGAAAAAACAAAACAAAACAAAAAAAAACTACCCCCCAGACAAACAAACAAAACCAAAACCAGGTGGAAAAATTTCACACCACGTTTTGGTGTCGTACAAGGGAGCAGGAAGCTGTCGCTGTAAAACTGCAGTTTTCTTGGGTAACCTGAGTGATTTTCATATCTGCTTGACTGAACACCAACATGCTGCACCATTCAAGAACTTTTCTGCTGGGGCCAGGGCAGCAGAACAAGTGGGATATCAGCAGCATCAGGCACATAGAGTACTGGCAGTCCCTGCCTGCAGCTCCCATTAATGCTCCTGGGGTTTTACGGATGGGTTGTGAGCACTGCCCTGCTGTTAGTGTTTAATTTTTTACAGGTGAACGTGCACTGTCTCGGGGTGTAGTTATATGCAAGAAAGGTGGGTGAAGATAACAGTTCACTGCTATCAAAGTCCAGGAGTGGCTTTACATGCAATGCATCCCACCTTGCTAAAGCCTGGCTTTACAATAACTAGGCTGGCAAACAAACTGTAGAGGACTTGCCCAAAAAGTGGGGCAATAAGTGTTGGAGTGACTTAAAATCTGGGAAAAATGTATTATTTTTTGAAGGGATGATGTCACTGGCTTGATTTGTGTGCTAGGTGGAGGAAGTATCCTGATACTGCATTCACTCGTGGCAGTGTTAGATTCACCATTGGACTTGATGACCTGAAGGATCTTTTCCAATGGAAATGATGCTATAATCACACCATGTTGGATCTCTGCAAGAGAAAGAGAGGCAGTTTTCCCTCTGTAGCTGGCTGTGTTGGGCTCTGGTTCTCCTGCATGGGTCAGGTTGGGGCTCTCCAAACCAGCCTTGGCATTTCATGGGAACCTCTCTGGGTTTTGGGTAGTAGCTGCAGGATTTGTGTGAAAGTCTGGTGAATGTCCATTAATTTCTTTCAAACACCAGCGTAACAGGTGTCTCTTCAAAGAATCCTTTTCTTTGCCTTCTTCTTTTGCCATCTAACTTCCCTTCATGAGGCTGGCTGGAGGAGAAGATGCCTGAACCTGGGGTTCCATTTGGAGCTCTTTGGAGCTGGGGCAGTCAATGGTGCAGAGCTCTTCCTTCACACCACAGCCTTGCTCAAGCCCTGTTGAGCATCTCCCCATCCTTAACACGTTTTTCCTTGAGAACCTGCTTCTTTTGGAAGTTAATTATTTAAAAGGGAAATTTAAGTGACGGACTGAGGGTGCAGAGTCAGGGGGAGCTGGCTGGAGGGTTGAGGTTAGCAGTTTGTCTTGTGTCTGGTCTTCTTCTCACCTTTAAGTTATTTGTATGCAGAGTTGGCTTCCCACATGGATTGGCACTGAACGAGTCAGGATAATGTCACGGTTGCCCACCAAGCCATGCCAGCATGAGAGCACAACCTTGCCAACACAGGGGCATTGATTAGTGCAGAGGAACTAGGGCAATCCAATTATAACCACAAATGCCATTGGCTTTCTCAAATTCTTACTCAAATAACTGCTGACTCTCTGCTGTATTAAGGTGGTCTGGGCTACATCAAGCAAGGGGAGTTCGTAGGACTTAGGTTGTGCAGAGTAAACAGAATTTAATTCTCAAATACTCCATTGCCTACTTACACATAGGTCAAAAGACAGCATTTTCCACATGGGTAGAAGCTACCGAACACCTTTGCTTGTCTTGATGTTAGAAAATATATTTAATATTTCCTTTTTTTTTTTGGAAATTATTGCAAAATATCCTAAGAGGAGCCTACACAGGAGAAAACGCTCAGAACTTTCTTATCGTTTCAATCTTGTTTGAGCACTGAATATTCCTTTGTTCCCTAATATTATGCTTCCTCTAACTTACTCAGTGGGTCAGATAAGGAAACGTGGTATTTTTCACCACCATGACGAAATTAAACTAAAGCTACAGTGAGGGCTGTAGCCTGGAGTCTTAGATGAGTAGTTCAGATCTGGCTTTATATTAAATGCAGAAACGAGCAGTCTCTCATGGATGAATCACATTCAATTAGCTACTTCCTATGATGAACTGATTAAAAATTAAGTGGCATCAAATAAGACTGATTTTGCTCTTACATTTAAATAATGCTATAATTACATACTGATCAGATGGTAAATCTTAATTGTACATGTTCCATATGTTTTATTTGCCTGTTCTCCCTCTTCACTTTGTCGTCTTTGTAGCAGCATGGAGTATATTTCCAGGCTGCTTTTATGTTTGGCCTAATTGAATATCAAAAGCAGTATATGTGAAACTTCCTGAATGCTATTCTTTAGCCAGTGGCAGCTGTGCTATTAGATGACCTTTACCATTCCCGTAGCACAGAATAATAAAGGGAGGGGGGGAATTGAAGCCCAGCCATGTTATTGTTAGAGACAGAAATAAATCATATATAATTGCTCCACTATGAAGGCCAAATCCTGCCGTCCTTCATGCCTGAGTTAGAAATACAGGATTTGGACCTTTGTTTCCTGTGGTTTCCTGGCCACCTTGGACGTGCCCAGAATCCTCACGCTGCCGCTGCCGTGGTTTAATTACCATCACCAGCCTCACCGTGCCTTCTGCTGAGCTGCAGCCCAGGCTCCAGCCCTCCTGCCCAGGCAGAGAGGCCACTCAGCCCCAGGAAAGCCTGGGTGGGAATGCCCTCCTTGATGTGCCATTGGCTTCAGTAAGATGACTTTAAAAATTAAGAAGAACTTCAGGTGATGGATTACGTGGTGAGCTGCCACGTTGTTCTTCTGGTTTGGGGAGCTTGTTTGGAACAAGCCTGCTAAATCTTGGTTGAAGTCAATATGTATTTTAACATAATGTGCACAACTCTGTTCACTCCAGAATGTATCTGATGGTTTTGTCTGCTTTTTGATCATAGATCACGAACACAGTCACAAAAAGAACAAGCGGAAACACTGGAGAAGGCAGTGGGCAGAAAGCAGCATATTGTCTGACGTGGAGATGTTGAAACACAGCCTGGAAGTGAACTCCTTTTCTGCAGATAGCAACAAAACTGGGAGCATCAGTGAAAAGAAGAGCCATAGAAGGACAAAGCGGTTCCTCTCCTACCCTCGATTTGTAGAAGTGATGGTGGTGGCTGACAGCAGGATGGTTGCCTACCATGGAGCTAATCTACAGCACTATGTCTTAACCTTGATGTCAATAGTGAGTATTCAACTAGGGCAAGTAGGTTCACCCATGGATCATTTTCTAGTGGCCACAGAGCCTCCTGTCTGCTGAGTTTTTACACGATGCCATCAGTTTCCTTCAGCCAGGCATAGAGATAATGCTGGACTTAGAGTAAAGCTTGGTGAAACTTGGCTGGGGGACATTGGTTGTACTCTTCTTCTTTCCCAGACCCATCAGGCTTACAAACCCTTCCCACACCTCTCCCATCCAACTTTCTCCCATCCCAACACAGCACAAGAAGTGCCCGCACACCGTGCTCTTTATATTTAGGCCCAAGTGATAAAACAGCTGAATTGCAAAGGTGCTTCAGGGGCTGTGCCTTCCAAGGGACTGGTGCTCATAGGTTATGCAGTTGCCTGACTTCCTTTGCTGTCACAAGGAGATGGAGCCTGGGGTCACCTTGATCCTTATCCTAGTGCTAGGGTTGGCTTTCCAGGCTGAGAACAAGCTTTTTAGTAGCTGTTGGTACTGGGACACAGCAGTGCAGTCCCCAGAAAGGCAGCTGTGTAGATGCAGAGTGACTGGAAGTGAGTGTCCAGCATAGCTGTGTCACTGGAGGGATTTTCACTCTACTCGAGGGTAGAAGTGAATTGAATATGTGGTCTAAAAATGCCCAGATCAAAATGAGTCACTTGAGAGAATAAGTTGCTTTTGACAGTCCTGGCAGGTGGTCATTGTATCTCGGAGCAGAATGATCCTGTAATTTGGGAATGTGTGCTAAAGCAATAGGAAATGTTTGGCTTCTGTGACACCAGCAGGTTTGTTTCATTCTAAAATTGTGCTTCTGGGAGGTCTCTCCAGGTAGCATCAGGGCATGGAGTGGGGCAGAAGAGCATCTCAGGAGAAAAACAGTTCCAAAAACCTGTGTATTGTCTTAATTGTATTTTTTTTCTTTCAGTGTTAACAATAATTCTGAATACTTCTTTTTGAAACAGGTGGCTTCTATCTACAAAGACCCAAGCATTGGAAATTTAATTAATATTGTTATTGTGAAATTGGTCGTGATACATAATGAACAGGTATGTGTTTTTCTTCTCCTGTTTGGCATTTGTAGCAAGCCTCGTGATGGCTAATTAAAATACCTGCTTTGTGTGTTGCTTGTTAGGATGGTCCTGCAATATCTTACAATGCTCAGACAACATTAAAAAACTTCTGCCAGTGGCAGCAATCCCAGAACCACCCAGAAGGAAGTCACCTTCAACACGATACAGCCGTGCTTGTTACAAGGTATGGTGAATATTCTCATAGGAACTGTAGCCAGCTGTGGGCCAGAGGCTGTGGGCAAGGTTTGGGTGCAGTGTGGGTTTTGATGTGGGTGCAATGACATTTGCAGTTGTGGAAGCAGTGTAACCATGAGCAGAATTGTGTCCACCACAGTGGTGGATGACTGGCAGATGTTCAGGACTGTCCAGTGTTTGCTTGTGGGTTCAGCATCAAATGAAGAACTTGGACTGTGGTAGAGGTTGGTTCAGACTCTGACTGGATGATGTGGCAAACCAGAATGGGAAGGTTTGGTGGAGGACCAAGAATTGCTTTTGGATGTTGTTATTGCTGTGCTTGTACCCCGACCCAGTGATGCATTGAAAATTAACCTATCAGGTCTGTTCTGCTTTCAGACAGGATATTTGTAGAGCGCACGACAAATGTGATACTCTGGGTAAGGAAACCCTTTTCTTTGTCTTTTAATAACTTCCCAGTAGTCACAATGTCTCTTGCCTGTGCTGAACTATGGGCAACATTTCTTTTTTCTGTTGTAAACCTCTTTGTTCTCCCCTAGGTCTGGCAGAGCTGGGCACAGTCTGCGACCCGTACAGGAGCTGTTCAATTAGTGAAGATAACGGGCTGAGCACTGCTTTCACAATAGCACATGAACTTGGCCATGTGTATGTTTTATGTAAATACATTTACATTTAAATAGCTCAAGATTTATGCTAGCTAGGGCTTGCCAGCCAGGCTAGGACTTGCTGCCTGCTGAGCCTTATTATTTGAGAGGAGATAAATATACTTCTGTAGAGGATGCACCACCAAGGAAGATGAGGCTGTGGTGTGACCTGGGAGGTGACAGGATACTCCAGAGCCCATCTGAGAGTAGTAAAAAAAGAAGATCCACATCTTGAGAGCATGAGTGACTGAGCACCCCAAGCAGCACCTGGGCAGGGGAGGAGAGCTAACAAAATGTCCCTTGTTACTGCATCTCCTCACATCTACATGTGAATGTCAGCAGCATCTTCCTCAGCAACTGTGATGTCTCAGACCAGCCACTGGGACCAGCCAGATTTTGAACTGGGAGTTGCTGGGTGCCTCAGGAAGGAAGGACCAAGGTGTGAGGGTCATGGGCACATCTCACCTGACCTTTGGGACTGAAGTCTCCTCGGAGAGCAAGTATTCAGCCTGCCACAGCTCATCCCACCAGTGTGTGTGTTGCTGCTGAAGGCAGCACAGCAGCTGTGTGTGAAAGGAGGCATTTCCCCAGGGCATCTGGCCAGGTGATGGGGATGTACAAGTGAGCCTGACCCACCTGCTGGCCTGTTTCACAGAGGAAGATCTCATGCTATTGGACATCCCCAGAAGAGATGCTGTCATTCAAGATGCACCTCCTCCAGTGGAAAATTCTTTTAATTAATTTTGACTCTTTTTGAGAGTGGGAATGAGAAAAATCATCTTAGGTTACATAGTCCTTCACCCTACAGCTACAATTCTTAGGCAGCTGGTTCAGTCCCAAACCACCTCGTGCCTGGTTTGCCACGGAGATCTGTAGATGTCGAATGGATGAGTACTTGGGAACAGATCTCTCATTGTTTCAAATTCCCCTTTTCTGCTCGGAGAGCTGGCTGAGACGGTCTATTTTTAACTACAGCAGTGTTTGTTTAAATGAGATTTCCTGACAGAAAGTCCCTGGAGGTTTGGTGTTCCCCACACCTAACCTGTGGCTAATTCCTTTGCTGAGGCTGCCCTAGAGCTGCTGGAGGGCTTAGAGGCTCTCCCGAGCAGGAAATGCCTCTTTGCTCTTTTACAGGGAGCAGAACGAGAAGGTGGTTCACTGGAGGTAATCTTAATGGGATATAAACTCCCCAGCCTTCGGAGGTGGGATCACACCGGGTCATTTCCCCTTCTCCACTTCAAACAGCAAAGCCCTTTAAGCCTTTCTGTCTCCGTGAGCGTGTTTGCCGCATTCTTCAATATGTCATGTGCTGCAAACTTCGCGGGGCTTGCTGCTGAGATTGATGCTTGGTGGCATTTTGTAAACCTACCACAGAAAGTATGGAAGCCAAGTCTGTCCCTGGGGCAGCCCGATTTAGGCAACAGCACAAAGAGTCAGCCTGGCCCAAGGCAATTCGACTGCATTCGAAGACATTTTTGCAGCCGACGTCGAGTTCTGCCAGTGTACGTGTGGGACTTTGGGCACTGGTAGGCTCAAGTTATTTGTTTCCTTCAAAAACTTGGCTCTTTGACTCACTGCCAGAGAACCTGCCATGTTTATGAAGGTGGAGCTGGACTCCAGCCTGCCAGCGGGATCGCAGCTGTCAGCTGAGAAGGAAACTGTGGCTGAAGTTTCATCTTACTCCAGGCTCCCTCAAGGATTTGTCTGGCTGAATATATGTAATGGCAGTCTGCAGGGTTTACTGGGGTGCTGTGTAGCTTTTTGCAGACAAGAGCAAAAAACCCAACTTGAGCAATGCTTGCTGGCACTTAGGAATATGTGCATATTAGTGGTATTATTTTGTAATATCCATTAGTACCATACCTAGGAAAAATTCTTCACATTTGGTTCATGCTGTTGCTTTTGCTATACTAAATACTTGATACTTGGCACTTATCTGACTGTATTTTTCTCTGCTGTGTTTCTCTTAGATTTAATATGCCACACGATGACAATCATAAGTGCAAAGAAGATGGAGGTAAAAATCAGCAGCATGTCATGGCACCGACACTGAACTTCTACACCAATCCCTGGATGTGGTCAAAATGCAGTAGGAAATACATCACTGAATTTCTGGAGTAAGGGCTTGCACATGCATGTGTTGGGCTATTTTTGCATGTGCATGCATGCCATGAGGTTTTCAGTTAATATGAAATCCCAGTGGGCAGCATTTGGAGGAAATGGAAGGGATTTGTGTGTGCATGCATCCTTTACCTAGAACAGGAATGCAGCCCTGGCATCCAGTCCCTGCCAGTTCATCCTCGTGATAAGCTGGCAAGGACCAGTCTCTCTCTGGGGAAGAATAAGTCTTTCCCCCATGGATATTGCTTTGAAGGAATGTGTGTTGTCCTCGAACCTGAAGAGTGAGTTTTCCAAGCCCTGTGGCCCAGATACAGAGCTGTGTTTCAGGAGGCAGATTGAATCTGCCTTTCTGCTCCACAGGTCAAGATAAAGCCCTGGAACAAGTCCGTGGTGGGACCAGTTTTCCAGGAGCCCATGGGTCAGTTTGATGCACTGTGATCACCAGTTTTACTGTGATGCCTTCCCACTTGTTGCCATGGGGGAGCAGAATGACATCCGCAATGGTGTCCTGGCAAATCCAGGAGCTTGGTCCCTTGGTTGTTTCAGCTTTTAATCAATGATTTTCTTTCTAAATATATACCAGTGCTTACTTCAGCATCAAAATGCAGGTCATGCATGCTCAGAAATGCTTTTGCCAGTCATTAGCACAGCATGGGGATGGCAGGGAATGTTTGAAGCAGCTTCCTACCCTCCCATGCTGGAGCCTGCAGTAACTGCTGTAGTGCTTGTTTAGGATGCAGATGTGGGGAACAGCTGCCTTAAGGCTGGGTCAGACCAGTGGCTTCTAGGCTCACTGCTTCCTGTTTGACACCATTTTTCTACTTTGTGTTGTAGCACTGGTTATGGAGAGTGTTTGCTTGATGAACCCTCATCAAGAACTTACACACTGCCTCAGCAGCTCCCAGGGCTGATTTATGATGTCAACAAACAATGTGAGTTAATTTTTGGACCCGGATCTCAGGTGTGTCCATACATGGTAAGTGCATTTCCACACCTTGGTTTTCCTGGTGTTGCCAGAGCAAAATAAAATCCTCCTGGGATTGGATGGGGAGGGGAGGGAGGCACACAAGCCATCAAATTATTGTCAAACTTGTGAGTTAATGTTAAATCCTGGGAGAGGGGGGGATAATTTCTTAAAGGATCATCTGTTTGGTTAGGTGGGGTTAATATTTATTTAATAATTTTCTCTTTTCCATAACTTAAGCAGATGCAGTGTCGGCGCCTCTGGTGTATCAACATCGATGGTGCACACAAGGGATGTCGTACCCAACACACTCCTTGGGCTGATGGGACAGAATGTGAGCCTGGAAAGGTCTGTAATACCCCATGGTTCATGGCTCTGTTTCCCAGGGCTCAGGCTCGGTGTATCAGTCCAAATCATCCTATCCTGGGGCCAGTTGTATGGGGCACAGCTGTTGACTGCAAGGGTAGGAGCCCACAGCAGCTCTTTGTATTTCAAGCCTGGTATGCACGGGTTAACTCTACCCCAAATAATGTGATTAAAGTAGATTTCTTGGAATAACATTGTTTAAAGCAGGTATTCCTTCTGGGGTGCTTATCTTTTTAAATTGATGCCCTTGAATGAACTTTTGATGAAAACTTCTGCAAAGCTTCCCTAGGCTTTTATTAGAAATTTCCTATGTGATGTGAGCAATTAGTATTTTGTGTAACATGAACTTTGCCAACTGGCTTCTCATCTTGACACCTTCAGAGTAAAATATAGAACTAGCTGACATTTTCTGTATGGACCAGTTTTGGCAGTAACTCATAGAAACTTCCAATTTCCATGTACAGTGTTAGTGTCCAGCTAGCACTGTAGTGTCTAGAATAAGTATTTAGTTTTCAGCTGTCCAGATCTAGAGAAAAATGACCAAGATGATTTTTCTTTTATGGAGATACTGAAGCTTTTCGATAAGAATGCTGGTTAGTTTTTATCATTTGTGTCTGAACAAAAATATTCTCCAAGTGGGTGTAGTGAAAAAGTATGGAGCTCACTCTGCAAGGTATAGCTTAGAAATTTGCTTTTCTGGCCATTAATGATCAACAGTTAAAAGTTTTCTTTAGGAAGAGTCAACACTTTCATTCATAGTCTGTCAAATATACTCTAATAAAAATATCTGCTTGCTAATTTAGATATGATTTTCCATGCAGGAAGTGCATTTCCATGGTAATTAATCTTCTGTTACATGTATCTGAAAAGTTAATTGTTCAATGACACTTGGCTGATTTCCTCCAAGACAATGGGCATAATGTATCAATTTGCCTCCCTTTCTTAGGGAAAAGGGCATTCAACACATTTGTTTTTATTGTTGAGGGTGTTGGTTGGAAATCCTATTTCTCTGCTACTCCTTGGACCCAGTGGTGCACCAATAGTTAACGTTTACATGTAAGCTCCTCCTTATTTTGAGACTGGAGGGAAAGCTTAGGCATGTGTGGAGTCCCTGTAACTTGAGACTTTGTGTCTTCAGCTTCTCCATCAATCAGCTCAGGGGTTGCTGACCACTGGAAGCACAGAAATAATGATGCTCTTGAAATTTCAAAAAATTTGGACTGCAGTTTTGTTCCACCAGACCCTTGGATATGACCAGAGTGATGTGCAAACAACTGCACTTGAGCGGCCCAGCACCTCCCTGGAGTTACCTACCCTGTGTCAGCCCAGAGCCTGTGCCCAGCTGCATGGCTCTTAATAAAGACCATGTCAGCAAAAATATTGCAGGCTACAAATTTAGACAATTTGACAAGTTTAGACAAATTAAGCAAGTGTGACCTGAATTTCTCAGCAGAGAGCAGATGGGCTCTTAAGAAGAGCCAGTGCAGTCTGCTTGTGTTCAGGCTTTAGAATGTGTTCTCACAAAAAGGCTTTGAGGAGTAATTCTTGTGTCTGCATGTTGGTCTGATTCAAGCTTAAGGTTTAGATCACCATAAGCTTTTTCCTCAGTGTTTATTTGGGCTTGTCAAGTGCTGAGGTGTGAGTCTGGAGTGTTTTCCATTGGAATAAATCACTATTTTGGTACTCTGTTGTGGCCAGGAGCCTCATCAGACAGCTGCTTGCTGACTAATGCCTTGCCCCAAGTCTGCACGTTTCAAGCCTGTGATATATAGGTTGGCAGATGGAGAAAATACCATGCCATTTTTTATGGAGATATCTTTGGAAATGAGGGAGTTTGAATAGCTACAAAAAATCTAGCTAAAACAACCAGGATGAAGATGTAAGCAGGCTCTAAATTTATCCTTTATCAGGGTGACTAAAACAACCAAGGAGCATTATCTTATGCATGTTTTGCATGTGAGGACACTGAATTTGATGTCACTAAAATAAACCCAGCTCAGGGTTTGTCCTTTGCTGGGTGAGCACCAGTCCTGGTGGTTTACAGTGTTTCACAGCACCAGTGCATTGTCGAGTGGAAATAAATCACTGAAAGAAGCTAAAGAGGGTCATAAACTTGGGCCTCTCTCTCTTGTGGTTTTCAGGGTTGTTTAAAGAATGGTAAAAGAAGAGTAGATGAATAGTAATCATTTCTGTCTCCTGTTGTATGGCAGCAGGTAGCATATATGTTATGCATGCATGAAGCTTCACAGCACTTGTCTGCCCCCTGCTAATCTATTCAGCCTAAGTCAGCCCAAGGATGGGAGCTGGATTTGGTGAATTAGCTGGGACTCCAGGGGCAAGACAAAGGAAAGGAAAAGGCTGTTGTAGTGGTTCTCGTCCCTGCCATTGCTCTCCTGCTCAACTGTATGTCTAAGTTATTTTGAGCTTGCTCCAGACAAAAACTCTTTTATTCTCTTCACTCTCTGATCTGTAAGCTCATAGGAAGAGAAGCCTGGCAGGCGTTTTGGCTTTTCTGTTGTAACTCAACATAAAAAAATTATTTTTTTAAATATAAAAGGCATGAAGGTTGCACAGCCAGACCATTCACAGTTGTAGTTCCAAGAAACACCATTGAGTTTCCATACGATAGTCTTGCTGTTTATTTAAAACAGCTGCTCTTTTTTTTTTTTTCCCCCTTTGATTTACCACTAACTCCAAACCCCCAGTTTTTAATAAAATCAAGGGATGTAGGTGATTTCCTGGTTAATTCTCAACCGTGGGATGGGAGACATATAGTTCATGTCACGGCCTGTTAGGTGTGTGCATTCACTGGTTACCTATTCAGTCATCTTCTCTGGGTCAGTGGTGCTGAGCATGGCTGTGGTTATACATTTAGCTGTGAGCATCAATGTGGCTGCAAGAAGTTCTCTCCCAGGATAACACTCCATTGCTTTGGTGTCATCTCATCCTGCTTGTTGATGATGGCTGTCAGCCCTCTTTGTCTCTATAGGACTGGACTCTGTCTCTATAGGGGTCCCCATCTGGCAGTTTTTCCAGCCCTCTAAATGGCAGGAGGATTTGCACAGCATAAGGTGTTGTCTGGCAGCATAGAAATAGGCATTCCAGCTTATTTTATGACTGCCCTTTAATGTGGCAGGTATTTTTCAGCCAGTTTCACAGAATCATCTGTGTTGGAAAGGACCTCTGAGACCATCAAGTCCAATCCTTAATTCACTGCCACTGCAGTTACCAGACCATGGCACTGAGTGCCACATTCAGTCTCTTTTTGAAAACCTCCAGGGATGGAGAATCCACCCCCTCCCTGGGCAGCCCATTCCAATGTCTGATCACCCTCTCTGTAAAGAATTTTTTCCTAATATCCAAGCCAAACATCCCCTGGCAGAGCTTAAGCCCAAGCCCTCTTGTCTTACTGAGAGCTGCCTGGGAGAAGAGCCCGAATAGCTCTAAGATGGTTCATAAGGGTGTCTAAAACAGGGAATGAGCTCCTGGTGTTTCTTGCTACAGCCTTGTTCCCCTGTTAGTGAAAGGGCTGGAAAAACACAACACATCAGTAAATTGAACCCTGTTACCATAAAGACTGTCAGGTGTTTCCCTGCCTAAACAGCACCTGGTGCAGAGAAATATTGCGGGGGAATATTTTAATGATGCACCATGTGTTTTCTTCACTGTAACCTCTTCTAATTTGTGAGCAATCAACAATGTTTGAGCTTCCTATAATTGCAAGGGTTTAGGCATGTCTCTTGAGTTTAAATCTGCTTTAGCAAGCACTGTTTGGTGAGAGGGAAGCCTACCCTGCTCTCACAGGTCTTGGGGACACTTTTCCCTCCACAGTGGTGGGGTCAGAAGGTGACTCTCCCCTAGATCTCACGTCTCCTGAAGTCTCTGTAGCCAACCTAGCACGCATACCCCAGAGGGACACAATTTATACCATAAAAATGGAGGATGGGAGCTTGCCAAGATAATTTAAACCAGTTTTCCAAACAAAAGAAAACAAGAGCTATAGCTGGAAAACAAGCATGTAGTCCAGGCTTTGGCAAGTCCCATGTTATGTCTGAGTGAAAAAAAAAAAAATATTTTGGATCAAGGAATTAATTTTTCTATTTTATTTGCCCTTTGGTTTTGCAAGTTTCCTTTCCCTCTTCTGTTCTGGGGCTTTGTACAGCTGTGGGGAGGTTTGAGTTCTCCCTGGTGTTTTCCCTACTGTCTGTCTCCTCCCCTGACACTGTGTGGTTCCTGCTGCTCTCCAGGAAATCAGATAAGCAGATTTTTTTGAAAAGCCAGCACCTCGAGCGTTGCTGTGCTGTTCGGGAACACAGGGTTGCTCTTGTCCTCAGTCTTCTTCCCATAAATCACTGCCCTGGACTCTGCAGCTTGCCTCCTCTTCTTCATTTAAGGGTGCAGAGAGAAAAAAATATGGAGGGTGGGGGGTGAAAAAATGAAAAAGTTAAATTTTATCTGTTTGCAGAAATCTTTGCTGCGTTTAGTGAGTGGCTGAGAAATAAGCAAGCGTGAGTCTCCACACCCAGACGTGGTCGTGTCAAAGTGATGCAAACCCACCCTTCCCATCTCTCCCACCCTTCCCATCTCTCTCCCTCACTCTCAGCACTGCCGGTTTGGGATGTGTGTGCCCAAGGAGCGAGAGGCACCGGTGACAGATGGAGCCTGGGGGACGTGGAGCCCTTTTGGGACCTGCTCGAGAACCTGCGGCGGCGGCATAAAGACGGCGATCCGAGAATGCAACAGGCCTGAGTAAGTGCCCAGAGAGGAAGCACTGATGGGTGGCATAGGGAAAAGAGGGTGGATTGCCCAAAAGGAATCCCCCTGTGGGGACTGGTGGCTTTGTCCCAGGGACTGGTGGCTTTGTCTGGTATGGATGAGGCTCACGCAAATCCAGGAGGAGCTGGTGGCAGGTTTGGTTTGTTTGTGGGTGAAGTGCCCTAGAAAGTGATCAGTTCAATGGAGAAAGAAGGAAAAAGCTAATGCCTGCATGGGTTTATTCCCTCCTGTTTTCTAGAGGAGGCACAGCTGGGCTCTCACTGCCAAAGGTATTTTTCTTCCTCCAAAGCTGTGGATCAGAAGGGAAAGAGCCATGTTTTTATCCATTTTTCACCATTTTACTCCAGCTGTTCCTACAGACCAGATCCTTTATTCAAGTTTCCTACAGTTTTAGTCCTGCTTTGGCTGGTTTTGCAGCAGATCCTTTTTACAGTTACATGTCATCTGGCACAGACCAGCCAAACCTCAGCAGAAATCTGTGCCCCATTAAAAAGTGGCCCTCAAAAATGTTTGCTGTCAGCCTGGAATGCAAAATCCTGCACCCACTGTAATGGCAAGGAATTTTGCCGTGGGCTTCAAGGAGATGAATGTGTGGCCAGTGAAATATTAGTAATAGGTTAAGCAACTGGTATGAAAACAGCTTGTTTACATGAATTGTGAACTGTGCTGGTTTCTGGTTAACTGCCTCCTTTCAGCCTGGGAGAGTGGGCAGGATGCTTTTCAGGCTCTCATTTGGGACTGAGACATGGAAAAGAGAGGGCTCAGTGGAGCTGGTGGGACCAAGGGCTCTGAAAAACATTGAGCAAGGCTCATTCCACTTTCTCATCTATGGTGCTGATGGTTTAGTGCCAAAGAAATTGCCATTAGAGATGTGGCAGTGACAGGTTCATCACTGATAATAGGAGAAGGGAGAGCTTGTACCTGCAGCACCGGGGGTGAAATGACAGGAGAGGCTGGCTCAGCACAGCTGGGGAAGTGTTGAAAGAGAAGAGAAAGGTTGAGGCTAAGGAAATCAGACACCAGCGTGTAATTAAAATGATGCTGAGAAACACACAAGTGCAAAGGAGTTCTCATCTCATTGTGCTGAGTCAGCACACTCTCTATGGTCTTCCAGTAGCCATGGAGACACAAAAATATAATATCTTGCCACATGCAAGAATAGCTATGCTGCTGAGCCTTTGGATGCTGGCAGGGAGAAGTATTCCCATCTTCTGGAACAGGAGAGGCATCTGTCTGGACAGTTTCTTTTTTTTTTTTTTTTTTTTTTTTTTTTTTAATAGAAAATCTCATTTATCCTAAAGGGTAGCCAAGAGATTTAAAATTCCATTTACTCTCATAGCTTGTGTTTTGCATCTTGGTGTTTCATGAGGCACATTACTGTGGCTGGGATTTGCAAAAGCACCTCAATACATCAGGCACTGAGCTGCCTGTGAAATCCCCTCTGTTTATATATAAAATAGCAGTAGTTATTTTCCAGGTGCCCATTCGAGGGCCCTGTAGCCAGCAACTGGCCCCTTCTCCAAGCCCTCACGACATCTCTGCAGGGAGTCATCTGTCCTGGCATTGTCCACAGAGTTTTTCACTGGCTCTGTTGCTTTGTCCCCCTCCTTTGACATCATAGCAGGGGCTCCCACCATCTGTGTCCTTGTTATCATGGGCTGCTGAGATGATGCAAGTGGATGAGACATGGCTGGGTACCCTCCTGCCTTTCCCACTAATCAAAGTGCTTTGAAAATATACAGAACAGGTCAAGTATCTTTCTCCTCTCTTATAGAAGGCAGCAAAACCATCCCAGATACTTTGAGTAACACGAAAAATCGTTTTTAAGTCTTTTAGATTCAAAGATGGTTTATCTTATTTTAATTTTTTTTTATGTGCATGAAGAGCAGGGATGGTATCTTGCATGCCAGTTAAATATTATGTTAAAGCTGACACTGCAAACAAACCCCTCCCTGCCACAGTACAGAAAACAAGGCTGCAGCTCCTACCCCTGCTGGTAATCTGTTCTGACACCTACGTGGACAAGAATCTTGCAGGGCTACAGGAAGCTGTGAGCCTCTGAAATGGCAGCAGTCTGTGTTTTGACAGCCACTGAAGGAATGTTTTAGCTAACCAGACCAGACCCTTCCCACCAAGATTGCCTGCTTGGGAATTCCAGGCTGGCTGGTACAGACAAGGCGGAATGATGGGGAACAGGCAAATTTCAGGAGATGTCAATGCCAGGAGCCCTGTTCTCAGGAATGGTTTTCTGGATGGGGGAGTTTTATCTCTGGACGTGAGTCTGATCACGTCTCTGTTTTAGTCCGTCACAAAAGTATCCACCTGTGCTGAAAGCTGTCTGAGCTTGGCATGTAAACACAGCCATAGATGGCTCTGCTGGCCACTGGCACCACGTGTATCAATTCCCAGTCCCAGGACTTGCCAGGATGCTGCAGAGGAGATCTCAGGCTGCTCTGTGCACACTAGAGCATCACAGCTGTGCAGTCACTGAGCCAGCACAGGCACTGGTGGGCATGCAGGTGAACACACAAACCCTCCAGCCTGGTCCCCAGGGTCCCTCCATTGCCCCTGAGCACTCAGCACATCCCAAACCCCTAAAAATCCCATGTCTCTGAGATGTGTCTGGAGCTGGTGGTGCTGGGAGCTGGGCTTTCCTCAAGGGAAAACCTTCCAGGTTGGTAATGTCAGCTGATGCATTAAGTGTTGTGTATTTAAGAGCTGCCAGGGTGGGAGTGGGGATGAGACCCCACTGTTCCCCAGGCCTCTTCCCTGTGTCCTGAGAGCATCTGATGTGCTGGGAGGAACACAGGGAAGCCAGGGTGAGAGCAGGAGCTTTGTGAGGGGAATTGGGTCAGATGGAAAGCAGGTCCACACTGACCATTTGCTGATCATATGGATGATTCAGAGACAAGGAAAGTCAAGAAAGACCAAGGAGGTTTCTATGCATGCACTGCATTCCCTTCTGCCTCTGTAGCATATCATTGGTGGTTATCCATAAAAATATTATGGAGTGTGAAGTATCCCATATTCCTTTGGGACATGGAAAAATTCATCTGATATGCGGCTGACTTATTTTTCAGAGTCAGCTCTTTCTGTTTACTCAGACTCTGTAGAAAGCAAGGCTGGTTTAAAAGCACCCTAAAACTGTCAGTGTGGTTTGGGGCCATTTTGAAATGTTGGAAGTGAGAGTGAGCTTCAGCCCTAAACACTGGCTGTGGGGAGATTTACTGCCACAATTATGAAGCTGACAGTTTGCAACATGATGGCAAATTTTAGCATCCCTCAGTTTGCAGTGTGTCCATGTGTTCAGTGTTATCTCAGTCTCATGGGTCATATCTAGAGAAAAAGAAACTATACAGTAGCTTAGGATCTTTGGGTTTTGTTAGACACATCCATTAAAAAAAATAAAAGGTTCTCGCATGTTCTTTTTAACTAACTTAATATTTAAAAGTCTCACTTTAATTAAATTGATTTATATTGGAAGCAATGCAGTTACCATAAAAATGTTGTAATTGCTATTTTTTTAAAAAGAAATGGCCTATCAGAGCTTTGCATAACTTAGAGCCTTTATCAAACTGCAACAGTCCTGCTGTGGTATAAATAATTTCAAAGTGAAAATGGTGTTCAATTTCAAAGTGTTAACTCCCCCTGAATAATTTGGGCTCACCAAGGTCTGGAGTGTGCTGCTGCTGGAGTGTCCCCATGTGCTGTCAAGGGGTCCCTTTGCAGCCAGAGGTAGATAAGATACATGGAAATAGTTTGCAGGATGGCCTCCAGAAGTGGAAAGACCCCAGAAATCACCACTTGGCTTGCAAGGGGTGAAAAGTCAACTCTGGATTGGTCCCAAGCATGCTCAGTTAAATGAAATTTCTTGTCACACCAAGGTGGAGAATAGACTAAATCAGTGGAAACTGGGTTTAGACTGGCTTTGCTCCAGTAGGAATTGGTGTGAAATCAGTCTGTAAACTGAAACCTGCACAGGGGGCTGTGCACTTCTTGGTGTTTTTAGTGCTGTCACTTGCTTAGCTGCAAGCACCAGAGACCTTTGTCAGTGACACATGTTTAGTTTCTAAGTGGCATGTGAGAGCTGCCCTTAGAGCAGGGAGAGCTCCTGTTACCAGCTACTGCTCAAGGCTCTGCCTAAGGGCAGATCAGACCCTTTGGCATTTAGGATAGGCTTGAGGGATCATCACCACAGCAGTGCATGGCTCAGGCAGGAGAGGAGGATGCTGGAAAAATCCCACGTGTGTGTAGCTGCTCATACTCTGCATCTCACCCACAGCTTCTGGAGGAGGCAACTCCTTCTGCCAGACTCCTGAGCATCCCTAGTGTGATGCTGATGGAGTGGTGGGAAGTCTCCCTGCCCTTTTTCAGGTTATCTTTTAGCAAGTGGAATCTTCACTGTGCCTCCATTTCCCCATTAATTTTACAGGAACTCTGCTGCTTGAGTCACAAATAGTTTTCAAGCATGAGAGTGAAGAATTGTGATTTGTGGCAGAGCAGCCACTCCTGGGCTTCATAGGTGGTTGATGCATCTGTACTTCAAGAGATGCTAAAAGCTGTGTTCAGCTGTAGGAGCTGCTTGACTCGCTGTGTGTAAAGAGCCTCATACATGTGCAGAGGATTTCTGTCTCTGCATCTGGAAATATCAGCTGCTTGCAGTGTGGAGGGCTTGCAGTGGACATCTCCATGCTAAAGGAAGAGGCAGTTCCTCTTTATCACTCATTGGTTTGTGTTTTGGAAGGTCTCCAGCAAACCAGTTTTCTTCCTGAGGAGGTTCAATGGGAAGATGCACTCAGCCAGCATCCCTGGGGCATTGATGGGCATCTGGTCTCAAGGCAGAGCTGATCCTAAAGAAAAATTCGAAAGGCAGGAGGTGTGAGTGCCAGGATTTAGCACCTAACTTTACTGATCTGTCCTTCTTGCTAGTGCAGGTGCTTGTTCCAGTCAGAGGTTGTCTAGAAGATGCAGGATTAATGGTTACTTTGCAGCAGAGGCTGTAGCTGGGCACAGACACCATCATGAGCTTCAAGGGCCACTTTCTGCTTCTGTACATGTGCCCCAGTACAATGTGGCAGCTCCAGCTGCTCCATTGGCTCCTCTGAAATGGGCTTTTAAAGGGAGAGGCTGGGGCTTAACCTCATCTGATGGAGGCTTCCCACCATGCTGGTGGTTGGGTTGCATGTCATCTTCATCTCCCTTCACTGCAGGTCCTACCTGGTATAATTTTTCCCCTTTTGATAATTACATCTCTCCCCAAGTTGAGCCTGCCATCATTTTGTCTGGATTACAATATTTTTCCTTCTGTAACACCTGTGAAAAGCAGGTAAATAAGCAGAGTAAATCAAATAGCCTGTATTCTAAGGGTACTTTCCTCACAGCATTGCTGAAAAGGAGCCTTCACCAGGAAGGTGCCTTTTGCTGGGCTCCTCTGATGCTCTCCATGTGCAGCTCCTACTCAGCTGCTGTCAGCAGCTGGATGGGAGAGGCTTTTTCTGTCCCCAGAGTGAGCTGTTATCTGGCAAAGGCTCTGTCTGCATGCAAGGACAAAAATAGTTTCATGACTACAGCCCTGAATCTGTGAGTTAAGAAATTCAGAATGAGAATTTCTCCTCGGCTCATTATCTGCTGGCTTTTATGTGACCTGAATGATACCACTGTCCCCAGTTTATACCTGAGGCATCTTATTATAAAATAGAGGTAAAGTATTTATTGGCCATCTTTGGTACTGTTTGGAATACATGGAGATACAGTTGTTTTAAAGTGTCTAGAATTACCATTTCCTCCATTTTGGGCTAGAAAACTTGAAGAACTAATTGCTGCCTGGCCTTGCAGCCTCCACAGGGGAGCTCTTTCTCCATTCTGCAATCATTTTTGGTTGTTTGCAACCCAGCAGATCAGATGCAAACTCCCGGCCACAAAATCCATAGAATTGATGGTCCCATATGGGAACCCTCAGCGTGAAACTAAATCCCCAGTTAGGGAAGAAGATGTTGCTTTTTCTCTGCATTTCTCCCTACTTCTACTTTCATCAGAGAGCGAATATTCCCTTTTTCATCCCATTTCAGCATTGTGCATATGGTGGTTTTTATTAGACACCTGCATAATCTTTCCTGCTGGAATCAGCCTGGGGTATGGATTGACAGACACAGGGAAAGGCAGAGCCCACACAGCGGTGTTGCAGATCCCGACTGTGCCGGATGGGTCGCAGCACTGCCACAGCCCCTTCTTTCCGCAGGCCTAAAAACGGGGGCAAGTACTGCGTGGGTCGTCGCATGAAGTTTAAATCCTGCAACACGGAACCGTGCTCGAAGCTGAAGAAGGATTTCCGGGATGAGCAGTGTGCTGACTTTGATGGGAAGCACTTCAACATCAACGGGCTGCCCACCAACGTGCGCTGGGTTCCCAAATACAGCGGCAGTAAGTGGCGAGGAGGGGGCGGGGGGTGGAGGAGCTGCCAATCCCGCCTCCTGCATCACCTCCTGGGGGTGATGGCGTTTTGATAACGTGCCTCTGGTGTTTTTCCCTCCCACCCCCAGTCCTGATGAAGGATCGGTGCAAGCTGTTCTGCAGGGTGGCAGGGAACACAGCTTATTATCAGCTGCGGGACCGCGTCATCGACGGGACGCCCTGCGGCCCTGACACCAACGACATCTGTGTGCAGGGGCTTTGCCGGGTAATTATTTCCCCTTCTTTTTAGCCAGGGTGTTGGCAGTTTTGTGTGGCACCTCTGCACCTTGCTCCATCCAGTTGTTGGTGTTCCCAGCTGGAGCTGGTGGCAACCTGTGGCTTTGCAGAAGAGCTGTGCGTGGAGGATGTCTGTACACCTGCCCTAAGCTACTGAGGGATGTGATGATCCAAGCCTGAATCCAAATGGTGCTGCTTTGTGTGCTCAGCTCCAGTCCTTCCCACTCAGACCCCAAAGCCCTTTACGTTTCCATTCACAGTTACTTTTCACACTCTTCTCTATGGGAACAGCAACAATGCAAGAAGATTTTTATAGTGAAGGCATTGCCTAGTGCAAATGGCACTTCTGATTTTTTGCTTTATAAAAAAGCCTTTTGTTTGAAAATAATGTGGGATGGCCACACTTTAAATCAGTGGAAAAATGTGGGGAAGCAAAACAATTTGTCTCACTGCAGCCTTTTGCATACAAAGCTTTTGTGTGTCTTAATTGGGAGGTTTGTAAATGCTGTTCTAGTCTGTATTTGCTCAATCTGTTTTTTTCAATTTCTCTCTTAAAGCAAGCTGGATGCGATCATGTGCTGAATTCAAAAGCAAGAAGAGATAAATGTGGTGTTTGTGGTGGGGATAATTCTTCATGCAAAACTGTTGCAGGCACATTTAACACGGTGCATTATGGTAAGAATCTGTTGCTAAAAACTTTATTGTGAAAAATGCGAGTCTATAAAAGCCATTACCACACTTAATCTACAAAAACACTGATGTAAAACACAAAATCCTTCTAGCTATAGCATATTCCATTTTATAACTATTTATGCTATCCCTAAATGAAAAGTATTGGCTTGTGTAATGTGAGGTAATTTTCCTCATTTCCCTTCCCCCTGTAAAAAGCAAATTAAATGTCTGTGTAACAGCCTTGACTTTCTGCTAAATCTTTTCTAGGCTATAACGTTGTAGTCCGCATCCCAGCTGGTGCAACAAATATTGATGTGCGTCAGCACAGTTACTCAGGGAAACCAGAGGATGACAACTACCTGGGTGAGCTGCAGTCCTTGCTTTCCTTCAGAGTTCTGCTTTAGTGTCTGGTTGTGATGATATATCTACAGGCAGCTCTCTGCTGAGAAGGAGGAATAATTCATTTAAGGGAGATGTTTTGCTACCTAGAATTTAGCTCGTATGTATATGAACCATTCATCCTAATCTTGCCTTTTTTTTTTCTTGCCATCCGTGTTGCAAAGTTTGGGAAGCTCACAGATTATAGTAGCATCTTAGAGTGTCTCTGGGGCCAGGGAAAGACTATCAAATCCAGACTGCAGTTGAGAGCTGAGGCACAAAGCTGGGAACCAAACAGGTTTCTCAGTTCTGCTGTAGTTTCCTCATCACAGCTCAACACATCTCTGCTGTCACCATGCCTTGGCTGGAGAGTAAATATGCCATACTCTGAAAGACGTGTGTACAAACAAATCCAAAGAGGATTTATTTTCTGTTCTTCTGAGAATAATCATTCTGTTTTCACTTAGGCTGAGCCTGTCTTGTCCCTGCCTGATAGTCATCTGTAACCGTAATGAAATACCCTGCACCAAAGTTGTTTATTTGGTTTAAACCCAACAATCCCTTGGCCTTTGGCTGTTGGACATTCGTAGTCACTGTTTTCTCTACTCTGTGGCTACATCTTCAGAGCCTTGTGGTGCTGTGTTAGCCCAGTCTGCTGCATGCACAGGTGCTTTTAGCATGGCCATGTGTCTTCATTCTTAACCATGCTGATCAGTCTTCCACCCCACAGCGAGTTCTGTTTGGGTTCAATAGTGGAGATAACACAACCACACATTGTGATTGATGTTACACCTGCCAGTCCAAGTTTGGCCATGAAGCCTTCTTTGTGTCCCTCAGAGTCTTTTCAGGCTGCTGATGGAGCAAGGAGTCAGGCTGTGGCCCTGTGCTATCCAAGCTGGGTGGCTGTTCTGGGGCTCTGTTCCCTCTTCTTGCACACATACTGCCAGTTGCTGCCAGTGGCCCCGTATTTACGTCCCTGAGCAGAATTTTGTTTCATCTCACAGAATCCCTGAGCTGTTGAGTGTTTTTTTGCAAAACATAGGGCTCACTCAAGAGCTTGCTGCAACTGGGAAAGCTAAAAGCAGGACAAGGCTTGGTGGTTCCTAAGCCCATTGAACTAAAGGGTAAAGGAACTAAAGGTAAAGGAACTCACTTGAGAAGCAAGTAGGGGCATCTACTGAGCACCAAAGGGAAAGGGTGCTGACAGCTTTGGCAGTCACTCTGAAATGCCATCCATGTGGCTGGACCCTTCATTCAGGCTAAAAGCTGAATGAGTCTTCCTTGTCCTCATTCCCAGCCGGGGGTCACACGAGGCTGCCTGTCCCTGCACGCACCCGCCCGCATCCAGCCCCCTCGCATCCTTTCTGCATGTCACAGCAACAAAATGGGCTGGGACAATTGGAATTGCACCTCAGGACCAACAAAACCTGACTGAGGTTTTCCACCCTGGGGGAGGGACATGCATTTCATTATACATCTTTTCCAGTAAAACAGTCCCTCCCTGTGTTGTGCCTATTCCAACTGGCTCGCCCCAGAAGGAGCCCCAAAGAACTCCTCAGCTCTTCTTGGAGGGCCTTTAATCTTCTTGGGAAGCAATGAAGTCAAATCTTCTTTAATGTTGCTTTAATATTGCTGGGAAAGCATCTCTTCACATTAGGCCTGACTAGAAGCAAATGAGAAGTGTGCATGTGTCCGCTTATTTTGCAGCTCACTGAGTGTGAAATCTTGGGCCCTCAGTACTGTGAACCTTGTAGTTGCTTAACAATTTAGGAGGAATTTGATGTTGTCATCAAGTCCAAGACATGTACCTACTGTTGTAGGAGATACAGTAAATGGGAAGGAATCTTTTAATGAGTTTTACTACTGCCTAATGACATTAAGCCTCCAAAGTGTGGAATTTGATTAAGGATAGCGTCTGCTTTGTGATTTTTTTCCTCCATTTATGTCTGTTTGCTACCAACCAGTATTTTGCTTCATTATCTCTCCTTGTTCGGTGTAAAAACCTTCCCTTTGGTGTTTTGGTGTTAAGTTTAGATTTTTCAGTACAGAGGCTTTGTAGTAATGTAGCTATGATGGGTGAAATGGTGGGGAAACTAACTTAGGAAATTAGCTACATAATCGCATTAGTGTGAAGTTGTGCAGCAGACTGCTGTTTTCAGGAAACTGTTCCTTTTATAAAGCATTTAGGCTTTAAGCCTCCAGTGCTTTCACATACCTTAAGATTTGGAATAATAAAAAGTACAGGGGGGGAGGAGGGAGAGAGAGACCTGGGGAGATACTGACCAAACTCCCTGTAATTATCTACTAGAAAATGATGCTTGGGCAATTAGAGTACATGCATTTACACTAAGAACAAACCTGGCACCAACAGGGAAGCCACCCCATCCATGCAGCTAACAGAAAGATTTGGGGAGGAGGATTTCTGTGGTATCTGAGGGGATAGAGACAGTGTGTGCTATGTACAGCAGCTGGCCTGGCAATTTTGGGCACCTCAGTTGTAGCTTAATTATTTAGCACATCCTCAGGCGTTAAGCCCTCATTTTAATGAGGCTCTGTGGTGGAAAAAGAAGAAGGCACAATGTCTGTAAGAGCTCTGCTGCTCTCCTTACATCCTTTCTGTCTGAGAGTGCCCAATGAAAGGCAGCTCTGAGCCCACATGACCCACATTATTATGTACATATGAGTTAATTCTGCGTCTTTAGTTCTTGTTTTTTGCACCTATGCAGCCTTATCTAACAGTCAAGGAGACTTTATATTAAATGGAGACTTTGTCGTCAGTATGTTTAAAAGGGAAATCAAAGTTGGGAATGCTGTGATCGAATACAGTGGATCGGATAATACTATTGAAAGGATTAATTCTACAGATCGGATTGAGCAAGAAATAACCCTTCAGGTGAAGTATATGTTGTGCATGTGGAAAAGTCTGCCCAGCATGATTGGACTGAAAATAGTGGGCGGAGACGTCTGTTGATTTACTCTGCTTCATCTTTTTTTTTTCCCCATCAGGTTTTATCAGTGGGCAATTTGTACAATCCTGATGTTCGTTACACTTTTAATATCCCCATTGAGGATAAACCTCAGCAGTTCTACTGGAATGCGTATGGCCCCTGGCAGCCCTGCAGTAAGCTCTGCCAAGGTGGGTGCTTGGGAGGGCTTTAAAGAAGTCAGTTTTATCCTGGACTTATCTGGGATCAGGGCAGTGCTGTTAAATCCCTCTCCATTTGCTTTCTTAGAGATTCTTACATTTTGGACATGGTTGTTCCCCTGGCTGTCCCAGTAGGTGTTACTGCAGGAGGTGTAGCACTTGCTCTGCTGCCTCGTGGCTTCAGAGCAAAACACCTTTATCCCCCATCCAGGTTAAGCCTGGCAGTCTGCTCTGCAGGTGAGGAAGCTCAGTCACAGGAAAGGTTATGTGGTTTTTCCTAAGACTGCAGAAGGTATTGGTGTCAAGTTTTGGGTCTGACTCCCAGCTGTTCCCCCCTGCCCATGCTGACCCTGATGAAGTTGCAGAGCCTGTCCTTGCACCCCGACATTTAAAAAAATGATGTCTCTTAATTGCTAGTCTAAAGGCAGTGAGCAAAATAACTGATTTGGTTGCTTTCCTGCATGACTTAAACAACATGCATTGGGGTTTATTCTGCATAGGAGAACGCAGAAGGAAACCTGTGTGTACAAGGGAGTCAGATCAGCTCACGGTGTCGGACCAGCGGTGTGATCGGATGCCCCAGCCTGACCCCATCACCGAGCCCTGTGGCACAGAATGTGAATTAAGGTGCACTCTGCTCAGCCGTGTGTATACATTGCATCATATATTTACTGTTTGTCCTTCTTTCCTTTCACCTCTCTCTGTAATTCCTTTTCTCAGCAGCCTACGGTAGACTTAAAAAAAAAAACAAACCAGAAAAGGATTAGCAGTTGCCTCTTTGTCAACTGAGAGGGATTGACTTCCACCAGCTGTGTTTTGAGAGGCGCTTTTCTACATGTTCACATTTCTCTTGTTAGACTAAATTAGTGCTAACTATTAAAAAAATTCATCTAATGCTGAAAAATCTCCCCGTGCCATACACTGCCTGAAGTTCGCATCTGCCTGGATCAGAAATGCTCAGCACTATCCTACAAACAGCCTGCAAAGAGGGAGAAACATGCTCAAAGCAGGAGTGTAACTAAGTCTTGGATTTATCCTCATTTGCTTAAAGAGAATAGACTTAAGTGGAGAGCAGGCTCGGGGCTGTCCCCAGACAACTCCTGGAATGGCGGAGCATGGTCTAAATCATTACAACCCATTTTCCTTTAAAAACCAATCTGTTTTCTTTTCTGGAGCTTAAAGGTAGTGGCATTAAATGCCTGCTGGTGAAGCACTTCAGATGGCCTTGTTTCCCCAGGGGCTTCTCTGGTGTGTTAAACCGGGGGCTGGAGGTTGGGTTGTCGAGGTAACAGCTGTTGCCATTGCAACAGGTTGGAAACTTGAGAAGGGCAAAGGCAGGAGTTTGAAAAGCAGGCAGGGATGTGAAGGCTCCTGCCATTCAGGAGCTATTGACTCCAAATCCCCTTGATCTCATTCTTCTCCTAGCTGAGCTGCAGTTTGCTCTCTGGGCTTAGGAGAAGGGCTCTGTGCTCTCAGCACAGGAGCTTGTAAAAGCCTGGGGGGGCTCCAGGACCTGCTGGGGACAACCCTGGAGCCCCACCCCAGCTCCTGCTGACTCCAGAGTGTCTGACATCTCCCTGGATCAGGCCTCTTGCCAGAGCTGGGGTCAGGGTTGTCATAAAGCAGGGCTATCTCCTTGAAAGCCACCATTGCTATCCCTTGCTGCTCAAGGAGGCACCAGAGCAGGAGTCCACCCATCATCTAAGAGTCAACAGCCCTAATCCCTGCTGACACCTCTGGGGCTTGTGTGTCTTGAAGCAAGTCATTCATGGGTGTTTTGGAGAGCTGGAACTGTTTTGCAGGCAACCTGGTTTGAATATTGAGGCTTTTCTGCCCATAAGAGAGGCACGGTGACAGTTTTATCCCTGCAAGGAGCAAAACCAGGGTTGATTTCTGCAGTTTTTTTGAAGCCACAAAGCATTGGGAAGTATTGTGAAGAGCCAGAACTTCCAGTTCAAGAGTTTAAATTCCTTCTTTACATCCAACACCCACGAGCATATCACCTGCAGAGTCCCGGAGCCCTGCAGCTCCTTCTGCTTTTCCTGCTCCTCTCCAAGGCCTTGGCTTGAAATCCTGGGTGTTTGCTGCATCAGGGCTGACATTTGCTTTCCTTGGCTCAGGTGGCACATCGCGAGGAGGAGCGAGTGCACGGCCCAGTGCGGGCTGGGGTACCGAACCCTGGAGATCTTCTGCTCCAAGTACAGCAGAGTGGAGGGGAAGATAGAGAAGGTGGACGACCGGTTCTGCAACAGCCAACCCAAACCCAGCACGAGGGAAAAGTGCACTGGGGACTGTAATGTAGGAGGGTGGAGGTACTCGGCCTGGACTGAGGTAAGGGATGCTTGTCCCCTCCTCACGTGGGGCTGTCAAGCTGTTTAGGTTGCCCACAGGGTAGAGAAGTTGTGCACAGTGATTCTGTTTCTATTCCTTTCTCTGAAGGACACTGTAGCCTGGTAATCAGCCTGGTAAACCTTCTTTTCCAGTGCAATTACTTTATGCTTTTTAAGCGTAGAATCACAGAATCAGAGTTGTTTTGGTTGGAAAAGACTTTTAAGATCATCAAGTCCAACCATTAACCCAGCACTGCCCAGTCCCCCACTAAACCATCTCAGTACCACATCTATGCATCTTTTAAATCCCACCAGGCTTGGTGATTCCACCACTGCTCTGGGCAGGCTGTTCCAGTGCCTGTCAGCCCATTTGGAAAGAAATTTTTCTTAATATCCAATCTAAAAACACCCATGGTGCAACTTGAGGACATTTCCTATTTTCCTGCTATTTGTTACTAGGGAGAAGAGACCAGTTCCCACTTTGCTACAACCTCCTTTCAGGTGGTTATAGAGAGTGAGAAGATCTGTCTTCATTACATTAAACCTTGCTAGCTGTCTTCCTGCTAGCTGGCAGGAGCCAGGAGGACACGTTACCATCAGTGAAGGACTTCTGAAATTTGTTTCCTTTACACTTTTTAGCAGGATGCATTTCCATGGCCAAGAATATTCCTGAATGCAGACCTAGCACCAGAGTAACGAGCCTGGGGCTTTCCAGGGAGGGCAGATTTAAGAAGGGCAGGCTGGTTAGGGAGAATTAATCTCTCCCCCCCAAAAAATAAAATGAGAACAAGCAGCAGCCATTTGAGAGAACCGAAAGGCAACACTCATAAAAGTAATAATGGGGTTATAACCATTTGTGAAACTCATTGCTGCGAGATTTTATTAAGCTTAGCAAGATTGGATTTTAAAAGGAATATATAAAGTAACAGCCTGTTACTTAGAGTACAAATTGTTCTTCCACAGGTTTTTCTGCAGTCTCTTGACAGTCCTGACTACAAGGGGAGGGGGAGAAGGAAATAAATGGGCTCTCAGCATGTTAGAGAGTGGCAGAAAGTATTTACTCAGTGTTTCTTCTTCCCAGTGCTCCAAGAGCTGCGGCGGGGGCACGCGGCGGCGCCGAGCCATGTGTGTGAACACCTACAATGATGTCCTGGATGACAGCAAGTGCAGCCAGCAGGAGAAGCTGACAGTGCAGAGATGCAGTGACTTCCTCTGCCCCCAGTGGAAAACTGGTGACTGGTCTGAGGTAGGTTCTGGTCATCAGGATGGGCTCATCCTCTGTCCCAAGCGGCTGGTGCCTTCAAAGAGGGAGCTGGTAGCTGGTTTCCTCATCGCTTTGTCCCTGATGTGTTGGTGCCCTGGGTATGGTGGCACCATGCCTCCTGCAGATGGTCTCAAGCCTGTGTACAAGGAGGCTTGAGACAGGAGCAAGGCCACTGGCTTTGTTACTGGTCAAGTGGCCATCTCCCTCCCTGCAAAGCCAAAGGGAGTTGGTTCCTCTCCAGTCCTGCAGTAATTTTCCCACAGTTCTTCTGCAACTTTGGGAAATAAAATACCTTCTTCTGTCCTCATTTTCCCTTGATACTGTTCTCATGAGCCCTGGCAGCTCTGGCTGTCACTGGAGGGCAGGATTTAATGGCTTGATGAGCCCTCTCACTGCTGCTTATTACTGTACCTCTTCCACTGCTTCCTTCACAATTCCACAAAACCATGTCTTGACGTGGGTTTTGCCTGCAGCAGAACCAGGGATGGTGGAGACCAGTCTTCAAAGGCTGCTCATCACCTTTATGGCCAAATAGTTCTTGTTTCTATGGATCACATCCTTTGGGGAAATAATGAAAGGAATTAAGTGGGAACAGAGATTGTTCTCTGCAAAATGTCTGTCTTCTGGGTCAAGCTGCTGGCAGCCCAAACCATGCTGGGGCGCTGGAAGATACTCTGTTAGCCCACAGGAACCAAGACCCTCACTGCACACTCTCAGAGCCAAGTAAGGTTTTTGCAAGCCTCTGGTTACCCCACCATGCCCATCTAAAGCCCATTGAGCAGTGCTCTGAGGCTTTGCTTTACATCTCACAGCTGCAGGAAGTCCAGAGCCTTCCTGGTTTCACTTTGGCTGTGCTGGAGGGTCCTAACCCAGCTGTGCTCCCCATCCTCTGCTCTGGACCAGCTCCTGCCAGCAATCCCATCTCATTGCAAGACCCTCACATCTTTTCCAGCACGTGGCCATTAGCTGAGCAGCCACCTCTCAGCACTGGTTTTTAGGTGGTGGTTTGCAGTTTGCAGTGGGTCTCCAGGTTTCTTTATCATCACAAGGGGCAGGGGCTGAGCTGACAGCACATCCCCAGCACCTCCTGAGCCTCTGCTTTCCTCCTGGCAGTGCCTGGTCACCTGTGGGAAGGGGCACAAGCACCGCCAGACCTGGTGCCAGTTTGGAGAAGATCGATTGAACGACAGGTTCTGCGACCCTGAAACGAAACCCGAGTCGGTCCAGACGTGCCAGCAGCAGGAATGTGCCTCGTGGCAAGTGGGGCCGTGGGGCCAGGTACTGCAGAATAGCTCTGGAGCTCCAGGCTGGTGGGACCTGGGTGCTGGTGACCCAAGTTGGGTGCTGCCCTTCCCTCCGAATCCAGCAGCAGAACTGTGCTGATTGATCTGCACACCAGAGCAGCCCTCGCCCTCTGTTCACCTGGGCTCAGCACATGGCCAGCAATAACAGCACCTGCCCTTTGAGCTAAATTTAATCTGTCTCATACTAAATTGGCCATGATTTAAAAAAAAAAAAAAAAAAAGGTTTCCAAGGTCATGCTCCTAAATCCATATTTAGGCATGTAAATGCATGGCCTAATTTGTCACAGAAAAGCTGTTCCCATTGAATAGCTGTTGTTGCTTTTAATGCTTTTGAGTTTCTGGGTTGGTGAGTGGTTTTTTCTGTTAAAAGACAAGTTGCTTATTTCTCCTGGAGTGTTCTGGCATCTCCTTGTCCACAAAGCTGTTAGCTCCTGACTTAAAGAAAAAAAATGGCAAATTCAGACCAGTTATCCCAGTCAGACTGATTTCCCATCAGCAAAATTGTTCATTAGCTGCTTGTACTACTGTGGGGCTGAACAGCCAGTTTTAATGGAAGATACAGTGCAGCTTCTACCAGCCTATGATTTACTGTGTGCAGCAAAATAAATCATTTATATGCTCACACCTTCATTCCCAAAGAAGCAAGTCAAGTGTGTGAAGCTCTGGTGTGCATTGTGAATTAAAACTTTGACTTAATTTAAAGCTGAAATGCATGAAGTGGAGAGAAACGAGAAGGGAAGCTGGGGTTTATTTTTGCTACTCATGCTGAGTGCCTAAGCTCAGGCTGGGCTGATTAATACTTTCTAACCAAAACAGCTACTCAGACCCAGCACTTTTTTTCTCCTGTCTCTCCTATTTTCTCCCAGTGCACAAGTACCTGTGGCCAAGGCTACCAGATGAGAGCAGTGAAGTGTGTCGTGGGCACCTACGTGTCAGTGGTGGATGATAATGAGTGTAATGCTGCAACCAGGCCAACAGATACCCAGGTAAATCCTGCTATCCTAGCTCCATCTTGTGATGCATCTCCATGCGTATGGAGACATCCAGGCTGCAGCTTCAGGGGATGTGTTGCTGCAGCAAAGGCTTGTTCTGAACTCCAGCCCATGCTGAGCACTGCCTTGGTTCTCTAAGAGCTCATGAGCTGAAGAAGCAGCAGTAGATGAATATGGGAACACAACCAGAGAGTAGGAGGACACATGTCCTGTGGCTTACACAGGGTCTGGGATGCCTGGCTGCAGGACTGGTGCTGTGTAGCTGTACCAGCCACAATTCTGGATGCATCCACCCTGGCTGAATAAATTGAGGAGTGTTGTGCACACCCTGTGCAAATCTGCTAAAGTGGCTTTCCATGCTGTGGTCGCTGGTAGGTGGAAGCAAACGTGTGAATTCCCATTTCAAGCAGAGGATGTGTCCAGGGTATCTGGAGGAGCTGAATAAAACAGCACATTACCATCCATCTGTCAGCTAGGAGAGTCGTAGCGCTTGATGCCCTGCCCAGCTTCGGTCCCGCATGACTTCACAGGGTTTAACTGAGGCCACAGCACTTAGGAAAGGACTGGTTTTTTCCCTTGTATGGAGACCAAGCGCACAATAGTCAAGGGGCAACAAGCCCACTTGTCATCAGCCATTGCTTGGCACGCACATCTCCAGTGTAAGTGGAATCACAGCAATGCGGAAACCATTTAAACCATTTATGCCGTTTGTCAAGAGCTGCTCCCTCCCTAGCAGTGACCATCAGTGTTAATTTCCTTTTTGGCAATGACTGCTTGTAGACTCATGGAGTAAAGTCATGGCTATTCATCATTTCTGTTGCCAGACCTCCCAGGAGATCCTGACAGGACCAGAGCCCTCCTTTTAGGCATCATACCAAGGCTGAGCAGAATGAAATGCTGTCCCCTCAACTTTGCGTGCTTAGTGTGTGGTGAAGATCAGCATGTGGATGTAGGTGGGCTGCAGGGCATCAAAGGGCTGCAATCAGCTCAGCAATGTAACCTTTATTAAGTGGGATGCAGGTCTTGTGTTGAAGGAAAGCAGCTTTGAAGGGAGATAAAGTTGCTGCTTTGCAGATGTGTATTCGTACCAGAACTCTGTCGATGAACTTTCATCTTTTGCCTCAAAAACATCTGGTTTTAATGCATGGAGATGGCACATGGTTATGGGGATCCCTGTTGTAGGGTTCTGAAGAAGTCAAAAGTCCACCAAGGTTCTGCCTGTGAAGCCCTCAGGGGGTATTGATACAAAGTTTTGCTGATTCACCAAGAGGACACAAGGAGAAAACCTGCCAACACACAAGCATGGAGGTCACAGATTTTCAAGACGTTGTGTGTGGTTGATAATTACATCGAAGAGGAGGGGGTTTAACTGAAACATCTGCAAATTCTTAATTTCCCTCTTTTCCCTCAGGACTGTGAAATAGCAGCGTGTCCTCCCCATCCAAATAGTCCTGAAGCCAAGGCAGGCATTCACAGGACACAGTGGAGATTTGGATCCTGGACACCGGTGAGTGTGTGTGTTCTAATACTCTCAGGATTATTTCACAGTAGACAATGTGATGTTTTGAAGTGCATTTGATCACCTTTTCCTTCCAAAGCTCTTGTAATATATATCAGGAAACTTTCTAGCGGGGTGCTTGTTGCTCTTCCTTAGTGCTCTGCAACATGTGGGAAGGGTACCCGGATGAGATACGTCAGCTGTCGGGATGACCAGGGCTCAGTGGCCGACGAGTCAGCTTGTTTCCACCTCCCAAAGCCATCAGCCACAGAAATGTGCACTGTGACACCGTGTGGGCAGTGGAAGGCCCTGGAGTGGAGCTCTGTAAGCATCACGCTGTCTCTTGCAGGACAGCCCCATAGACCACATTGCTGGGAATGTGTTTCATTAATCTGTCACACTGACCCTTTTCTAAGTGGGGAGATAAAGGTTTTCTGCTGTTTGTTGCTAGCAGTAGCTGGCTGCCTGATTTTTCAAAGCTGGAAATGTGACTGTGTCTCCTTTTCCCACTGTAACGCAGTGCTCGGTGACTTGTGGTCAAGGTAAGGCAACGCGACAAGTGATCTGCATCAATTACAGTGACCAGCTGGTGGATAGGAGTGAGTGTGATCCAGATGACCTCCCTGCCACCGAGCAAGACTGCTCCATGTCTCCTTGTCATCCAAACAGCCATGACTACGGCAGGCCCATCCACCCTTTCCTCTATCCGGATCATCGCCTGAAACTGCACCCCGGAGGCAGCCCCAACCGCAACCGTGCCCATGTGCCAGGAGGCAATCAGTGGAGGATTGGCCCCTGGGGTGCTGTAAGTGCCCTGATTTTCTTATTGCTATTTTTTTTTCCTTTTTTCTTTTTTTTCTGGGCTAACCCAGGCTTCCCTCAACATCACCACACAGGGAAAAGGGGGAACCCTTCTCCACGCTCCCCCCCAGCAAGCTGCAGAAGGGCGCAGGCATCGCTTCCCAGCCTCTCAAGGCAAAAAACTGATGGCATAATTTTCCATGAGGCAAAAGCCAACCTCTGCTTCTCTGCCATCTCCTGGGATGTTTACAGCTGTGCAGAGCTGTTGCCAAAGCACAGCAGAGCCTCGATGCCAGCTCTTCTCACCCCAACCAGTCTGCAACGCCTAAAGGGAATTAAGCACAAATAGGATGTCAAACACTGCATTAAAGGCAGTGGGGATTATTCACCTGCTTAAAACTATGCTTGTGTTTATTTTCCTTGCTTATTCAGCAGCTAAGTCATTCCACTGCTGCTAGTAATAGCAGTTTTTTAACTTAATAATGCCTGTTAGCTGTATTCGGTTTCTTAGCTGCACATTCCCACGGTGCAAGGCACTGGGAAGGAGCTGGGAATGCAAAATTATTCCTGGACTCAATGAAGCTGTGGGCAATTGTGTCTTCCAGTGCTCTAGCACGTGTGAGGGGGGGTTCCAGCGGCGGGTGGTGGTGTGCCAGGATGAAAATGGATACACTGCAAATAACTGCGATGAGAAAAGCAAACCCATGGAGCAGAGATCGTGTGAATCTGGCCCCTGTCCTCAGTGGGCTTATGGCAACTGGGGAGAGGTGAGTGCATCCTGGGTTCCTGGCATGGGGGAAGGCTTTTGTTAGTAGGTGGCTGGAAAATGGGAGAAGAGGGAGGTGTTGCTGTGACATTTATTAGAAAGCTTGGTGCCTGAAAGGCAGCCTCTTTATAGATGAGTGAACCCTAGCAACTGCTTGGTGGTGTTTGCCTTTCCATTTGTCATGGGGAAATTTTCTTCCCAGGCAAAGCAACTTTTACAAAAGTTGAGATTATTTGGTTTTCCTTCTTAAGAGAAGTCTAGTTTAACCAAAGGCCTTTTTTCTTAACAAAAGCACTGCTCCATCCTGAAAATTCATCTGAGATGAGCAATTGGGGATGTTAACCTCCAGTATCACACTGGGCCTGGCCATGTAATATCATTGTGGAGCAGCATGAACAGCTTTGGGAAGAGAGAAAGTGAAGCAGCTGGTGCCCTGTGTGAGGCTCATACAGTGTTTGGGGGGATCTGGCCAGAGTGGGTTGGTTGGGAACAGGAAAAAAGATCAGGTCTTGAGAGGTGCTGGTGCTTCAAGTGACTGGTCGACAATATTTTTGCTGCCCAGATAGTGATTCCTCTCTCCTCTGCTGACTTCCAGTGCACGAAGCCATGTGGGGCAGGGACAAGGACACGACTGGTGGTGTGCCAGCGGCCCAATGGAGAAAGGTTTACAGATCTGAGCTGTGAAATCCTTGACAAGCCACCAGACAGAGAGCAGTGCAATGTGCAGGACTGTCCTAGAGATGCTGCCTGGAGCGCTGGTCCTTGGAGCTCGGTACGGCCATAAACTCTTTCTCTTTGTGAACAGTTTTGTGGATATCCTGTAACAACAGATTTAATTTGCTTCAAACCAAGGTGCTAATGCTTCATGTCTTAAAACTGCACTTAAAGAGGATTATTGACGATATATTCAGAATAATGCCTGTTCAGGAAGGGCTTACATTAGGGGAGCTCGAGTCCTTTAATTTAAAAGGCACTTTCTGCTAAGTAGCCACCTTTGTCCATTTTATTACAGTGTGTGAGCACTGTGCATTGAGAGTCTGGGTTCTGGCTGAGTTCTTTGCATATGGATTTAAAACTTGCCATTTAAGCAGTGCATTTCTAGTGAAGTTAAATCGTTCTGATATTTAATGGTAATACTGCACTGTGCACTGCCTGATTTACCAGCCCTGTGTTCTCTGCCAAAAGCAAGATGAGAGAGGACAATGTGTACTGAATGGCATCAACTCCAGAGCATGTACCAGTGTGTATAGATGTGTGTGTATGCCCCTACGTGCCCCCACACACAGCTCTGTGCATTCACACCCATGCTCTGTTTCTGTTCCCATGTATATATAATATGAGTGTGATGTACTGTGCAAAGGCACTTGTAAGCTGTTCTCCTGCATCTCTATGTTTCTGGAGTGTTATTGTCTGGCTTGATCTCCAGCTGCTGGTCTAGATATCATTAAGTCAGCAAGGGATCAGCAAGGTGCTGGAAGGCTTAAAACCCTGGGAGTTTTCTAATAACAAAATAGCGTTTGGAGCAGAGATGTCTCACACTGCTCCTTTGCCAATGAAGATGTTTGCTACAGAGATGCTCTTGCAAGGGCAGAGCAGCCCTGAACCGGAGGGCTGGGATGGTATTTGGGGCTTTGAGATTCTCCCTGGCCAGAGCAGCAGCTTCTGCTGGGCACAGAGCCCCAGTGTGCAGCCAGGACTGAGCCCCACTCCAAGGCAAGTGATGCCCCAGGGTACTTCTGATGTGCTGGAAACCATGGACCTACCGGTTTTGGAGCAGCTTTCCAACAGATGTCCACCTTTATTTTGTGTATTTTGTTATAAAAGCATTTGAAGAAGATTTTAAAAAAAAGAAATTAATTTGACTCAAAAGCACTTTAGAGATAAAAAAAAGGCCTGTTTGTAATGTATTGGACTTCCTTAATTGTCATGGTTTGAAAATTCATCTTGCTAAAACAGAGCCGCCCTTTGTTTTTTCTGTTGGTGCTTTCAGTAACACTCCTCACGGTTTTTATCATACCTCAGTGAGTTAGGCAATAGCCATAAAACTGCCAAACTGGTGTTTATACCGTGCTTCACCAGGACAGGGGGACAGTGACGTGAACTATTTCACTTGAGGTGCTAATGTATCACTCATACACTGATCTAGCTGGTGCTAAAAATGAGCGAGGTGAGCTAAGCAGAGCTCGCCACCCCTGCAGTGCCTTCCCCACGGAATTCCCTCCTGGGAATGCTCCCAGATTTTGGTACCTGTGCCTGGACCATTTGCAAGAACCGAGGGTGTGGACAGAGTTGTGTTGCATTTTGGTGTGGCTCAGCGTTCAGCCTCTTCACAGCTGTTGAGGAGCAGGCTCCAGGGCCGTGTCTGCTCCTGGGTGTTGAAAATGCCAGGGGACCATCCTGTGTTTTGGTTTTGGGTTGGTTTTTCTCACCCAGGAAAAATTCCCTTGACTCTACTAAGTCATATTAACCTTGGGGTCGGGGGGCTCATCCCTTGTTGGGTCTCATGGGAGCGGGGTGGGATGTCAGGCAAACAGGCAGAGGTGAGGGGCATCCTACCCTGCTTGAAGCATCTCCCTCTGGATGCCTGTGGGGCTCGCAGCCCCCAGGCCTCTCACAGGTGAAGGGGCTGCAGCACTGAGCCCCAGTTGTTGGCACAAAGTGACTTGGTTTTTCAGGTCTTAACTACCAAGGTGTCATTTGGCCCTGACATAGGGGACCCCAGAGCTGTTTGAGGACTAATTTGTATCTATGGGGTCAAAAGGGCTTCGTGTCCCTCCTGCAAAATACTCCCCATATATGTCTACCTCGTGCTACTACTGTAGGTAGTAACATCCAAATTTATTTTCTTTAATGTGGTGTCACCTGGATTTGCTTTAGCTCTGTCATGGGTTGCAAACATCATCCTGTAGCTGTACGTGCTTCATCTGTTGGGATGGAGTGTCACTACCATATTTTTTTGGTCACTTTTGAAACAAGAGTATAGTATTAGCTGAAACTTTTCAGCAGTATGAATTTATGTATTTATGTAAAAGTGTATTTATTTTTCCAATATTGTTATTTAATTTTATATAAATATTGCATACATTTATGATGTTTAATGTTAATGTTGAACAGTGAAAATTAAAGACAAGTAGAATGTAATCATAAATGAATTTGTATAATGATTTCTTGAGTCTTTTGCTAAATTGAGATCATATACTTAGTTATGGTAACCTTTTCTAAATTTTCTGAAATGGTACTATAGTGTTCCATCTTCTGACTTGCTTTGTTCTCCAACAGAAACTGTCTTAATAATTAAACTCAGATAAAATTATATGAATTATGAACTTTAGATAACTAATTTCATGCAAGCATCTGATTGGCTTAGCTTCACTCAAGTTGCAGTGAAATTAGCACTATAAAATACATACAAATTAAAGCAGAGTCTGAAGAGTCCAACCCTCAGTCCTGAGGCGAAATTCCACTGGGATTTTTTTTACTGTAAACAAGTGATTTTATCTGGCTGGTTAAATCCAGGTTTTAAAGAGATTAATGAATAAACAGGTTTTGTATGTAAATGATAATTTTAATGCAGGAGACTGGTGAGATACCTTGTCATTATAATGTATGTTCAGAGGAGACTAAGAGGAGGTGACACTTTTTATTTCCTTGCTTATTTAAGAATATGTATTTTAACACTGTGGAATTGTACACCATGTGATAGACCTGACCTTTTTATTAAAACAATGCTTTAGAAAACATGCAGAGACTGTCACCACGATACAGAGAGTTTTTTTTCTCCTCTGGATGCCTTATGGTTTGAACACAGAACCCCATACACACTGAGGAAATCTTGCCATGTTCTCCAGAGCGAGGGAGATGCTCACAAAGAGTCTTGTTACCCATTGCTTCACTTAGAACCCAAAGCTGAACCCACTTGTCTTGGAGCAGATCTGCTCCTTGCCATAATCTCTCTGAAATTTTGGGGTGGTAGAGTTTGCCATAATAATCCAGCTCTATCCTGATACAATTTATGGATGATGCTGAATTCACTTGTCACGAGTTTATCATTCTTCCTGAGTTAGGAAATGGGCACAGAGAAGGTAAAACAATGGTACCTTACAACACCCTGTCCTGGTTCAGTTGGGTGAGCCATTTGGGCTTCCTGGCACTGGGACAAGAATCATTTTTAAATCTGACTTGTGGAAAATTGGTGGGTGGTTTTCAGGGTTTTTTTTTTTTTTTTTTCTTCCCTAAAGATCAGAGTTTTAAAGATAATCTGTTTTAAAGATAATCTGTAATACTTATGGCTCTCAGGTATCAAAAGTTCTCCCTGCTAAGGCAATGTTTTTGTCATTTTTGGCATCTGCAAAGGGGCACTGAGAACTTCCCAGCTCTTTATCAAACAGGCAGAAATGCTGCTCTTGTAGTCTTTGAGGGTCTTTTGATCTAACAATGAAAAATTGGAAGCTTGGCAGGAAATAATTAGAATATTAGCTGGCAAAATGCCAAACTCTCACTGTCAATGTGAATGCAGGTTTGGGTTAGGACAGTGATGCTGGATTCTTTCAGCCAGAGCTGAAAGCTGGTGGCATTGATGGCTTTGCTGGGGACTTTGGCTGCACTCAGGGGTAGAGGTAGCAGCAAAGGGGCTCCGAACTCAGTGGGTAGCAGGACTGCCTGTCCAACAGCCCTGTCAGAGAGATGGTGCTCAGGAGTTTTGATCTTAAGATTGGTGTAAATGGAGAATTCAGGTTACTTGTATTTGATTTTGTCAAAGCACCAATATGTTTACAAAATGCCCTTCCCATTAAGCTGGCTGAAAACAGGCTGTTCAACAGCAATGTTCTCCACGTTGTGGTTCTGATAATATTCTTAGCAGGCAGGATGTCAGCTCTTGCTAAGGCAGAAGTGATACCCAGGGGCAGAATTGGTTGCAAGTGTATATAACTCTGCTCTTCTCTTCCTTTCTTCTGCAATAAATGAATTTGCTCTGACAGCAGCATTACTGAGCTGCTGTCTGATTCTTTACACATGTTTTTGCAATAACAAAGCCATTCTTGGAAATGAAGGGGTAGGCACACTGAACTCTCCAGTCACTCAGTGATTCACGTTGCTTTTTCTGTCCTTCGTTCAGATTATATTGGTTCAGGCTCTGAGGCTGCCACAGCAAGTCTGTATTTCTCTGTAGTGCCAGGTATTATCAGAAAACTAATAAAAACAACCCTGCCCTGGGAGCCTGTGAGAGAAAGACAAATGTTGCTGCAAACAGAGGAAGGTTGCACGGATGGTTCCAGCACCCATAACCCAGGCAGAGGGATGCACTGGGTGGCTTGCTTGTCTTTGGAAAAATAGAAATAGATGCCTTAGTGAAGGCTGAAAAATAGATGATTGAGGCTAAAATGAGAATTTGGTTGCCTGTGGATATCCCCAGCCATCTGTCTGAAGCTGTCTCTGTCTCAGAGCTGTTAGCTGTATTCTCAGGCTGGCCCATCAAGGGTGTTGCCTCTTTTGGGCAGAGATCACTCAGAGCAGTTGACTCCAGGTTCTGCCTGCTGGGTGTGATGATGAAAGGCAAGAAGTTGTCTGCTTTGGTTCTCCAGTCTGAAATAGGCCTTTGACAGTGCAGAACTCTTTGCTTATGTTTAAAAAAAGCAAACCAGACCTGTTTCAGCCCTTCCCTGCACTCTCTGCTATGTGTCACCTGTCCAGAGCAGCCCATCACCAGTGCCCAGCCTCAGCCACCCTCCAAAACTGCATGTCCCTGGCTGACAGCTGGGAATGCACCTGTTCACCATCTCATGCTCATCCCAAAAGGGTAAATGCAGTTAAAATTTTGACTGTAGAGCCTCACTCATTACTCCTCTCTGGCAGGGTTAATGGCTGCTCCTGCAGCTCTTAGCTCAGTGTCCTCCTTCCCAGCCAAGAGTCAGAGCTGGTGGCTCTGAGCTGGTTACAGGTGGGTGAAGCCAGTGGTTGGCAGAGGGATATAACTCTTTTTTCTTTACCCTGCTGCATCTTTTGCCAAATTCTACTTTCCTGGTCAGAGCAGGTAGCTCCATTTGCATTCACTAATGTTTCTTATCATCTCTAGTCCAATGCGTGCTTCTGTCCTAACTTGCTGTAAGATGCTTTCCTTTCTACCCCCAAAGTGAGCAAGTCCTCAGCCCGTCAGCAGCTCTCATCAGCATTTTTTATGCCAGCCTGGAGTGAAACCCTGCAGAAGAGAGGAGGTGATGGCTTGGAGGGTAAGCCTGGGCAGTACAGTGGCTATTTGGCTGCATTTGGTATTCCACAGTGGTTGTCTTTTTACACCTCCCCTCTTACACATTTTCTCAATGAGATGGTCATTTTCTAGGCCCTGCACAGCTGGCCTGGACTTTACCAGGAGGTGGTGGGACTGCTGCTCAGCCTTGACTGGCTTTGGTCTTTGTGTCACAGTCGGCCCATCCATAGCTGATGGCTTCATGAGGTCTGCAGACCACCTACACATGCACACAGGCACCTGCTCACACGCACACACACACACACACACACACACACACACACACACACAGGGGGAGTAAAGCAATAAATCAAAGGGCAGCAGCTGGGAGCATTTGTCTCCCAAAGCCCTGGCTTGGAGTGTGGGAACTGAACTCCATGTTAGGCTACAGGAGATGTGCTAGAGCAGTGATGGGTGTTCAGGGATGAGCTGTGAAGTTCAGCCTCTCCAAGCAGGTCCCTGAGCTGGGTGTTGGGAGGTCTGTGGGGTTTTGGCCCACAGTCACTCTGTATAGCTCAAACTGCAATAATTGCTCAGATTCTAGGGGTTGCAGCACGTAGAAACAAGGATGTGTGGTGGTGAGGGAGACTAAGCACAGAGAGATATACCACATTTCTAAGTTGCCTGGTGACTGATTTGGGCAGTCATTAAGGAAAAATGAGGTAGTCAGTCTTGTTCCAAAGGCACTTAATGCTCTGTGGCTGTTTTAATTCTCACTAGCTCACAGGGGAGAAGAGTGAGCCAGCAGCATGGATGAAAATCTGTCTGATACCCAAGACCATATGCAGGCTGAGAGTATTTGATCTCTAACACATTAAGCCAAGGAGGCTTTTTTCTTAATAAAATTGGGAAGCAAGAAGCAGCCCAGCATTACTACAACCCCCTGAAGTGGTGCACACCTGTACGATAGGGCTGGTGTTCCTTGGAGAGCTCTTTACTTTCTATTTCACTCCATCTGACATGGAGAAATCCTGTTCTTGAATGGGACTCCTAAATGGTGTTATAATGCAACTGTACACTAAAAATATGAAGTGTCAGTTCTCCTGGGCTGCTCGCTGCTTCAATTGCTATTCTTAAAAGTGCCACAGCGTGGAAAATAGGCTTCATCAGTGCCCTCCACATGCCATTATATCAGCATCCTTGGGTAGCTCACACATTTCCTCCTAATTTGAGGAAATGGCATCTCACACCTCCCTCCCTGGAGGGACCTGCAGAGGCTATTTTGGGGGCCTCTGCTTGTTTGCTGTTCAATAGCATGGAGCAGGGCGGGGACACAACTTTTCAGGCAGCTTTGTGCATTGACAGCCCTGCTGATTTCCACAGCCAGTGGAGAAGTCTTTTTTATGGGTTTTAACAACAGGGAAGGTGAAAAAGAGGGGAGGGAAGGTGGTGGATGCCATAGTAGAGGAGGTGCATGGCTTCTCCTGGTTTAGTTACCTGCTTTTCTCCTTTATATCCTGTGAGGTTTACCAACTCAGGGAAACTATTGTGTTGACTTCAGTGCTCAGGGCTTTGAATCTTGCAGGAGTTAAAAGAGCCTCCACCCAAGAGCATCCTTTCCTCTAGGGCAGTCGGTGCTGCTGGAGGCACAGGCTCCAGACACACCAGAGCCTTCTTTCTGCTATAGCAACACGTCAAGTTGTACCCTTCCTTCTGAGAAACTGCCCCTTTTTGTTGTTTCTTTGGTTTTGGGGTTTTTTTTTAACCTATTATGAGACATCATCCCAGGTCTCTGCAGCCTGGGTTGGTGGCAGAAAGGTAAAAGTTTAGTGTATTATTTTGTTTCTCCTTTTTGCAAACAACCACTTGGGAAACTCTGTGCCTCAGCTATGGAGCAGAGCAACTGGGGATGAGAGCCCCAGCATGAACTGCAGGGTGAGGCAGCCTGGATGTCCCCTCTTGCCTGTGCCTGGGGCAAGGACCACTCCTTAGGAACAGTGGGACAAAGCCTGCTCTTGTTCTTGTGCTTGCCAAGGACTGCCCTCTGGCTCCAGAAGGCTCCTTGAGATGTTTCCACAGGGGTTTTGGACAATGTTCCCTGACATACTTGGACTATACACTCTAAAATCCCTGATGTTCGTGTCTTTTTTTTCCTGTCCTCCCATTTCTCGGGGAAGACAGCAGGGATTAAGCATTTCCAAAGCCTCTCCCAAACTGTAGTGCAATGCTTTGGTTTGTTTTGCTCAGGTCTTGGGTCCAGTTGCCCTCCTTTGAACATGGAGACCACTCTTCCTTTTTAATTGTACAACAATCAGATGTATTTCTGGCCTCCCACCAGCTAAAATCTCCACGCCCATGGGCTATCAGTAGCTGTGTGTGTTAAGGTATGGTTCCCTTCCAAAGTTTTGCAGGAAAGGAAAGCCTGGCTGGGTGAATCCTGCTTATGGAGCCCTTGTGAGACCATGCTTTAGCAGATCAGTGGGAGGAATGGAGTTTCAAAGTAACCAGCAGCAAATATTTCCTGAACACCTCCTAAAGTGCTGCAGCCACTGGAGAAACCATAGCACAGAGCTATACCTGGCTTTTAAGCCTGTTGTTTGTATCACTGGAGTCAGGGGTGTTACCTGCTGAAGTCCCTTGCTGTTGTGAAGCTTAAGTTGGTCTGGATGCCACAGAGCTTGGCATGACATGCAGAAGCTCAGACATTTTAAGACTTCTGGTAAAGGTTGAGCTGGTGAGGAATGATCCAGGCTTTCCTTGGTGGTGTCTCCTGATGTCCTTTGTGCTCAAGAGACTTCAGAGATGCCGATGTCACAGGGCTGTGATTTCAGCATCTGATAGTGACAGTAGCAGGTTATAGTAGGAGCTCATGTGCACTAACAGGGTGCTGACATGGAACTGAGGGTGCCTGGTCAGTCTCTGTGCTGGGGCAGAGGTTTTGTGCAAAGCTCTGCACAGGAAGGGGGTGTAAATTGTCATAGGGCTCCATCGTTTTTCTGCTTTATTTCATCCTGCACATGTTTTAGCTCAGATGGTTGGAAAGGATGAACAAGGGTTTTTCTTGTGAGCGCTTACTTTCCCTATAATCCTTAATGTGTGGAAATCTAAACCGACAAGGATTGATTTTAATTTCCTTCAAAAAGTTGCTCCTGGCAGAATCTGATAAAGCTGGTTTTAGTCTAATTCTTCCCAGCCCCTAGCCCTGCCCTTGCTGAGCTATCGGAGCATACCTATCTTTAGGAATTCATTTGGTGATCACCACAGCTTGCATTCATTATCTCAAATACCTCCCAAATCGTGGGGCTGATGCACGGGGGAGGGCTGGAAAAGGGCCCTGATGGCATTTTGTGAAACTTCTCACTTTTGAGGGAGAATGTCCCCAGATTCCTGCTGATGGTTTGCTTTCCTGCCCCACGCTGAACTGCCCGTTCAGTGCAGAAGGTTGGAGCTGCTCAACAGCTCTTGCCTGCTCTGTGCTGCCTCTTTCTTTTTGCCAAGATTTGCTTATTTAGATTTGCTTATTTGCACCCCGGGTTGTTCAGTCCTTTTGGTGCTAGGCTGAGCTCATTCACAGCCCTCAGCTGAGCCTCCACACAAGCTCCCAGTGCAGAAGAGCAGGTTACTGTCTTCTGCAGAAGGGTCAGAGTCTGGGCCCAACTAGACAGAAATTTTCTTTAAAAAATGTAAGAGCTTTTGGGGTACAAATTCTGGTTTTTGCCTCCTACAGAGCCAATGAATCGAGTAGAAGCCTTCCTATGTTAGAGATGTCTTAGAGGTGTTCCCTCACCTTCCAAAGTGTCACAGTAAGAAATGCAGCAAGGGTTAGTTTAAAGCAATTTGCACATACTTGGTAAAACAGAATTATATTTGCCATTCCTGAGCTCTGAAACAGAAAACAAATTTCTGTGGAAACAAAAACACAAGGTTTCCACTGCTCTGGAGCCGAGCGATGAATGGCAGGAGAGATTTAATGTTGTGTTCTGACCTTTCTGGAAACAGTTGATATGGAAATATTTTTGTCATCTTTCTTCAAACTTTTTTTCTTACATTTATTTAAACTAGGCAGTGTATTTATTTGAAAAAATCAGCAGCATGCCAATCCCCAGTTCTTGGCACGTTAACAAAACTAATCATGCAATAAACATAATACCCTTAAATCTCTGCTCAAACGCTTTGATCCTAATGCTATTAGGAAAGTCCTTTTGTTCTTATTCTCTATGTAAAGCACCAGGTGTGACTGTGGTAGTTTTAGGAGATAATAAAGTTAATAACAAGAGGAAGGTTTACCAGAGTCTTAAGTGAGATGGCTATAGGTGATATTTTGAAATAGAACTTCTCTATGATTTTATGGGCCACTGTTATCTTGGTTTGGCTTGGTTTGTTTTTTTTTTTAAAGAAACAACACAATATGTTGGTTTTGCACCATCCTCCATGCCTGGTTATCCTCCCAGGTTCACTCAGGGGTGCTGTTTGCTGTCGTGCCTCTACTACAGGCATTTCAGAGACAAATTTCCAAGTGCTGAGGGGGAGGCAGAGGCAAGTTGACCATTGGGCATCCTAGAGCCAGGTGTTTCTTGACTCTAGGAAGTTGGTGAGTGAAGAAGTCAATACAATACCTTGTCTACACCTTCAGGGCTGGATCCAGAGGTGATTAAAACCAGTAGAAGTCTTCCTGTTGACTTCAAAGAGCCTTGGATGAGGCTCCACAGAGAACCACCAGTACCTTGAGGTGTTTCCTATAGAAGTTGGGGGATAGGAAAGACATCAAGAAAGAGGAACATGAAAAGAGTGATTTTATCTGTGCTTTTCAAATGTTTTAAAGGAAGCAAGGGGAAAGCTTACCTCACTATGGCACTTTTATTGATAGATACCATAAGCAGACAGCAGCATTTGCAGTGATGAAGAGTCCTGCTAATGAAATGCAAAGTTTCTAGTTTTCTAGTCCTAGTTTTCTCCTAGGTCCAAAATAAATGATGAGGCTGATAGCAGTAGGTGTATTACATCCCTAAGTCATGTGGCACTCAGGTAAAAACCACCATTAATTTTTTTTCTGCATGTGGCTCACATATGCTTGAAGTCTACATGCCTAATGAGAGTTGGAAATCCCAGAGACGACTTAGAAGGAGGTTATGAAGTAGATTCTTTGCAAAGGAATTATCAGTCTCTGATGCTTGGTTAAATTAGATTGTTCAACCTTCCTTTTCTGTCAGTGCAAATGAGATCATAACTCACATGTACATGAAAGCAAATGGGTGGTTTAGAGGTAAAAATGCACAGCTGCCTCACTTTGATTTATATTAAAGACAGACATAGAAATAGATTAATTCCAGCATCTTGGGAATTGCACTGAAGTATTAAAAAAATTAGGCAAATTATGCCTCAGCCTCTGGATGCACTGAGGTATGCATGACAGTGAGATAAATGTCAGAATTAGGCTCGATGCCAAAGGTTAAGCAATCTGTAGGAAAGGGATAGCAATTTTGGAAATGACTGGCATCTTACTGATGGTGAGATCAAATATTTGTCAACCAGCTTCAGGCCACCAGACACGTCCTTGTGTTGTTGCACACCAAGGCTGTTCTGTAGTGGATCTGATTTATTTTTAAGTTAAAAAAACCCAGACATGTACTTGGCTGTACTAGCTTGGGATGTTGGGCAAGAGAGAGCCCTGATCAAGGGTGTGAATTTATGATTAAGCTTTGGCTGTCACAGTAAAGTGGCATCAACCTGAGTGGAGAGTGTTTCCTGAGGAGCACTTGGATTTTTGCTAAATTATTGGTGTTGGTCCTGAGTAGTGAAGAGATGAAAGTATTAGAAATTTACAAGTAGGTTTAGTAGGATTTGACATTTCTTTCTTGCTACTGAAATTCATTGCCTGGAAAGAGATGTAGAAAGAATGAAAAAATTAACTTCTGATGAAATATGAAGGCTTATAAAAATAGGATAGCATTAACCTAGTCTTTTTTCTTTTTTTTCTTTTTTTTCTTTTTTTCTTTTTTTTTTTCTGTTGATACTAAAGAAAAAAAGCAAGTTTACGAATCTGGGTAACTCATGGAAGTCTTATTTTAGAACAAGGGTCAGCATTTCCTTTGCTCCTCAGTGCAAAACTGAATGTTGTTTTTGGGGAGTTTTGTCCTATCTTGAAATTGGAGCTGGGCTCAGGATAACTCAGAGGCAGCCAGGGGAGCATCATTAATGGCCCTTAAACCCCACAGATCTCAAGGGCCCTCAGCTACCTTTTGTCCACTGTATTGATCTTGCTGCAGGAAAACAGCCTTTTTTGAAACAGCCTTTGTGCAAGTGTTTAAGCAGCAACATCTGATCTTAGGAGTTACATCCATCCCTCTCCACCCTGCGCTGAACATCTCCATCTTGAAGCAAGTTTCTGCTCTCTTGCCTGTTCTTTGTGCACCTCTGAACACAACAGGGGCTGAATGATTTGGAAGTATTTTTATATAATTTAAAATAATCACAGCTACCAATGCATACCCCAATTTCTATTCTAATAGATCTTCCAGAGCCCCTACATATATAAATTGTAGGTTTTCAGCTTTCAAACATATTCATAGACTGGGAAGAGCTCGGGCTGTAATTTATTTCTCAGGAAATATAGTGATGGAGTGGCTCCAAAACAAAAGAAGAAGCCTCATCTCTGAAAAGAAAACACAACATTTTATATTGAGACAGGGCTGAACCAGTGTGTTTTTGCTCCAGGATTAAACCAGGATGCTTTTGACATAGCATGTAATGGCTTGCATAACATGTAATGAAGGAATTGAAGCTGAGTCTCTGTGTGCATCATGCTGAGTAAGAGGCTTGTTCTACACGAAACTGTCATATTAAATTCTTGTCGTGATTCCAGACCCCTTTGATTCTTAAATCTTTTGGAGGAGACTAATCTGAAATCAAAGTGAAGTTGCTTGGGGTTTGCATGCCAGGAGTGGTCACATTTGAAAAAGTTCAGTGAACCTGCAGAGGGAGGTTGAAATTAGTTGCTTCACTACAAAGCAAGCTTACAGCTAACATACCTGCTGATTTCCTTTTTGCTTTGATTCTTCAGGCTCTGCCTTCTTGCCACCTTCTGAGTTGTTTTCAAAATGCATAAATCTTAAGGATGAGCATGTCCTGGTTTCAGTCTGAATAGTTAAAAAAAAATTTTAAAAAAATCAGTCTACCCTGCTGAAACAAACATGAGTTTGAATACAAAGGACATGGAAAGGCTGCATTTTTCCTTTCTGCCTTTTCCTTCATGCAGTTATTTCCCTCTCTGAAGGTGTATTTTGCACTTTACTCTTCTGATTTATCAACATTTGACCTCCCTTTGTACCAAGGTAAATGGAAATGGTTCCTTTCAAGTTCTATGTAGATACTAAGGGCTTCTGCCTTGATCCCTGTAAGATGACTCTGCTCCTTTGAAACCTCTGGAGCAATGCCAGGAATCCAGCCTGTTATCCCTGCTGAATGGCAGCTGCTTTTTTTTTTTTTTTTTTTTTTTTTTTTTTTTTTAATATTGCCTTTTTGGGGGGCTTGGACCAAAAATATTAGGCAATATTCAGTGCAAACAGCACCATTTCCAGCAGTTCAATCCTGCCCTTTCGTGTCCCCATCAAGCTTTGTGTAGGCTGCTGGGGACCTGGGGATTTGTTTTTTTGGTCCAGTTAAATGAAAAACACCCTGGGTAGCCATGGCCCACAAATGACCATGCAGATGGCCCTGCCTGAAAGCTGATCTGTTGTTACTTTATATTTACAGTGTTCTGTCTCCTGTGGAAGGGGCCAAAAGCACCGCAATGTGTACTGTTTGTCAAAGGAAGGGAGGCATGTAGAAGAAGATTATTGCAAGCACCTTGCTAAGCCCAATGTGCAAAAGAAATGCAGAGGGGGCAGATGTCCGAAGTGGAAAGCAGGAGATTGGGGACAGGTGAGACACGTTGTATTCCCCTTTCAACCCTTTGATATCCTTCCTTGGTCAGGTTGGCTCGCAGCTCGTTCTGCCATCACTTCTGTCCTCTTGAATTTTTTGAGGGTAAAATCTTCAGATGGTGCAAATCAGTGTAGCTTCATGGGTAGGAGTGGAGCAGCTCTGATTGGTGCCAGCTGAAAACATGGCAGCTTGGTTTTAGTGTCTATCTGAAAGCAGATTCCTTGCTATATATTTTAAGTTTCTGCTAGAAAAGGCATTAGTATATCATATTTAAGAGAATTTATTCACATTCTTAATATTATTATTTAAGTATGCCACGTGCCAAGCAAAATCTTCCTTATTTTTGAGAAATCTGAAATTAATTTTATTACCAGCTTCCTAGGAAAGCTTAAGGAATAACCAGAGCTGTTCATTAACAATGCTTTTCACTACTTTCTGTTTCTTAACAAGCTCCTCGCTTGATTTTGCTTCATTAAAAAGTCAGACTCTGATGAGTAGAGGCTGCTGGAAATGTGAAAGTGCTTGGAGTTATTAAGCTTCTTGTTTGCTGAAAGCATACCTCCAATCCTTGTTTTCCTGAAAATAATGTCTTTGTCATCACCTTGAATCTGCTGCATTACATTTTTATCTCTGAACCTTGCTTTTCCCTCTGCCTCATTAGCGTACTAATCAGCAGCAGTATTGAAAACCCTAGATTAAATGAACTGCTAACTTGTAAAACATCGAGTTCTCTTGTGGTCTGTCTTCCAAACTGAGGTACAGAACACCAATTCTCACTGCTTGTGAGTCCCATGAAAGAGAAACCATTAACATCTCTGGGCAGACAGGCAAATGTTGGAACCAGGGCAGCAGACTGGTGTTTCATGTCAACTGTTGAAAAAGGCAATAAACCCATTGATGTTCTGTGATTATTTTCAGACTTGTATTTGTTGGGGTTTTTTTTTTAAATGCTTACCTTTGAATTCCTAGGATAAGGGGTGTTTGCTGCTGTGTGTGTAAAGGGCTACATGTGCATTTGCCCTGGAGGTTTAGTTTCTAGGTCTGTGGTCTCTACCCAGGGCATGTCTGGGAGCACCCAGGTAGCCCTGTGAAGTGCTCCCATATTGGAAATTAAATCAATATTGCCACCTTTGTTACCCACAAGGACTTAAACTTCCAGTTTGTAGAAGAAGCTGGAATGAAAAGGGAAGAAACTCCGGGCTATTAGGTGGCCTTGTCATATATGATTTGCACCTCATTGAAAATAACTGCTCCTGAAACCAATTTTTTATAGCTAATAATTGTAAACATAATAATGTAATGGTCTGTTGATTGTGTTAAAACACACTAATGTTAATTGATAAAAGTGTTTTTAAAATTCCCAATGTTCTACCACATAATCAAAATTACTTTTATGCAAGTGGAGAAAGGCACCCAAGTTAATAGGAGGATGAGGGGTGATTAATGGTCTGAGGTAATCTCTTGTGACTAGGCAATTAAGGAATATTTGTATGCTAATGCTAAAACCCAGAACAGGCAGCACATTTCCCTGATGGTGGATGTGCTCAGCCAGCCAGGGTCTTGCTTGGTAAAAAATAATGGGGTAGAAACACCCATTCTGCAATATCAAACTCTGCTTCTGGAAGGCACATGAAGTGCTCTGCAGTGATTTCCTTGTGTCCTGCCCCTCACTCGTGCTGGCAGCATTTCCCTTTGCCAGTGACAGGTGAAGACTTGAGGCTGTCAGACATTTGCAGCACCTTGTGAGAGGTGCACCTTGCAAAAGGTTTGGTGCCTTAGAGCTGAGGTGGATTGAGGTGCTGAACTTCTCCTGAAGTGTAGGAAACAGGCAGGGGTTTGGCACTCGGGATACCCAGCAGATCAGGATCTAAATGGGCATGGGAAGCCCCTGTCACCTTCCCCATCACTGGTGACACTCCTGAAAACAGGAGCTGTAATCAGGTTGCACTCAGATACCATCAAAAAAAAAAAAGGTTTCTGAAGGTCTAATTGCCTCTGAAAGATAATCCCAAAGCTGAGCTGCTGTGAGCTGGCCACCTTTTGTACTAGGTAAACAGGCAAAAGTCTGTGTGAGAAATGAGGCAAGGTTTTCCCATAAAAGTGAATCCTCCTTCTTGCCATATACCCACAGGATCTGTTGCATGTGCTTCTAGGGTTTGTTTTTTAGTTTCTTTCTTTTCCTTTTTGGAGAAGGAATGATTAAAAAAATCAGGATTTAAAAAATAAGGGAAGGATTAAAAAGCCAGCTAAGCCAAGTGCTTTGCTCCCAGGTTTTTTTCTTTCTAGATGTTTTGGATTTAGAGGCTTGGTAATTCTGTTCTAGATTGTTACGAATGCACTTTCCTGCAGCCAAGCATTTTTAATACATCTGTGGTAATCGGAAGGGAAGGAAAAAGGCTTTTTCTCCAAGTTTTATATGTGCTTGCGTCTGCAATGAAATGTCAGATTTAATGTGTTTGCATCTCCTAAGTAATCTCAATTATGGCCATTTACCTTTCACTTAGCAAAAATACCAATGTTTATTCTGCTGTCTGGTATTTACACATTACAGCTACAGGCTGAAATCCAGCTTTGTCTTAAAAAAAAAGCAGGTAGAGCATCAGGTAGAGCTTCTCCATAGCTGAGCTGTCTCTCAGCAGTTTGGTGATTGACTTTCTCCGTGGAGAAAGGAGCACTGCAGGGACAATATAGAGACTCTGTAGGAAGGACAATCAGGCTGCCTGGCGCCTGGCATCCCATGGGGAAAATATAAGTACAGCAAAATTTGGCTGTCCCAAAAATGAGTATCTTCTGGCAGTGTCAGCCAGCTGTATTTCCTCCAGGCAGGCAGAGCTTGGCTGACCAGTACTCTGGATTAAAATAGCCAGGATGAAATGATGTAAAAACCCACTTTTTCCTGCCTGTCAGGCAATGGTGTTATTCTGAAGCCAGGCAGAGCCCCAGCAATACTGATGCTGCAGGTGGCAGGAGGAAGCACCAAGAGATGCCATCCCTTGGACCCCTCTCACCACCTTTCTCCAAGGCAGGATGCAGCCATTGCCCCCTCCCCAGCATGGCCAGAACACCTCCCAGCTTGTTCCCCTGTGCCTCAGGGCTGGGCTCACCTGTGGCTTCATTTTTGGGGGGGCTGGGGACACCCTGGTGTTCCCCTCTCCTGTGGTTGCCCAGGGTTCCTGGCCACCAAGAGCACTTAGGAAGCCTGTTCAGCTTGGGAAAGCCTCCTTTGTATGTATAAATATAAGGAAGAATTTTTTCAGTGTGAGGATGACAGGGCACAGGAACAGGCTGCCCAGGGAGGTTGTGGAGTCTCCTTCCCTGAAGACATGCAAAGCCCACCTGGATGCATTCCTGTGTGACCTGTTGTAGGTGACCCAGCTCTGGCAGGAGGGGTTGGACTGGATGATCTTTCGAGGTCCCTTCCAACCCCTCATTTTCTATGATTCTATGGTATCCTCTTGTAATCAGCCCAAGGAAAAGCTCTTTGTGTGCTTGCTTGCTTGCAAGAGGGTGGTTCAGATCTCTTCTAAGAGACAATCCAGGACCCAGCAGCCCTGGCCTGGGGGCCTGGAGGGCTTGCCCCCCACAACACTTTGGTGCCATCAGTTTAGTCAGGGTGCAGCATTTATCCTCCTGGGCTCATTCCTTCTCTTCCCTACCCCTGTCTGTGCCCAGTTGTCCCACCCAGCACAGCCCCCCATGAAAAAGTCAACAGGGGGAACTTGCACTCCCTTATCATAACATCCCCAGGCATGTGCTTTTCAGATGGGTAATAAATACAAACTGAAAGGCATTTTAGAGAACACTATGCATGCTGGTGTATATGTTTCTCTAAGTTTGTTGCCATTACTCAGTTTAACTGTCCCCTGTGGAATATTTGGGACAAACAGCACCGTTAATCACAGGGCGGCAGTGCAGCAAGTGGGAAGCGTTTGCATCCCCAGTGACAGAAATCAGCTGCTGCTTTCAAAAGTTACACACACACACACCCCACAACCCTCCCACCTTCTTACAAATACCTGAAGCCAGGTGAATGTTCATAGTCAGCTTCTCTTTGGTCCTCTTGGCTTTAGGGGATGTTTGGATAGTAAAGCAGAGGCAGCGTTACGAAGCAATACCCTGCAGAAGAGAGAATTGCTTCCCCTTTAGGTGCTGCAATAATTCCCTGCCTCAAGAGGTCTTGTTGTTGCAGGTATTGCAATAACAGGTTGGAATCTTGTTTTCTTAGTTCCTAATGTGTTATTAAGGTTGCTTATATTGTTAACTCAGCAAATGGTTAATCATCATAGCTGTGGTTTAAATGCTTATCTTTCATTTTTACATGCTTTCTTCTATAAATGTAAATTCTTTTCATTCCAAATCTATATTGTATACTTTAAGATCTAGCAAGAAATGATCCATACCAGAGGGACATTAAGTACTGTTAAGCATATTACAGGGCACAGGCACAACACTAAGAAATGCTGTGTGAAAGCAAAAACAAGCTGTTAAAAGCACTGTAGTGTAGATAATAGTTTGAAGATGTCTGAGAAACAGAGAAGTTGGAGCTTTTCTTGCTGTGCCTAAAAGTGGGGAGAAATGTGCCCACAGTGTAATGAAGTAAATGTGAAATGCAGTTAATTTTTAAAAAGTCATTTCTTTTCACAAACTAACAGTACACCCTGGCTGGTGTGGGTGTGCTTGTTGAAAGAAATCCCAGCTGTATCGTACCTTTACTTCTCTTCTGCTGCAGACTTTCTTCTATCTAATTCAAATTTGCTTTTCATTAAAGTTCACTCCAGTGACATTCGTGGCACTCGATATATTTTAAACTCTTACTTTTTTGAGTCAAGTTCCTGAGAAGTAACACCCAGAGCCTTCCTGCCTTTGACACATTGCGATGGTTTAGCAGTGCCGCTGTCTCAGCAGGGTTTTGCAGTATAAACTCTCCCTGGGAAATCCTGGTTCCACTGAAGCCAACAGCAAAAACTTCCCTTGACTTCAGTGGAATTCAACTCCGTATGCTCTACTCTTGCAAAAATGTCCCCTTGTGCAATGAAAAGCCTCACCTGGAAGTTTAAACCTGGCGTTAAGAGCATCGCTATCGCTGCTGTAGAGCCCAGAGCAGAGGGCAAAATGCAGGAGCCTGGCTGTGACCAGGACCACCACTCACCTTTTCTCCCTTCCTCCAGTGCTCGGTGTCCTGTGGCCGGGGAGTCCAGCAGCGTGCTGTGCACTGCGAGGGCAGCACCCCTAAGGCAGCCGAGGAGGCAGAATGTGACCCGGCCATCCGTCCCCCTCCGCAGCGGGATTGTCACCTCCCCGAGTGCCCCACGCACCGCTGGGCAGCTGGCGAATGGCAAGAGGTAAGGAGGATCCAACCCCCCCCTTTCACCCTTCCACCCTCCCCCGGGGTCACATCATGTTGTGCTCTCAAGCATGCAGCACGGGATGGTGCTGAGGACTGGGGGGGTGATGATGCTGGAGATCGCTGCCGGGGGGGCTGGGGTTTTGGGGTTGTAAAAAGAAAAAGTAAGAGGAAAGGCTGTTGAGTGCTGGCTGGGAGGGGGAGCTGAGAAATCCCTCTGTAGGGTTGGTTTAATGCTTAGTGCTGCCCTGTGTTTGGCTGGGACCTATGCAAATCTTGAGCAGGTTTGGGGTAGGGCGGGTTTGGGTCTGTTCCCAGAGGCTGAGCACTAAACCCCCCTCGGACCAAGCCCTGCCCTGCTCCAGCAGCCAGCCCCCTGCCTGTGGCTCTGAAGGAATTGGGGAACATCAGAAATTCCCACTTTCCTGCCCTGTTACCCTGGCTTCTTCTGCCAGCTCTCTGTTTTGCTGGGCTCCCCATCCATGCTTTTTTCCAAGCCACCAGCGCGCTGGGATGAGATCTCCCACGGGAGATGGTGCTTTTCCATGTGAATGGGATCAGTCCTCAGCAAAACCAGCCCCTAAGGTGAGAGCAGGGGATTAAGCTGGGAAGGAAAAAGGGGTCCAGAAACCCTCCCTTCAGATGGGATTATCATCCTTGGCTCATAACTGCAGAGCACCCCAGGCCACTGCCTGTGTGACATTATCTAATATACCTGACAGGGATGGTACAGACAAGTTTAGCTTCATTTCACCTGTCTTGATGGTGCTGAGAAGCTGCAAGGGGTTTATAATCCTGTGCAAGGTGGCCATGGCTACACAAGGAGGGGACCCTTGCCACCCCCAGCTGCTGGGGAGCTGAGGTGTGATGGGATGCAGCAAGAGGCAAAGCTGAGCTGCCCATGCAGTGGTACCTGATGCAAACATCCCATGCAGCCTGGAAAAGAAATATAGGAACAGCTGAGGGGACTCCAGCAAATTCCTTGCAATGAACTTTTGCTTTTTACAGAGCCTGTTAAATTTCATCAGCTAATAAAGCAACAGGCAATAAAGTAGGTCACCAAGCAGCATGCAGTCTGTACACAGTGGTGTAATTAGTCCTGAAAAGCCCCAGCTCTTACCCCATCCTTTCGCTCTCTTTCCCTTCTTTTTTCAACTTTTCAGACCACCAAAAAGGTCCCTGCCTACCCCCATCCTGCCAAGCCCTTAGTGGGAGGTTGATGCTGATGTTTTCCTAAGTTTTCCAGCTCTCCCCATTGCCCAAGATATTTTTCCCCTCCAGGGGAGCCTTGTGGGGGGATGAACTTGAAGTTTCCTCACCCATTAAATAACCATTAATAGAAAAATGCAGGAGATGCTCAATATGAGTTCCCCTCATGGCTGACTCCAAGCAGGTCTTCTACTGAGCACTTCTTATTTTATTCTGGTGTACCTGGTGATAAAAAGTAATAGCACCTTCTCCCCCAGCCAGAAATACTGGGTTCTTGTTATTTATAGTGAGGAGGCACAGCCTGCATTAGTATTCTCAGAGCAGGGAACAGCACTGCACCCTAATTGACATGAAAGGCAGGATGTAAAATAACATCCCAGTGCTGTCTTGTTCTTGATTTCTTATCTTTAAAGGGAATCTGTCGAGAGGGTGGTTTTTTATTGCTCTTTTTTTCGTTGTTGTTAGTTAGGAAAAAAGTTGGTTGTGCCAATGAAAAGGAATAGGGAACTTACTGGGAAATGTTTATTGCTATATTGGTGTACCACCATTAATTAGCTGTTCCCAGGGCCCACACCAAGGAGAAGAAAGTCAATAGAAAGGGCCTTGCTAATGTCAAAGTAAAACCCAGATCAGGGTCACAAAGAAAGAGGAAAAATTGGGAGAAAGAAGGGTTGCTTGGGTTTTTGGGGTTTTTTTGTTGTTTGTTTTTTTTTAATTTGAACCTCTGTGGAAGGACAATGCACAGCTCTGGAAGCTGCAATGCAGGTCTTGAATCTTTGACATTTGTTGTTTGAGAGAAAAATAGTGCCATCCTGGCCTGATTTGGATTACAGATTTACCCAAGGCATGTCTGAGTGCTTGTGGCTTGGGGTTTCGTTTTATCTCTGTGTCAGATTTTGATTTGGGGGGAGGGAGAAAAAAAAAAAGGAAAACAATGAATGTTTTTTTCTAAGCAATGCCTTTGGGGTTCTTTATAATTATTATTATTACTTTTCTAAAACAGTTGCAGGAGTGCTTGAAATAGTCCTCAATTTGAACTGCCAGGAAAATCATTCAAAATTTGGGAAATGAGGCAAAAGAGACAAATATTGTCAAATGCTTGACCTGTTTTTCAGCCCTTGCAATTAATGGCTGTTATCCCCTGGCCCCGCTGTTTCATGTGAGATGCAGATCACTCATGAACATGAGATTTCATACAAAATCTGTCACCATATTAAAAGAAAAAAAAAGTCTTTTCACACTGGCTGAACTGTCTGCTTTCTACGTAAAAAATGTTTTATAACCTTGGGACGGCTGATGGGAACCTCTGCAGTGTTTCTCTTTGATTTGTTTTATGATGGCCTCGCTGTCTTTGGGCCACATTTAATATCTCAGTGGGATTCTTTTAATTGCCAGTTATCCCTTAAAATACAAATAATTAATCTTTAATTTACTGATGATAACAAAATGCACAGAGCTGGCTCAGGTTTATTTGGCCTTATGACCATTATTGGAAGAGAAACCCAAAGCAGGCTGGGAGTGTCAGTCCCTCAGCAGCTTGGTACCTCCAGAGGATGGGCTTTTCATCTGGTAGCTCTTGATGGCCAGTGTCAGAAGACCCTTTGATGGCATAGAGGTTGTTCATCCTCCTAAAATTAAGTGTGAACCATGTACTTTGCAAATTTAGGCTGAAGAGTGGAAAAAGGGGAGGAGATGAAATCAGCTTGTTTTCTTTCCATTCCTTGCAAGATGGAAGGACCCCTCCTCTGAGGGTTGGAATAGTTTACCCTGGGCTGGTGACCATGTGCTGGGCTGGCATAAGCCAAACCAGAGGCATGGGGAGCTTTGAGCATCCCTTAGCCCCTCTCCCACTGCACCCTCATCAGGAGAGAGTGGGAAGGTTGGAGTTCATGGTGTCTCTGAGAGGTGGCTCTCAGGGAGCACTCCTGATGCATTATTCACATGTGATAACCTCCCCCTCCCCCTTCAGATTTTCCTTATAAAATAAATAGGGACATATCAGAGGAGCACACAGACAGCACAGTTTGTTTGCTCTCTGGGGAAATCACACTCCAGCAAATTCCTCCAGCCCCTGTAGGATCCCTGTGTTTCAGCACAGACCTAGAAGGAGCTTCCACTGCAAGGACTTAAAGCAAGAGAGTAAATAAGGTTGAAAGCACACGGACCCCTTGGGGTCTTTTGGCAGACTGCAGATTTTGCAATGTTGACTGTTGCCTAAGAGCTCCTGAGTTATTCCTTCAGAATAAATGCTGCTTTGTGGGGCTGCCTCTCCTTCCCCATCCCTCTCCACTTCCCACAATAACTCAATCTCTACGACCAACACAGCACCGAGCTCTCTGTGGCTCTCCTGGTTTGCTGCGCCTGCCACAGACTGATCTGATTTTTCAGAGTTCTCACATCATTTGCAATCCTGGTTCTGACAGCTAATTACAGAAAGGAGGGGGGCCTGACAATGCCTGCGTTTTGCAATTAGCTGAACCCACTCTGATCTTGCTAATTGCAGGCCAGCCAGGAGAGCAGGAGCTGCTTCAGGGAGGCTGGAAATGATGTTTGGAGGGTGAGACTCTTAAGTAGATTAAACTGGCACGGTCCTGCAAGCCTAGGTGACTTCAAACGGTGTTTCTGTACGGATAGGGATGGTCTGATTGAATGTTTTATCCTTCTCCTTTCGGGAAGGCATTTCCCACACGTTATATAAAATGATTATTTTCATGCTTTTTTTTCTCCTCGTTAATCCAGTTAGCTGAAAGTGTTAGAAGTCTATTACAGGCAATAACTTTAGGAAAACAGGGTTTTATCCAGACAGCTGCACTTCCGCTGATTTATTTTGTTTTATGTGTATGTTTTGTAAGATGCTCTCCGAGCACAGATCCGCTCCCAGGAGTGCAGCCTCGCAGCTGGGCTGGTTTTTCCAAGGTGAGCAGGAAGAAAACTGAGTCCTCAAAGCCTCCAGAAGCAGGGGAGCTGTTGTTTTCAGCTAGCAGGGGTGGCATGCAATATTGGGCAGGGCCATGTTTGAAAGAGGATAAAACCAAAGGGCTGCAGGAGTTGCAGAGATGTAGGACAAGGACCAGGGAAGGGACTGGTCCTCCAACAGCCACAGTCAAAGGCACATGGTGTGTATTCTGGAAGGGGGGTGACAGGGTTGTTGCTCTCTAAGCAGCTGTATTTACTAAGGACTGATCTGATGTGGATTGGCCCTGTTCTTTCCCCCATGCCTCATGCGTGCCTACCCCTGCATTTTTTGGTCCCATCACAGATGAGCCCCAAATCCACCCTATGTCTGTACCTGCTGTCTCTGTTTCTCCTCTTCCCCTGTGCCTGTGATTTGGGTTGGTACCTCCAGAGGGTGGGAGAAATTTGTCAGTGGATGGTCTTACAGTGAGGACCTACTGGGGTCCTCCAAGTGATACCAGAGAGATGGCAACATGGGGCCACAGAGCGGTCTGCTCACTCAGGCTGCTGAGAGGAGAACTCACTTGCTTCAGATGTGGGTTAATTTGCTGGAGTCCCTCGTGGGTTGCATGAGCTGGTTTTTTTCTTGCAAACAGTGCATGAAGACGTGTGGGGAGGCATCCCGGTACCGCAAGGTGTTCTGCGTGGATGAGAACAAACAAGTGCAGAACAGTGGCTACTGCGAGGCCAGCAAGAGGCCCCCTGAGATCCAGAGCTGTGGGCTGCCACCCTGCGAGTACATCTGGATCACTGGGGAGTGGTCAGAGGTGAGTCCCCCTCCTTGTCCCCATCCTTATCTCCATCCTCGTCCCCATCCCTGTCCCCACACAGGGACCGCGTTGCTCAGCACCAGGCCACGCTCTCCTCCTCTCACCGTTGGCCTCCCTGAGATATTGCAACCCAAATCAACACTGGCAGGGCAATGCTGCCTGGTTTAATTATTATTTTTCCTTTGTTTCTGCATGCAATTTCTCTGCTGGAGAGAATGAAGCAGGGCTGCTGGGGAAGGCCAGGATATTAAGGACTAAATACCAGCATACTCGCAGGCCTCGCTAATATCTAAAGGCAATTTTCTTCCAAAGCACATCACATCCAGCAAATGTCTTGTGACATTTTACTTCATTTATTTATTTATTTGGTTTAATCCTCTTCTCCTCCTGGGGAGCTCTGGGACCCCATGAGCTGTGCAAGGTGAGCACCCTTAGGAAAAGGAGACCCTGGGGACATGTCGTTCCTTAGAACCATCTTTGGCAGGAGTCAGGACCTGAGGTCAGCAAAGGCAGCAGCTTCACCATCACAGCTGAGAGAGGGTTTGGCAAGGAAAATAGATTAATTTTCTTTGCAGCAGGTCCTGAATGCAGGAGGACCTGGGCTAATCTCAGCCTGTTTCCTTACACAGTGAGTGAAGGATTACTTTCCACTTGGAAGAACAGCAGAAGGATGTGACAAGGCAGCTGCTGACACAGCACTGATTTAAAAAAAAAAAAAATTTAAAAAGAAAAAGCAAGAAAGGGGAAAAAGGAAAGCATGCCAGGACTGAGGGAGAAGAGAGACAAACCACCCAAAATAAATGGGAGAAATGTGGAGAGATGAGAATTTCTCTGAGCATCCTGGTCTGGGTAGTTTCCTAAGAGAAATATTAGGGTGTCTTGGAGGCTGGAGCCCTGGCTGCTCCTCACCCAGATACCTCTCTGCTCCCACCATCTGTGAAACCCCCTGGGAATTCTCAGGTCCATGAAGATGAGGAGGTGGGGGAGAACACTTGGAGCTGGGGCAAGCTGAGCTTTTTGGTAAGGAGGCCAGAAGTGCTGTTTGTCCTCTAATTACAAGGAAAACCTTCCTTTTCTCCCAGTTCCCAAGTACCTGCAATTCAGGATCAGTCTGGGCCATTTAGTTTCTCTGTGAATCCTATAGCAAAACAAAAGGGGAAAAAAAAAAAAAAAAAAAAAAAAAAAAAGAAGAAGAAGAAAAAATTCAAGTACTAGGGGTATTTCTCAGTTCCCAAAGATCTTCTTGCTCCTTTCTTTGCCCCTGGGGAGAACTAACTTGTGTCCAGGACCCACCCTGGAGTAGGGGGTCCTGGAGCACCTGTAGGGCAGCACAGGGAGGAACAAGGCACTCAAAGAAAGCCAGGTGCCAATCCCCCTTGTAGCTGCTCACAGTACTCATGGATGGTTTACATAGTTACTGGTGATCCCTTGGAGCATCTTGCTGTGCTCAAAGCTGGCTCAAAGCCTGCTTTTCTTCCCCATTCTGGGCAGCCTTCCCCAGGTGTGTGGTGCTAACAGGGGCTTCCTCTCTGCACACAGTGCTCTGTCACCTGTGGGAAGGGCTACAGGCAACGCCTGGTGTCCTGCAGTGAGATTTACACCGGGAAGGACAACTATGAGTATGGATACCAGAACACAGTCAACTGTCCTGGCACACAGCCACCCAACATCCAGCCCTGCTACCTCGGGGAGTGCCCCGTCTCGGCATCCTGGCGCGTCGGCAACTGGGGAAGCGTAAGTTCTGGCAAACTTCTGCTTTTAGCAACAATAAAAAAAAAAATGTGGAACAAACGTTTGGGCTATTATTTTTTAATGGGGGATGCTGTCCTGAGATTTGTCAGGGAGATGTTTAAGACCTGCAATAAATTCATGCGATTAGTGCAGCAGCAGCCCCACTGTGTGTAGGGCTCCTGCTCCAGCAGCCCCGAGTGGAGTCATCATCTCCATGAAAATTTGGCTGTAGCCAAAATTTGTGGCAGTATTGAGGGTCATTCTGAATGCTTACTCATTCAGAGTCACTGCCAGAAAACAAGGGTTTTGAAAACCTTGTGCTAGAGTAGAAGGAATGATGGATACTTGACAGCCAGGGTTTTTCCTGCTTACCTAAGTGTGTGAGCAAGACTTCAGAACCACCAGGAAGCCAAAACACAGGTAATTTCAGACTTTGAAGGATGTTTCTTTCTTTTTCTTCCTCCCTTCCTCCCCCCCCTTTATCCCCTTCTAACAAATGCTGGGATGGAGCAGGAAAAAGAACTTTGCTTTCTGTTAAAGTTATTTTTGTCAAGTCACTGCTGGACCTGAACTACAAGATCAAATTTTAGTTAAGGTGATAGCATTTCACTTCTTGGCCTTCTTTGAAATATGGTGTTTCTCCCATAAATTTTATTTATTAACCCAGTTCAGTCATTCCAAGGAATTTGTCGAATGAGAGTCAGGTCAAGCAAAATGTAGTGGAAGTTGTAACAATAAATGACAGAACATTTGAAACTTAAGGTCCTCTTACCCCCATAGGAAGCCTCAGATCCCCCCTGCAAGTTAAGGCAGAGGAGTTACAGCAAAGACCTCAGCCTCAATTAGTTGTCGTTTTTCCCCAGAATTTCAGTGCAAAGTGCCCAACTCATTATTACCAGTTCCATTTCAGAGAGCAAGACCTTTCTCCTCACTTTGGCCTGCTGAATGTCCCAGTGACTACCAAGTGCCACAGCCCTTCCCATCTCTCATTTTCAAAGGGATTCATATAAATACCATCACCTTTGATGGACACAGAGAGTCCTGCTTAGCTCCTTAGTTAACTTTTTACAGATAACTTTTTACCTGATAAAGAATAAACTCCAAGAGGCAAATACCAGCAGTTGAAGACCATCTACTTCATGGTGTGCTTCCTTGGACTAAGAATTTTTAAATAGATAAGCATCACCATTTTCTCAGCAGCCTAGTCTGGTACCTACAGAATGAGCTGATTTTCTTTTCCCACCTACTGGAATAACAAGTTGCAGAGGGGGATCAAGATGGTCCCACCTCCCCTCGTGGGCACTGAGCAGCAGCCAGTCTGGACAAGCTGCTGCTCAGTAACTCCAGTAACTTCTGCAATTTCAGCCTTGATTTGCCCTTGATTTGAGCTGAGGATGACCCACTGTGTGCTCAAATATAGGCATTTTTCAGAGGTCAAAGAGAAACAGGGTTTGGATGCTGTGGGGTTTTTGGTGCAATTTGGATAAGAAAAAATAACATATCCTGTTTGTTCAGAAGCCACTATCAGTAACCCAAGCAATGTCTCCAAGCCACCAGGAGAGGATTTCTACCATTGAGGCCTTCTGGTGAACATTTTCATCTTGCACAATCTTACTGATGTGAAAAACTCATGTTTTACAGGAGCTCATGGTTCACCTTAACCAATACTGCCTTATCCTGTCAAGTCTTTAAGTGCTGTGCAGAGTTCAGTAATGTTCTTGAAATAATTAGTGATGATGATAACAATGAAGGGATTAATAATAAAAGGGATTACTTGTTTGATTAGAATTAAGCCCATGTTTGAACACTTTTCAGGATTGGGGCCTTTGCTGCTGTCTCTTGACACCAGGGAAATGGGCTGTTTGTTCTTCTGGAGCACAGAAACCCTTGAGATAAATTATGGATCTCTGTGTTCTGTCTTGCAGTGCTCTGTCACCTGTGGAGTTGGAGTCATGCATCGGTCGGTGCAGTGTTTGACAAATGATGACCAGGTCAGCAGCTTGTGCCATGCAGATCTGAAACCTGAAGATAGGAGGACATGTCACAACACCCATGACTGTAAGTTTGCCCATTTGCCCCCTTCCTTTTCCTTTCTTGTGACTTCAGCACCTGTTCCCATCAAACTCCTGGAGATGTGCAGTATTTTCAAGCAATGGGAGCCATCTGACTAAGCAGTAAGGCACTTCAGGGAGCCTCTTAAAAGCAAACAAAGTTGTTTTGTGCTTTAGATGCCTCACAGTATTCCAAAAGAAATTTCATTTTGTAGTTGCTCAGTGTCTACAAGTATTTCTGTTTTGTTTCAGGTGAATTACCAAGGAGTTGCAAAGATGTTAAAGATCTCAAAGGCATCATTGAAGATGGCGAATATTTCCTTCAGGTCAAAGGAAAGACATTAAAGGTGCATTTTAGCAACAGATTGAATGTTAATGCATTTTCCAAAGGTGCAAGAGGACCCTGCTCTTCACTTCCACTCTTGCCTTTTCTGCCTTCTGTTTTCTCAGCTACCCCTTTGCAGATAATACCAAACAAAATTCTGGTTTCTCTCCTCAGGTGTATTGCTCTGGGATGCAGACTGAGAGCCCAAAGGAGTACGTGACCCTGGTCAGTGGGGATGCAGAGAATTTTTCAGAAGTGTATGGATACAGGTAAGAAATCCCTTAATCCTGATCTTAGCAATATTTTTGTTTTCCATGGTGATATTTCCCAGTCATGAGTAGAAGGGTTTTCTTTTGATTTAGATTGCATAACCCAACTGAATGTCCGTATAATGGGAGCAGAAGAGAAGACTGCCAGTGTAGGAAAGATTACACAGCAGCTGGGTTTTCCACCTTCAGCAAAGTAAGGCTGGACCTGAACACTATGCAAATAATAAGTGAGTAAAAAGAGGGCCTTGCCATTAAAAAAAAAAATGTTTATTTTACACAAATATAGCTGTAACTACAAACAAGCAGTAGTGTTCTAGTGAGCAATATTTCTGAGCTCTCCTGTTAAAGCTGCTCTTACACTTGGTCATCTGGTTGTTGCTTTATGCTTGAAGACTGCAAATTGAGTACACTAGAGATGCTCATGCTGTTTTTCTGTAATATGGGAAAGTATTAAGACAGTCAGTGGTGCCTCTGCTATGCAGAATGAGTATTTGTGTGCTCCCAGCATGCCACTGTATTTTTTAAAGGATTTTATTTCATTTGGTCTCCTATTTTCAGACTGGGCTCAGGCAGAATACTTAACCAGAGAGGAGCTGGACCCCATTATACACACGGATATGTCAGGAGATCCCAGTGTAGGAGATTCTGCTGGGGTCAGGGGTGCTGCTCCCTCTGGGAGGATCTAGGCAGCAGCCAAACCATGGGAAAATCTCTTCTGTTGAAAGTGATGGAGCTGGTGACATGGATTTGTAGGGGAGAAGGTGACTGTAGCTGTGCAGTATAAGTGATACTTTGCCTTTCATGGGAGCCATCTCACCCCCAGATATCCCCCAGCATTCCATAGGGTTACAGTTTCAGTCCCCTTGTCTTCAGGGATGCTATCACTTTCCAGCAGTTTTTTTTAAAATACAAGGTATTGTTGGGGGTTCATTCACTAAATAGAAGAGACTTTTTACCAAATCAAGCTTCTTCCTTGTAAAATGACTCCTCATCTGATAAGGTTTTATTATCACTTAATTTTCAAGCCATGAGACCTCCCAGTCTATCAATCTGTAAAAAGCTACTAATAGTCTGTAAAAGCTCCTAGGTAAAGATCTCAAAGGAACCACCCTCGGGGAATTTGATACCAGCTCCCTTTGAATTTCAAAAGGGAGCTGGGCACCTACCTCTCCCAGGCAGGAGCTATCTCACATCCTCATCTAAATGAGTCTCAGTTACTTCAGATGCCTCCAGAGCAAAATACCCCATATTCCCTTTTGAAACCCCAACCCCTGGGCTGGGGCAGCCAGGAGAGCACAGAGATTTTTGTTTGCCTTTGTTTAAAAGGGAGATTTAGGAGGTCCTGTGGCCTGCTTGAAAGGTGGGAAATTTCTGACAAATAAAACCCAAGGCACGGGTTGGGGTTTTGATGTTGTTTCTACCCAGGCCTTAAATCATGGCTGGAAACTGAGTTATAAGCACTGAGCCTGTGAGCATCCTGTTAAATTCAGTGCTCACGTGCTGGCAATCGCATGTGGGATGAATTGGGGGGGATTTAATATTAAAAATCCAACAGATGAGGCCTTGACTCTCAAGATTAATGTACGAAACCAGCTTTAGTCAATTGAAACATTAGCAAAAAGCATGTTAACATTTATTTTGTCTGTCTCCCTGCATCTTTCTTTCCTTGTCATTCATTCTCCACAGCAACTGATTTACAGTTTGCACGGACACACGATGGGCGACCTGTTCCTTATGCCACTGCTGGGGACTGCTACAGTGCAGCCAAATGCCCACAGGTATTTGACAACAGCATTTCATAGAAGTCAGTGCTATTTGTTATGTCCAGGCCCTCCATTAGTTACTGCTCATCACAGCAGCCCAGCTCCAGTGATACATTCTCCTCTCAGCCGTCAGAAACCTTTCCCTTTGTCCATGAAGAAAGCACTTTCTGTTTTCCTTAGGGAAAAATGTCAGGTTATTATCAGACCAGCAGCAGGACTGGCTAAGGAACATTCCCCAGGGCCTCAGACAGTCAACAGTAAAGGAGAAAAAGAAATAAGCTGTAGGAGAAAGGCTGGGCTTTACATCAAGATGCCCTGGGACCCTGCTTGTGTCAATAGTCCCATATCTGCTGAAAGTGAAGTTTGCAGGAGGGCAGAAAGATGTGTGAGATAACAACCCCTCTGGATGGAGAAGACAGCAGACAGACAGCAGAACTCCTGCCTAACCAGCTCAGAGGGCAGATGCCCATCAAAGATTGGAGAGAGACTTTGCAGGGCAGGAACAGGATGGGTCTCTGCTGATGGACCAATGGAACCCATCAATCAGAGATCACAATGGTACCTGGGCACCTGACACTTGTTGCCCACCACCCCTATGTCCTGCTGCTTATTTTCATGGCAGCCCAGTGGGACCACCACTCACTCCACTTTAGGGCTGGGCAAACATAGACAAAATGAAGGCAAATCCAACCTGTCCTGTAGATGTGAGGTACCCACCCATGAAAGCACAGAGCTGGGCACAGCCTAAGCCCCATCCTTAGTTAGTTTCAGGAGGTGATTTAGGACAGATAGACCAGTTGCTTGGAAGAAACATACTTTCTGGAAAGCCTGTAGGAGACTAATATCATTGTGCTACTGCTCCATATCCCCAGCAGAAATAATTTCTGTGGAGCTGGGGGATGATAAGTGGTGTGTTTGAATACTTCAAGGTGCTGGGTGGGCCATATTTACAAAGGACATTAAATAGGGAGATGCAGCAACAGACAGCAGAGGGCAAAGCTCTCCATCTCCTTCCTTCCCCTGCTTTTGGAGCTGACACTTTTCCACACAACTCATCAGCTAAGGGATTGACTTGTTGCCTCGGGAAGACTCATGAATGTTAATATCCATCCTGCCTGACCCAGGCAGATTGTAGAAAATCAACATTCCCAAGGCAACAAGTACAGGGAGCAAAGCTAACAGCCATCTGGTACCACACAGCCATGCTGGGCTCTGGGTTGTGGCCACAGGATCCCTCCTTGGGTGCAAAAAAAGCCAGGGCTGGGGTCTGCCATGAGGGAATGGGGAAGGCTGGGGGGATCTGTGTTGGATGTAGATATAACCCTTAATTTTCTACCCATTTTGTGCATTTTGAGGCAGGGTGGATTCCAGTGAAGGGCAGTTTAGAAAAACAAATGAAAGAATTTTGATTTTACTGATGCCTAAATGGCAAAAGCAAAACAAAACAAAAACAAAAAAACAGCAGCAAAAAACCAAATTAAAAAAAAAACAAACAAAAGCAAAAAACCCACAAAAAACAAAACAAAAAAAAAACCAACCCAAACCAACCAACAACAACAAAAAAACACTCAAACAAAAAGAAACTAGTGAAAAATCAGGAAAATCAGGACAAGTGTGCCCTCTCCAGTTGAGGAGGGAGCAGCAAGAGCTACTGCAGCAGGTCCCTGGGGAACCTTTCGCATCAGCTGCTGGAGCACATCAGGCTGCAGTTTGCCATGGAAAAGCCAAGAATGCCCTCAGCTGGCAAACCGAGAAAAAGCAGTGCAAACCCAAGAAAAAAAAAGCATTGAAAACCCAAGAGAAAGCCCCTCCTCCCCTGCAATCAGCAACGAGAGGGAAATTTCTAACCTGAGATACGTTGTAATTCATAGGATATGTGCTGATCACTGCCCGAGCCACGGATAAACTGAAAATATTGCCACCAAGATCCTGTTAGCAAAGGGAAAATTTAACTGTAGCAAGTGGTGGGAGACCAAAGTATGGTGTTTTGGGATAACCAGGCTCATCTGCTTGTTTTTTAGGGTCGCTTCAGCATAGACCTTTACGGGACAGGCCTGTCCTTAATGGGAACAGCAAAGTGGCTCTCGCAAGGGAATTACGCAGTGTCGGAAATTCAAAAATCCCCAGTAAGTTGCAGTTTTAATTATTTATATTCATATCCACTCATTAGTAGTTTTTAATTGCTGTATTGTCTTTTGTGACAACCTCTTCCAAGTCAAGACTAACAGAAATCTGATACCTGACATCAGAAATGAAGTGCTGCCCGTGATTGGATATGAGAGGGGAGGGAGGCTTAAGAGGTTTTACTTGATTTGAATTATTACAATTAATTAGTGAGCCTGCTTAACCATGAAGCTGAATACAGAGCATGCTGTGGGGCAGACACATCCTTAATTAGTTATCTGAGGTGTCCAGCACAGGGTGTCCATCCCAAGCAGACAGGACCAGGATGCTCAGGGTCAGGGCTGCAGAGATGGGCTGGACTTTCTGGAGTAGGAATGGTTCCCAAAATGTGCCTAAGTAGAAGATGTGGACTTTACCTCTGGGCTGAGTTTGTCTCTGTGGGAGAGGCCCAAGTCACTGGAACTGGGGTGGGCTGGGGGGCACCTTGGGCACCATCCACTGCACCTGCCCATGGCTCTGCTGACCTGAGGTCTATGGTTAAGCCAGACAGGCTTCAAAGTCACTCCACAGCCAAATTTGAACTTGTGCCTCCATCACTGTGTGCCTTTGCACTGCTCCTTCTGTGCTGTGTTCTGAAATTGGAGAAGCCCAAGATGGGGTTTTTTTGGCTGTTACTGCCTGTCAGTCACCTCAGTTGCCTCTGTTAAGCTCTCAGAAGGAGGTTGCCATAACAGTTTAACAAAAAGCAATTTGCTAAACATCCTCTCCTGTTACTGCTTTCAATCTCCCTGGCTCTGAGGAGCTTCATGAGCCCATGAGCCTCACCAGTGCTAGGGCTCTTAAAGGAGAATTACATTCTCTTGGTCCCACCAGGCTGCAGGAAAGCATCCTCTAGCACAGGTAGGACCAGCACAGATTCAGTGATCAGTTCAGGCAGGTGCTTTGCTATTCTTCTCATTTTCACAAAGGAAAAGCCTGGAGAGCTAACTTTGGGGTTGTGGGCAGCAGCCACCATCAGAGCTGGCAGGATTAAAGCATACTTCATGGGACAGGGTGTCTAAGAGACAACTCTAACCTGGTGACATCTGTCAAATGCTATTCCAGGAGTGTAATTGCCCATAGGAGCAGAAGAAAGAAAGGTGTAGTGAGAAGATAGCACAGCAGCCTGATGCTGTTGCAGATCAATAGTGTCAAAGGCAGGATGGAGCTCCTTTAAAAATAAATGCTTTGTGCAAGCCTGTCCTGCACTGAAGTCCTGATTTCTGCTAACTGAGGGTTGAATTCCCCTCAAGAGCTCTCTGTCCATTGTAAAGACCAAGAGGAGAAAGACTCTGCAGGGGTGGGAAAGGAAGGAGAGGTGGAGGTATTAATCTCCTGACTCAAGAATGGAGTTGCACCAAGCTTGCTGGGCTCTCCTGGAGACCAGCTCAACCCCAAGACCACTCCATATCTTCCTTTGTCTCCTCTGGATGTGGAAATGCAGAGTTGAGAGGGGACAGCATGTGAACAAGGGGCACAGCCTTACCCCATCCCTCTCATCCAGCCACTCCAGGCTTTTCCCTTCCAAATGGATCTTTCTTGGTGTTGCCTGCACTAAGAACACCCTCTCTGTGCCCTTCACGTGCTCAGGCACAGCCAAGGAGCTGTTACTGTCTAGATGTGTGTTTGCTCTTGTATGAGCCAGGTTTTCCTCTCATGACAGCTACTCACTGTGGGACAAACTGGAGAAAGTGGATACCCTTGAGATGTCCCCCTAAATGGCCTTCTCCCTGGGCATCTCTGAGTGTAACAAATCAAAACTATCCTTTCTTATGTGTTCACTATCTGACCTGGTAGCACTAAAGGGAATTACATTTGCATACATTTAAATATAACTATAAATATACATATTAATAATAATATATATATATATTTAATATATACTAAATATAACTATAAATATATTTGTAGATTGGTTTAGTCATAATTCATTTTCCTTCCGCGACCTTTTCTATTGAAACTCCTGGCTAAAATAATCTAAATATTCCCACTTTTCCAGTGTGGAATACCTGAGCCCTTACATGAGATGTTATTTCTGATTTTGCCTACAGGATGGTACCAAAGTAGTAGGAAAATGTGGTGGTTACTGTGGGAAGTGCACTCCATCATCTGGAACAGGCCTCGACGTTCAGGTGTTATAGCAGTGGTGAGTACCCAGCTGCTGCTGCACCTAGCAAAATCTTCCCAAAAACATCCTGATTTAGCCAAAATTTTCTTGAAAAACATCTGTGGCCAGATCTGGCCATACTTTCAAAATACTTGTGCATCAAGTACATAGATCTGTGACAGTCACTCACCCCAGGGAGCAATGGGATCCCCTGCTCCCAGTCCCTGCTTCCTCCAGGGATGGCTCTGCTCTTGTCCCCATCTCCCCAGTTACAGATTTCAGAGGTGAGGAGGATGCTCTGACTCTAATGTGCAACTTGCCTGTGTTTTCCAGGTTCTCTGAGAGCAGCCAGCAGAGCTGAGAGGGATGAAGGATAGCGATGCAATACCTCTGCCTTCCACTTTTTTTATGTTTATGTTTGTATATAGATCGCATATTCTTAATGTACAGTATAATATTTATGTTTGGAATTATTTATTTTGATTTAATATTTTTGTACGTAAAATCATTATATAAAGGCTGCTTTTACTATTTTTTTTTTTTTAATTGTTAAATCCTGCAGTCAAACCACTGCATTTTGTGTACTCTACATTATATGTAGCATTATGACAAGTGATACTTTATTGTCACTGTATTCAGTTGTTTACTTTCAATCAGTAATTTTCCTTCAGTTACGGGCAGCTTTGGCCCTTTACGGTGCTACACAATCTGCATAGGGGTATTTTTGGCATTTCAATCTGTCTTTATGTAAGGAAAGTAGACAAGATGTACTTAAATTTTATTTTAGGGATTAGGCCTGCAGCACTCAAGGAAAAGATGACAATGAATACAGTGCTAGTTGCATTAGCAATCTTTATCTTTTAGGTATGTTTTGAATTTCACATGACCTCTGTGGCCAGTGCTAAAGCACTGGTTTGGTGCTAACATGGTATTTATTAATGCTCTGTAGTTTTAGTTAACCCAGTGCCTTTATCAGTGAAAAAGGGAAGAAAGCAGAAAAAAATTCTCAGGCGACCCAAAGAAATTAAGATCTTCCCCAGGTTTAGAAAAATTCCTGCAGATGGCTCTTCAGCTCGAGCCCCTCTTTCAGAGGGCTCTGAAGTGAACTTGCTTTTTGAAAAAAATCAGATATTTGTCTCCTAATTGCCTGTGCCACTGTGCTTCCTGGCTCCATCTGGAAGCGGGGGTATTAACTCATCCCAGACAGGCTGATCAGGCCATATGTTTCCTTGGGCTGGGAGCTGAGAAGCAATGCAGTTTCTTACAGACATCCCCACAAAATCCTAACACGAGGCCGAAAGCGTCCCTGCTCTCTTCTCTGCCCGTGGGGATGCTGGAGGACTAAGGGGTCTGCAGGAAGGGATAGGGACAAGGGCTCCTCACCAACCCAACCCCTTCCTCTTGGCCAGGGGACTCATTGCAGGCACCTGCAGCGTTTCCCCAGCTTCCCACTCACTCCCAGACCATCTGCAGGGGGAGGCTTCAGCGCCGGCTCTGCCTCCTTTCAACAAGATCACTCTGTACTTACAGATAACTCTGCCCCCCCCCCCTGTACAAACAGGCTGCTTCACGCCTACTCCTGTGTTGCTTCTGATCTTCCTGGTAAGGCATCTGTGCTCCTTGCCTATCTGCCATCCCGTGTAGAGGCAGCCCCTTAGCATTGCCTTTTTGTATTTTAGTTTAAATCGAGGACTCGGCTCCCACCGGTGCCCATCGCGGCAGAGCGGTGGCTCCTGCCTGTACATAGCCCAAAGCTTCCACCCTGCCACGCTTTCCCAGAGCTTCCTAGCACGTTGAACGGGGGTGATGTGACCAGATTATTTTTGTAGTCTATGACTATGTCCCTTTATCTCTCTCTCTCTCTCTCCACAATTTTACTTAGCGATAGGAAGATGCTGCCCCGCTGCCTTGTACGCCGGGGCAGGCAGGAGCACAAAGTACAAGGAAAGGAAGCTTTTCTGCACAAAATTGCCAGCAGTTTGGAAAAACCAAAGAGGCTTTGGATAAGTCTTGCAGTTTTGGATGCCATTAGTTACCAAACCCAACCTTGGGATCTTGTGTGAGTCATTTGCAGAGCTCCCCAAAGGATGCGTGATCAGCCTGTCATGGAATAGTCGGATCAATAGTGATAAAGGATTCAATCCCTGGATTCAGAACCAGGATGTGTTCAGCCTTTGGAGCAAAACTTGCCAGCCTGACAGTAGGGAACCATGCATCTGTGTCAGCTGGGAGACATCTTGCAGGCAGGCAGGGCCTCAAGAACCAGTGCTCTACACTGATCTTGTGTGTGTGTCTCTGCTGCTCTTAGAAGGAAGAATGGGAGTCTTACTCATAATTTAGGTTTTTTGACTTAATAGTGCATAGTAGATGTGATCATGCCTGAAAGACTGTAATTTCACCCATGTTGGATAGCTAGGCATAACAGTAATAAATTGTACCTTCTTGAGAAAAATGCCAAAAATACCATCTCAAAGGTAAAAGGGAAAGGGAAAGGGGAAAAGGGAAAGAGAAGGAGCAAAAAGGGAAAGGGGAAAGATGTAGTAATGGGATAGTGATTTAAAAAAAAAAAATTTTAATGATAGTTACTTATATACAACTTCTGTGAGGAAAAGGGAAAATTGCACTATGAACTTTAGAAAGAAACAGTGGTGCTTGGAAAGTACAGGCTTATTATATTTTCTCTAATGAAGTGAATGGCTATTTATAAAATGAAAAAATACTTTGACCTATACACATTAATTTCTACCACATAGTTTCATAGTAGCTATTAACAAAGCAAGAGAAACCTAAAAAAGAAAAAGAATTAAATAAACTATAAGGGAAAACAATGATAAAGCACTGATCCAGTAGCTCATTCCTGGTCATCTTTAAATAGGAACAGACTTTGATGACCAGAGACGTCAGAAATTTCTTTTTCAGGAAACAACTCTGGGTTTTGTGTATCAATGCCATTATTTTTCTACAAACTGGGGGTTATTTTTGCAAGCACTTTCCTGTACAGTGTTTCTTTTCTTTCTGCTTATATGTAAAAGGAAAAGACCCATAAGACATGTCTGTATGGTCTTCTTGCATTTGCCATCGTATTTCAATACCTGTGTGCTATTATAGAGGCAAAATACTTTGTACTCAAGGGAATAATACATTGAATGGTAAACACTCCTTTCTGTGCTGGTGTTTGTTTACAGACTTTGGGTTCTTTCTTTGTTTGCCCCATGCAAAAGGAACAAGGGAAGGCAATAATGTTGTTTGCATGGAGCCCTGCCCAAGCTTGCATTGCAGTCCATGGCTTAGAGACCATCCTGGAGAATGCCCAGAGCCATCCAATCGTGGATAGGCTGATGCTTCCCAATTCCTCTCCAAAGAAGGAATGACCTGAGGCACAGAATGTACACAAATACATCTCAGAGGTGTCCTGTGCACTGCTCAGAGGTGACTGTCATGGCCATCCCTGCAGCAGGGACATCCCTTGCAGTGAGATGGTGATGATCATCATCATGATAAGAGAGCCCAACAGTTTGTTTTGCCAACATTTTTAAAGGATGAGCTGGGATACTGGAACCAGTTCGTGCCTCTACCAGTGCTGTTGGAAGAGATCTGCAGGAAAGAATCAACTTAGAAAAGTCTGAAAAAATAGTATCAAATATATAAAAAAAAATCAGGTAGAAGAAATTTAGATTAAAAGGAAGCAAATGTTGCTTCCAGGAGGGCAACCAAGGGACAAACTGCAGCCAGAGTCTCACATCACCTGCAGGTAAGAGTGAAGAAATCACATTTTTCTGTCCTCCCTTGTGTGTTCCTCTTGCTTTGCCTCAGAAAATGCATCAAACCTCTAAGTGCTGGCAGCTCCAGCCTTATTCATCTTCTGTATTTTTAATCCAAAAGGAGAGAGAACACCTTTCTCATGCTGTCTAAAACACTGTCGGATCCAGAAAGCAGATCGTGGTATTCCAAAAGCTTGACTCCTAGTTTAAATGACCAAGAGCTTAAAGGTGTATTTCTTTTCCATCATTTATCTTTAATAATTATTACAAAGGCTTTAAACATGAGCTGCTGTGGAATTACAGCCAACCAGGGGTCTGTGCACAGCCCCTGAATCATACTTAACCTTCCTGTATAATGAAAAGGTCATTTTAACCCTTTTGATACTTCTGTCCAGTTAGTCTATGAAAATTGCAGCACTCTTCTTCTGCCTTACTGTATGGCTTATCTGAAGAGACACAGAGGTGATTGTTTCACCTCTTCAATATTCCCTTCTGCCCCAATAGTGGGCATTTTTTTCCTCTGTAGAAAAATAAAACACAATTTATTGAAGGCTGCTGGAAAAGCACATCTCAAGGAGCTAATCTTAAATCAGGGCATTTGCTAGAAAACCTTCTTCTCCTGCATAGCCATGCTTTGAAAATCATATTGAGAAATGGGAAAAGACAGAAAAGACCAAGGAGGGCAGTCTGGGCTTAAAAGATAATTTTCCACTGAGGCATTTCCAGACCTGGTCTGTTTGCTCTTTCTGTCATTACTCCTCTTCCCAAACAGATGACTGAGGGCTGACATAGAGAAAACATTTCTGCTGGGGAAAGGCAGTTCTGTCTGTCAGGAACAGAAATTCAACCAAACCCAGGAGCCTGTAGCAACTGAAGCAGCTCAGCCCATGTGGTAAGTTCTCCCATCACTTGAGCTCTTCCAGCTGAGAACTCTTCAAATCAAGTCAAGAAATACATGCAAGTTCATCCAGAAGTCACAAACCATAGTAGCTGTTGGTCATTTAGTGGGAGGAGTCCTTTGAGGTACAGATTCCTGTAGGCAGCAGCTCTGCACTGAGCAGGAGGAAGGAGCTGATGGCCAAAATCTGTGCCTGTCACTCTCACTCCAGTATTTTCCAAGGGTTTTTGCCTGCACTTAAGAAATGAGCCAGGCAATGGGAACTGCAGCCTTCCACAAGCAGATTTAGTTGACAAGTTTCTGACCTCTCTTCACAATAGTGAGATGAAGAATTCTGAGAAGCTATTTTTGGACTTCACAGAAGAGTCTGAGTTTCCACTCCAAAGCTGGCTTAAGCTTTCTGTTATTTTGTGTTACCGAACACAAGGCAGTTTCTGAAAAATCAAAATGAGAAGAGTGTTTTGACCTAACCCATTTACTCTTTATACTTTATTTCCTGAGGGCTTTTTTTGTTTTTGTTTACTTATTAAAATTAAAAGGAACAAACAAAGCAAAGCAAACAACAAAAAAACCCCAAACAAACCAAACCAACAAAAACAACAACAAAACAAGAACCAAACAAACAAAAACTTCAAACCAAACAACAAAACCATTAAATTTCCTAGAAATTACTTCTGCTTGTCTCTAGTTATAAGTAATACTTCTGAGGTGTTTGGAGAAGTGAGCTGTTGACTGTTGGTGTAGGTACCACTTACAAGTAGAAATACATTTCTCCTTTGTGAAGTGTTCTCAGGTCCTTGAAGGCAGTGCCTGGATATGAAGTGCAGAGGTTGAAGCCATGCACATGAATCCATTTCCACCAGGACAACCTCCATTCTGCTGGGAGCAGAAGAGCCCAAATGGTTTCCACATTACATCTCCTCACAGGCTCAAGCACATGCCAGGCTTTAATGCTCCTGCTCAGTCTGAGCTGCCAGCAGACATAAAAAGCTGCAGCTACTTAAATATTTGTTGGTAGTCAGTGTCTCCATCTCCAAGAATACAGTGTGAGGAAACCCAGAAGTTTGGAGTAATCACTGAATAAAATCCCCTTTGTATGCAGGGCAGAGGGTGCAGGGGGAGGCAGGGCTCTGCGTATTTTCTACTTTAAAATCATTGCTTGGTGCCATTCTTGTGCTTATAATTTCTTCATCCTTCTTTAATCTGTGACTACATTTCAGATGAGCAATCAAATTAATCAGGTCTTTGCTGCATTGTCCTTTACTAATCCATCCTCACTGGCTTGCTGACCTTTTTCTTTGAAGCTATTCACAGCTTTTACTGCCTGCCTGCCCCCACCATCGCACAGAGAAGAGAATTTGCTGTGAAATGTTTTAATTGCTCCCACTCACGGGAGCTGGGAAGCGAGGATGGCTCCCTGTGAAAGCCAGCAAGAATAAACGTGTCCAGGTTAGCTTCTGAGACTGACAAGTGGAGACTTATTTGCTTCCATACCTCTGTAATTCCCCCAGCAGGCGTGAGCGAAGCCTCCTGCAGCAAAGGATGCTGGCAGGTACCAGATGCTGCCAGAGGCTGGAGCTCTGGCATCGTGCATGGCTTGAGTTCCCTGGATGAAGCTGTTCCAATTGCAGCTCTCAGGTTTGACCAGCCCTTTGGAGCAAGGGCCAGATTGGTGGTGTTGGGAGCAGCCAACTTGCCCCACTGAGGGTGATGCCTTGCTGGAGCATGACTGGAACGAGCACGGACCCGTTGGTGGCAATCTAGCCCTGCTTGAGAGAATGCAGCTAGGGATAAAATACACCTCTGTTGGCTGAACTGGCAAATAACTCAGCTCTGAAATAATAAACCATGGGCACGGGCCAAGCTGCTGGATGTAGGTGTAGTCCAGCAGTTGCCATGGAGGTTGGCTGCCTGGCAGCATCAGGGGACAACACGGTGAGTCCAAGTCTTGTCTTGTGGGAAGCAGAAGCCAGTGGCCTTTCCTCCTGTCTGCACTGAAAACCTTTGCTGTCTTCCTCTTTCCTTCACTCCTCACCTCCTCAGGGAATCCCTGAGGGTACCAAACTCCTTCAAATCCAGGTATTTCAGGAGACCATCCACCTGGACCAGGTGGCACAGGGGATCTGTGGAAACCTCAGCCAAGGGCATTGCAGCAGGCAGCTCTGCTGAGTCCCTTTGGGCTGCTGTCCCCATCCAGCTGGGGCAAATGGAGAGATGCTGCCTTTCAGGTATGTGTCTTGAGATGTTCCTGAATTGTGCTGACTGAGCTGCATGAAATGGGGTGTCCTAAAGTCCTTCCAGCAAACAGCTCTTGCCAACACCCAGGGCTTCCTCCTGCTCTCTCTTGGAAAAGGCAGCAGGTGTGCCTTGTGCTGGTGTGTGCAGAGCTCACCTGGAATAACCCTGGAGAGCTGCACACCCGCCCCAGGAGAGGCTGCCTGCCCTGGGGGGCTGAGGTAATCTGATAATATCTTCCTCTCCATTAGCTTCCCTCCACGTTGTGCAAGTGGAATGCGAAGCTCTCCAGATATGACTCGAATTCACATTTCACTAATGGCTTTTTCCCATTTGATCATTCCTAGTGGCTTGAGCTTTTCAAGACCCTAAATGTGAAAAGCATCTCATTTGGCACTATCAGAGGCTGTAGGGAGAAGGTAGGTCCTGGGTTGTTTTTTCTTTGTCCAAAAAAACACCAGCTCCAGCAGGTAAGGATAGAACACATGTAAGACCTGAGGATGTTCATGGCCAGATGAAAAAAACCCAAACATTTCTGGCATCTTAGAGATAATAGGCATAATTTTCTGAATTTTCCCTGAGAGCAGCCACCTAACTTCTGCCTGATTTGAGCTACCACCCCAGCACAACCAGGGGCAGTCTGGTTTTGCCAGGTAACTCACTCCCCTGTTTATCAGCAGGTTTCAGTCCTGTGAAAGGGGAAGGCTAAGGCTATTTTCTTTTTCCCAAATGAGAAGAGCCAACAAAGCAGCTTTAAAAACAAAATAAATAAAAGGACCTTTCCACCCACGGGATGGCAAAATGCATGGTTATGGTGATGGACAGGACAATATCTGTGATGCTCCCAGTGCTGTGGCAAGTGAAGGGCAGGATGGCTTCAATCCTGACAGCTCCTTAACTGCTGACACTTGGATCTCTGTGAATTACCCCAAAATGGATTTGTTTTTTCCTCCATTTCTGGAACGGTCCTGAAAAGCAGAAGTAGCCTGGGAGGAGTGTGCATTTCCAGCAGAAAGCAAATCATGCTGCTGGCTCACAAGAGAGCTGGAGGGAGTGAGGGGTGGGGGGGAAGGAGGACAGTAGCAAACGACTTGTTGCTATAGCGTGAGGAGGCTTTGTGCAAATTGGCAGAGCCCCCACTTGATTGCTTTGTTCAGCCTCAAATTGAGAAGTATTTAGGAAAGACACGAACCAGGGCCATCTACCACCCACCTCTCCTCTTGGAGAGCTGAGGCAGAGCTGTGCTGGGGAGACTCCAGTCTGGCAGTGGAGAAATCCAGGTCTGGGAAAAAGCCACAGGGGTGTGTTTTGGGGGAATGAGGAACAGCCCCCCAAAAAGATGAGGATGGGGCTCAAGAGGAGTGGGGAGGAAGGGAACTCTAAGCACACAGCACATCCCATGCCCTAGCATCAGCACCAGAGGTTGGGGGAGCCTGCAGCACCCAGCTGCCAGCACCCAGCACCTCTCTAAGAGGGCCCTTTTTTGGGGGGACGGGTGTAAGCTTTGAACATCCACTTAGCTCCACATGTCATATAGCAGGTGCTCCTCTCCACAGAGCAGGGCCTGGGCTGCAAGTTTTTATTGGTGTGGACTTCAACTCCCAAATGCTATTTACAGGGAAATTGAAGACTGCCTTCAAAATTAACAATAGATGGCTATAAATCTTCCTGAGTTACCTAGCAACTAACACAATAAAATCCTAAGGTTAAAAGGAGAAGGGTTATTTGGAAATACCTTGGGGAGAACATAATGGCCATTTGCATTCCTGGGTGGGAGGACAAAAAAAAAATTCCAGGGATATTTACAAATTACTTTATTGATGAACGGAAAAGGGTGAAATTACTCAGTGCAGTTTTAATCAAAATACCTCAGAACTGACAAATCTAACAAAAAAAAATAGTAGTCAAATGGCTGCGATAAAGAGCACTCAGAAAATGTATGGCAATTTGCAGAAAAGATGGAAGGGTTTTGTTAAGCCCACTTTGTTACTGTTTCTGACATCTGAAGTGTGTGTACTGTGGACTAACAGTGTAATGAATGTTCAAAGTGAATTTGTCCGGTATGTGCCTGATGGAATATGCCCTAGAAAAACCTACGCAGTGCAAAAAAAATTTAGAACTGAAGTAACATAGCATGATTCATCCCAGCCTGGGTTCCTGTTATGCACAGCACAGATTGAAATTCCATATCCTCACCTCAAACTGAGGTTTATGCACAGCCTCTGCTGCCTGCAGTAATTGCAAATCTCGGAGACAGAATGAGTGGAAACACTGAATTGTTTCCCTCCTAAAAGACCCTCATGAGGGCACATTTACCCCAAAAGGGGGAGGCTGGGTGGAAGAATTGTGCAATAAAATAGATGCCTGGATTCTAGCACACTCCTTCATCAGCTGTGGCACTGAGAGACATTTTTTAAGCCCTTTTTTTGTTGTTGAGAGTCTTTGGGCAGTAACTGCCTAATAACAGTCAGATACTTGTTACCTTCAGGGTGCTGCTCGTGACAGGATTCACGCCAAGTTGTAATTCACCTGCACAGGCTGCTGGCAGGAGGAACAATGAGGGGGATGGCTTGGTCTGTAGCAGCCAAATTCCCCTTGACAGGGCAGAAAGCAGCAATGTGTGAGTCCAGCTGACCCAACAGGAGCTGCTCTCTGCCTTACTCCAGTGTCTTCTGTTGGTGGTTACACTGAGCTGGTGCTGACAGGGCCGGGGCACGAGAGGCAAAGAGAGGTGGCAGAGCTGATGGAGGGATGCTAAGAGCTTTCTGCAGGTATTTTGGAGGTAATTTCCTAACATTTGCATGGTAGAAGAGCTGGGGGCAGTTTCCTGGAAGGACCAGCAACCTCTTCTGGCTCTGTACACAGAAGTGTTGTCTCCCCCAGTTAACTTCCAGCCAGAAGTGCAGGGCCAAAGCTGAAGGCATAAAATCCATGATCTTTGGTTTCAGGTGTTGTTCCATATTTTCCATGTTTCCTACTGCTGTGGATCTGCAGTTCCTCATTCCATGTGGAAAGATCTGCCCGCTGGGCTTGGGCACAGTGACTTTGTTCCTGCTGCTGCAAAAGGAGATGTCCCAAAGGGGATGGAGGTCACTGGGTGAGCAGAGCCCTTATGGCATCTCCTCTCCCTCATGTGCAGTAGTGGGGCACCCTACAAGGGGAGACTGAGCACATCAGCCCCTTTATGACCTATCCCATTATGAGAGCTAAAGCCAGGAGCTGCATTTTGCCTTTTCCTGAGCTGTCTGATTTTAATAACTATTTCAGTAGTATAAAGTACAAAAGGGAGGAGGAAAAGCAGAACATCCCTGCCTTTTCCCTCCTCTCAGCCAGCCATAAGTTCAGCAGGGAATGATGTCCTTCTCATGGGGCATGAATGGAAAACCATGTTCAGTCATGAGAAGGGCTGGAAGAAGTGTCATCTCTAGGCAGGTTTGGTTGAAACAGAAATGAGAGGAGAAGATGATGTAGAAGCAATAATTTTTCAGACAAACTGACTGGCATATATTATTCGTATGTCTCTGTTTCTGAGCCTATTTGACAGCAATATCTGACATCCCCCACCTCCAAGCTGAGTCTGTCTCCTCTCAAGAGGCAGATCAAATGTTTCTAAAAACAAAAATACAGAAACCTCTTTTGAAAGTACCTCTTGTGGTAGCACAGGTAGCTGCATTGCTGTCCCCTGCCTGCCCAGCCATGCCAGGATGTGTGCATCATCCCCTTTGAACATGGTGAGAACAAGGGAGTGGGAGTTTATTTCCTGAAAGATCTTTACTCTTGGCAGCTTTTCTGGGGGAGGAAAGAGAAGAGGATCATTCAGGCCAGTGAGATAATGTCTCCTCTCCCTATCCCAAATACATGCCAGAGATGATGTTCTGGCCTGGTTGTTTCTTTGTGTGGATGAAGCATCTGAATAGCCCCATAAAAATGTGGATTGAGTCCTCTAACCTGCATTTGCTGCACTGCCAGGCTGAGCCCTCATTTTTCCTTTCCTTTCAAATACTCTGGTGCAAATCTTGATGCTCAGAGCACTCCCTGCCTGTGTATTGAGGGGTTGCCCCCCAGTGTCTGCAGCACCTACTGAAGGTAGGAGGACACAGACATATGGGGTGGGATGCAGGCTTGGTGGCCTGATGGACAACTTGAGATGCAGGGAGGGGACCAGCCTGTTTTGAGAGATTTAGGACCTGCTTCTTCATCAGCAGACTGGAGCTGTGATTCAGCACCACCACACCTCCAAGGAATTTACCCTCCAACTTTGACTTACTTTTGCTGTTTTAAACTTAGAGCAGATGTCCTCACCAGCCCTGTTATTGAGGGCACACAGCATCTCTTGCAACAGCAAAGCAATTAGAAAGGATTTGCAGGTCACCTTTAAAGCATTTCCCACAGCACGTCGAATCTTGTTATAAGCCCTGTATCCAATAAAGCTTTTATTTCTGTAGTTTTAATTGGAGTTTTAAATATTTGGAATCTTATGCAAGACACCAAAGTGCCAGAGATTTTCAGCCCCCCCCTGGCATGATGCTCATTCCCTGAAATCCTGTTGACCTTCCATGAAGATAGCAGTAACTCAGCACCTCTGATATGACTGTATCCAACAGGAGGTACAGCTCAAAGGTGGGGATGTTTTAATATCAGGTCAAATCCCAGGCTGCAACCATTTGCCCACAATGTGATGAAATGTGTGTGTATTTGAAGAGCTTGCATCCTCTCTTGAGAGTTTGTAACACATTTGTGCACTACTGTATGAGCTGGGAACTGGGAGAGAAACAAAGAAGGAAAATGAGGAGGAAATCTTAGCTGAAGGGAGCAAAGAAGGGAAGCTAGAGGTTTTTGGAAGGGTAAAAATAGCAAGCACAGAAAAACAGAGCAGGGAGAGATGTCAATATTTTCCCAGCAACCTGAGGAAAGCCCATAAAAAAGAAAATTTTCTCCATTTAAAAATTCCATTTGTTTTCTGTTGTTTCAGGTTGTTTTATTTGTTTTTTAAGAAAGCCCCCAACATTTAGGAGAGAAAAGAGTCTCACTCAAAGAGTCTCACTGCAAATCTCACTGAAACTTTTTCCCTGACACTCCAAAAAGGCAACCACACAGCTCCCAGACTTGAGTCTCCTAGAGAGGAAGAGACAAGTGAAAAATTGACAAAAATTAGAACTGATTAAATGGAAAAAAAAATTATCAAAGCATTACGGCTTTAACCAGCTGTGAGACAGCAAGGCAAAGGAACAAAGAGGCTGGGAAGGAGGAGAAGGAGATGACAGGATCTGCAAACAACCCCAACCACAGGGTGAAGCTGTGAAATGCTAATGGTGAAGCTGCTCCATCCCCACTGGGGACAAGTTTCCAAGGGCTGCTGTGCTCCATGAAGCGTGTTGGCAGCTCCCCCTTCTCCCCATGTTTCATTTTCCTCTGCCTTGTGCCAGATGTGCTGTTTGATTGCAACCCCCCAGGGGTACTGGCTGCTGTTGGCTGTGGGGATGCAGCACGTTGTCCAAATGACACGAAGGGGATGATGCGTGGGCTGCCCCACAGATGCCAGCCCCACGGCTCCTTTGCCCCACGATCCCCCACCCTCTCTGGCCCAAGTGCAGCTCCGGTAGGACCCTGAGCTCTGGGGGTGTAAGAGGCACTTGGCAGCATCTCAGGCTGCAAATGTGTTCCAAGTGATTGTGTTTCTCCATCCCGATGTTCACGCACTGAACTTGCATTCCACGAGGCGTGGAACAGAAGCACTGGGGCTGTTTGCTCCCTGTCTTTGCCGATGCCAATAAAATCCCCGACGTAGCACAGAGCTGCAACTTCAGCACATGTCCCTTCTGCACGGGCCCTGATGGAAGCTCAGGTTTTTTATTAACACCGGTGCGTTACGAGCGCACGGCACCGAACCGGCCCGAGCGCTGTGCGGGACAACAGCGAGCGCCCGGGGGAAGGGCCCGGGGAGAGAATCGTTCACTCTGAAGCGGAGTGATGACAGCCGGCACCTCGGTGCCGTCCAAACCGACTGCCCGGAGCGAGCCGGGGCGAGCCGGGGCGTGGGGGTGTCCGGGCCCTCCCGGGGCGGTGCCTGCCGGGCCGAGGGGCGGGGTGTAAGGGGCGGGAGGGCGGTGCGGCGGTGGGCGGCCGCCAAGGGGGGGGCGGGCTGGGCCGGGCCGGGGCGGCCGCTGCCGCGCACTCGGCCGGGGATCCGCTGGGCTCCGCGCAGCGCCGCGCTGCCATGTTCGGCCGCGGCTCCCGCAAGCGGCTCTCCAGCCGGTCGGTGAGTGCTCGGGGGGGGTTTCCCTTCACCCCACAACCCCCCCCACCCCTCCCCCGCCCTGTTCCGTCCCGCCCCACCTGTGGCTCCGTCCCGCCGGCTGTGGTGCGTGTGTCCCCCCGCCCCCGAGCTCCCCTTTCTCCCCCTTCCCGCTCCTCCATGCTCTTCTCACAGCTCTGGGGGTTCCCTCCGTGCCCAGGAGTACCCCTGTGGGTGTTCCCCACCCCTCGGTGCGTGCCCCCTGTGCCCCTGTGGGTGTCCCCAATCCCCGGGTATGTGCCTCCCGGGCACCCCCTGTCCCTTAGCTGGGGGTCAGAGCTGACCCTTTGCGGTTTGTTCGCAGCTGACGGCGTCGGAGCCGGAGCGGGGCCAACCCTGCAACACCTGTGGGGATCAGTGTCCCGGCTTCGCCCTGCACAAGTGGAGGTAAGGCCTTGCTAAACCCCCATCCCACCGCCCCGTCCTCCCTCCCCGAGGGCAGTGGGACCCCCCCATGGCGCTCACCCGGGGTGTCCTCCCTTCGCAGGGTTTTGCGTCTCCGTCCCAGCTCTGGGCAGGGTCCGGGTGTAGATGAAAGGTTTTGGGGAGCACTTGTTTGGGGAGCACTTGTGTCGGGTCTGCCAGTGTTGCCCACCCTGGCTGGTGGTCCGAGAGAACGGGGGTGGGTTTGGTAGCCCCGTCGAGGAGCACACAGGTGTGCCCATGCCTGGTGTGAGGTGCAGCAGGATCCAGAGCCGGGACTGGGGTAACTGGTTTGGTAATTACCACCTCGTAGTCGCGCTGCCTGCAGCCCTCTGGGGCTTGTCCTATTCCCCCGGGTCGTGCCGGGGGCTGAAGCTTCCCTTGCCAGGTGAGGACAGGTTGGGGTGTGGTGGGATTGGGGCAGAAGGGGATCTGGCTGGTGTGCACCCAACCTGTGTGAAACTTCTGCCTCCCCCCGTGACCCCACGATGGGTTTTTCCTCTCTCAGTGATGCCAAGCAGAGATTTATCTATTAAAACAGATGGGGTGTGTGTAAGGATGAGTATTTTTGGCTGTTTCTGTTGCATCTCTTTACAAAACGGAGGGTGCTGGTGCCGATGAGGCACAGAGAGCCCAGGCCATGTGCTGGAGCAGCCTCTTCTCCCCTCCTCGTGCTCTGCTGTCTAGAAAATGAGTTCCTGCTCATGAGTGATCTGGGACTTGGTGATACTAAATTTGGGATGTGAGCTCTGAGAGCTTGTGCACAAACTTAGTAGGCCAGAGAGCCCTTGATGAACCTTTTAATCTTATATTATAGGGTATGCCCCCTTCCCCCAGCACCTATTGTGTCTGGTGCTCCTCCCAGCCTCTGCCCTACTTCTTGGAGCTTCGTCCCAGCAAATAAAATGGGTTCAGGGCAAGAAAGGGGGACATTTATTCACACTGATTTGTATCTTAAGCTTCAGCCTTGCAAATCATCGCTCCTGGTGGTGTTTGCACCGAAGTGCAGTGCGATGAGGTCTGTGGGCTGAGGTCTGCCCTGAGGGATGCTCAGTGCCAGGTGGGACTTGCTGTGGTTTTTCAGCCTGACTCTCTGCAGCTTTTGGTGGTACATCTGAGTGCATCATGTCCCACCTTGGACCTTCAGAAGGTGAAGGTGTCTTCTTCTCCCAGGCTGCAGGAGCTGTGGTCTCCTGGCATTGTCCCCATAATCTGAATCTGCTATATGCAAGTTAATAGATTTATAAGGTCACCCTGGAGCTGTCTTATTTTCAGGGCTTATAAATGCTTTTCTGAGCTGTCCCAAGTCTCCTTGCAGCTGAAATTTGGGGTAGCAGATGCTGTCACAGAGCACCAAAACCTGTGCTTGTAAGTGTGAAGAAAAAGTTTCAACTGTAGGATAAAAAGAAAAGGGGTGGTCACCAAAGCTTTTTCTCCTCTGCTCTGAGTACTTAAGAGGTGGTGTGCTTTGAGTTTTATTACTTTGGAGGTTGCAGTTATCCAGTGGCTCTTGAAAAATTAGGTGAGTTTTGACAGCATCCCATTAAAGGCCAAAGCAGAAGATGCACCCAGCTACTTGGGGAGTTTGAGGTGAGAGGTGGTGTCTCAGCTCTCTTCAGGTTGTGCCCCCTGCACTGGAACACTGTGACTCTTGCTCCAGGTCCTACAAAATCCAGGACTGAGTGGAGCAGGAGGCTCCATTACTGTCTCCTGTCTGCCTTTTTCTGAGAGACCCCAGACACAGGCAAGGATTTTGGCTAAAATTGTGTGGATTGTTCCAGCAGCCTTTTCTAAGGAAGGGAGGGGTTGCCTCCCCTGGGGCAGGAGAAGGATGGGGCCCTGAGGGTAGGAATGGGGGTCAGCCCCCCAAACTGGTGTGTGAGCACTGCCAAGTTACACCTTGAACCAAGTTACCTTACACCAGAGACTGGACAAGTTGAGAGCCCTCCTGCTCATGCATTCACATTTAATTGCCTTGATATGAGAGTGATTAGGTAATTAAATAGAGGCAGCCTGTTTCCCAGAACACAATAGAAAGGAAACACGTTCATTTTTTGACTAGGCAGTGGTCTATTAATGCCAAGGACGTGTAAGCAGGAAAATTATTAATAGTAGTTTTGCAGTCTGCAATTGTGCTCAGGAGCCCACACAGGCTCACACAGGGCAGTGTATCCAGTTCCTGCCAGGGATGCTCACTGACACCTTTACATGCAGATTGAGATTGGAAGAAAACAAGGGTTTGCAAGGAAATCTGCAGATTAAGGATACAAACCCAGATCAATTAACCACTGGAGATTTGTAAGCCTTTTAATAATCCCTTAATATCAGAGTTTTGCTGATAAATGTAAATGGAACTTTCTTGCTTTAAAGATGGAAACTGGTGATATGCTTTAGGGAGAAGAAAAGAATTTATAAGCTTGGAGACACAGAAACCATTGCTGATGCAGGCACATGTATTATATATATATAATTATGAAGGACTCTGTATTTTCTAGTTACCTGTGATTTTAGGTGTTATCCATGCAGCTGCTCCATCAAGGAGGCAAATTGCTTTGCTAGACACCAAAGATCTCTGTGCCCACACATTCATTCCCTTAAAAGCCTCTTTTCTCAGATGGGGTGATGGCTTTGAGTGCTGGTTGAATTTATCATTCCTGGAAGCACATGCACGCTTCCTGAGCCAGGGAAAACACTTGGAAAGAAAAAAAAAAAATAATTGTATTCTGCAGAGCTGTTTGCTTTTCAGAATAAAACCAGCCTCTGTACTGCAGGCAATGGACAAAAAGAAGATGAAAGGGAATTACTAAGTAATTAAAAAATGTCCTTGGTTTTAGAGTTTGGTTTTTAATCTTTTTAGTTTTGTTCTGAAATTATAATCTCAGATTCAAGATCGTGGGTGAGTTAAACTGTAAAAGTGTCAGCATATTTAGTAGTGTTTTGGTGGGAGGAATTGAAAATGCCCTGTGTTAGAGACACACTAACACTGTAGCCCAATGCTTGCATCTTGGCCCCTTGGAGGTCTCAGACCTCCAGCATATCATAGACCTTTGCTTCTGGTTGTAAGGCAGAAATTCAATTTTCAGTTTTAAATCATTTAGCCCCAAAGAGGAGAAAGCAAGCGGTTTGCCTGAAAGGACTGAAGATTAAATTCCATCGTCCTTGGGCGTGAAGTCTGGGAGGACATGGCTATCAAACTGTAACCAGTCGAACCTCCAGTTTCTCATGGCCTGAACGGCAAAATGACTCCTTCCCCTAATCACTTCTCTTTCTTTTGTGGTGGCTTGTCAGTACAGTACCCAAGGACTGAAAAGTTCATCTGTGTGGGCTGCAGTTCGGAGGATGGAGATGGGGGAGAGGGGGGGGGTACATAACCAAATCCCTGTTAATACGGGGTCGGTACTTGAAAGGTGGCTTTGTGTGAAAAAAGTGAAATCAAATTCAATAAAAATCTCCCAACTCCTCGGGAGCCGGGTTGCTGTTTTCTAATCAGATCCGCATTACATTAAACTGTGTGCCATTCAGCTTGTTAACAAGCTTTGGCATTAAATAAAGCTGTCACTGGAGTTTGGTGAATGAATAGCCATTAGAAGTGTCTTTTGCATAATGTCTTGCAGAGAAAAGCCTGCGAGGGAGGTGGTCCGGGAGGAGGGAAGGGAATTTATAACCTAGTCCTGGTGCAATTAGTGTGAATATGCAAACCTTAAAGGTGACAAATGGTTGGCAGCTCCTGGAAGGGAGCGAGTGGCTTTTGCTGCTGTTAAGCCTACTGTGAAGAACTAATTTCGGATTTACTTTGGGCAAAATAAAATTACAGCCTTAGTACCGTATTTAAAATAGCGGATCCTTCGTGTTGGGAGATTGGCATGTGTTTAGCACACAGAGGCATGGTTTGTTTGCTGCTTGAGAAAGCCTTGCAAAAAAATGATACTCTTGGAGTTCAACAGACCTTGCTGTTCCCTGCTCTCTGCCTTCTGCTCCAAAGCTACCAGCTGAGACCATAGATGCAGGACAACTGAATCTCAAGTGGGTGTTTAAGCTTTGGTTGGAAGAAAGGGGGGGATGTACCACCTGGTTTGCAAAGCTTGCAGAGACAGTGGTGCGTGGCTGATTTTAGAGGCAAGGCATTCAGATGCTGTGACAGATAATTTTAAAAAGCGTGTCTGAAAACCTTTGGAGAAGATTTTGTTGCCATAGTTATTCTTCTCTTTTGCAGAAGCATTTAAATGACAGTAATAAACATGACATAAAGACAAAGACGGGCTTACTGGGCTTTTTAATTTCAGTGTGAGGTTGTGTTTTACATCTTCTGTTGGAGTGTCTTTTTTTTTCTTCCATGTGCTGTGTAATCTTTGTCCCTTGGAATCATGTTCTGGGGGAGAAGAGATCTGCATCTCTTCTTGTGTCCCTGTCACACATCATGGTCTTTATATCAGGCATGTGTGTTTGTACAGCATGTAATGCCTGGCTTTTACCTTCCAGGTCAACTAATGTAAGTGTTGACTTAATATTCAGTAATATCCCATAGTAACAAGTGAAGTTTTGGTGCATACAATTGTTTCAAGCTTTTATTTGTTTCCATAGCTCAGAATCTCTCTATAATGTCCCGCGGCCAGTCAAATGGAAGCTTGATCACATTTGGCCTTGTCAGATATGGGAACATTTGCAAGGCCAAAATTTTCAGCTTCTTAGGAGAGACCACCTGGAGATACAGGATGAGCCTAAAGGGTTGTGATTGACCACCTGTTAGAGGACACCACTGAATCACAATAAGCTTGGGACAAAACTAAACTGATGGGCAGGAAAAAAAGAGAGATGTGTAGTGGGATGGTGACCTGGTAAATGATGTGGTTGACCAGAAGCCCAGAGATGTTTGAGGTTGCTGGCTGTTGGTGGATAGGTCACTTTGCAGCTCCCATCTCTGCCTTGTTGACTGTAGGCAGGGAGTTGCTAGTGGCAGTGGATGTTTATTTTCTCTGTGTATTTATCCAGTTACCAGTGCTCTGGACATTGTCTGCTCATGTGTGGTGAGGAGAAGACTTGGTGTTCCATGCCATGAGAAACTGTGTGTTTGCAGCCTCAATCTGTGTTTGCCTGGTGATGGCCCTGCCTGCAGGAGGGACATCCCAGCAGGCATGTCCACACATCCTGGGGTACTTTGGGGTCTCCAGTTTGATGCCTAGTGCCTCATCCAGAGAGCAGAAACAATAATATTTGTAGCACAGCACATGAACGAATAACACCGAATTCTGAAGCATTTGTTTCTACTTTCAAAAAAAAAAAAAAAAAAGTAGTACAGATTATTGCTTCCATATGTTTTCAGCATTTTTCATAGGTTATGTATCTTTCACACACACACACACACACACACACACACACACACAATCCCAGCTTTTCCCTTTCATGAATAACAGGCTTTGTGCCTCTCTCCTTTAGGATTCAGGTATTCCTCACTTCCTTGCATGTTAATTTGAAAGGCTTTGGAGGCAGGAGAATAGCAGTACCTTATCTTGATTTGGTTTATGCTCACGTTGCAGCTGTGGCAAACTGTGCTGGGCCCACTGGGTTTCAGCAAGTTGTTCATTTTCTGAGGAAGAACCTGCTGAAACAGGCAAAACTCAGCCACTGCTGTCCAAACCACTGCGATCCATCCTGCAGAGATGAGTCCAGGAGGGACCACAGAAGGGCCAAGCAGGCTGCTGTCCCCAGGGGACCTGTGCCTGTCCCCAGGGGTGGACAGGATGTCACCTGGCTCCTGAGGATGCTGTTGTCCTGGTGGAGGGGATTAAAAAAAAAAAAAAAAAAAAAAAAAAGGTGGGTTTTGTCTCCTGATTTTAAGCCTTTCACAAAAAGAGTTGATATCATTAGCTTGGGGGTTTTGTCATAAACTGTTCAAAAAGGAGAAATCCTTCCCTGCCAGGTCACTCTGACAAAATCAGTGTCCTTCAGCCTCTCAGGGGGTTGTGGCACGGGGCAGCTGCTCTTATTGCTGAAGCTCAGCTGAGGGGGATGCTGCAGCGTGCACTTGGCATAAATGACTTCAGCTCTTCTGTTTACTTACACCTCTGAGATTAAACACTTGTGTGAGCATTTGAAAAATTAGGTCTCCTTTTTTATTTGAGTTTCCCATCCCTGTGTCACTAGGGAAAAACAAGGGTAAACAGTGATAGCTCGTGCTGCTCCAGCCAGACCCACAGTGTCTTTGCTGAGGGGCAGGTTCACCAACAGGGTGGGAATTTGGGGAGTTTGAGGGTAGGGATCCCCGTGAGGTTTTCAGCTGTCCTGCCCTGGGACAAACCATCTTTATATGTGTGGAGTGCACAGTTGCATTTAAGGAACTCCAAACCCCATTTTTTTGGCCTGTCCCTTCCTTGTCTTCATACCCTGCTGCTGAAACAGCATTTAAAACAGCCGAGACTGATAAGGTATCCTGTTTGTGTTGGCTGGGAGATGATATCCACTTCACCAGAGCATTACAGTGTTGGAGGCAGTGTTGTCCCTGGCAAAAAGCCTAAAATAAATTCTTTAATTTTTTTTGTATGCGATGTACAAAAGAGCAGGTGAGGTATGTACTTGTATCCGGGCAAGCCCAGGGAGCCTGTTTGAAGTCCTTTACAAGCCACTCAGGATTGTATTGCAAGAACTCAAAGGAGTTGGAGACACTTCTTGATTAAATTTCAGCTGAACACAGTGCCCTAGTCTGCAGCTGGTGTAACTGGAGTTGTTCTGCAATGGGCTCTGCCCGATTCCATCACAGCGGAGCTGCTAGCAAAAGCCAAAAAAAGCAGAATTTCTCCTAGAGAAAGGGTGGCATGGGTAGGTTTTCTGTCTGTTACGAAGCAGTCTTGTGCAATTCTAGTTTTATGAATGGGGTGAAAAACCACTAATAAGCTATTGAGGGTTTTGGGCTGCTTTGGGGGATTTACTGTTTCTGGCATGATTGTGAATGACAGCGATGATGGAGGGGGTAGAGTGAATGGACTCCAAATCCTGAGTTTACCTGATATTTTATTCCTAGACTAAACCTTTTTAAAAGTTGGAGTGGGATGGAGTTTTTTTGTGTGTGTTTTGGGGTTTTTTGTTTTTCTTGGAAAAATAACTGCATCTGCTTCTTGGAATGCAAAGAGTGAAATGTTGTATGCTTGGAGTGAGTGAGTGAGTGAGGTTTGACATCCCAAAGGCAGGGGGACACCCGTGAGTGCTTTCCTGGCACCTGGCTCTGCTCCTTGGCTGTGGGGCTGTGCTGCCCTGCTCCAGCACATCCCAGCTCCCTCAGGATGTCTCTCAGGATGGAGTTGCCACAGACAGGCCCACAAAACTCAGAAGCAGAGTGGATTGCCTCGCAGTGAGGATCTCCTTCAAGCAGGCAGCTGGGTTAGGGATTGGGGCGCTGTGTAGGGTGCAATTTAATGGCATGGGATGAACTGATACAACAGCTCAACATTTCTGGATGCAGGAGGTCCTGAGCTCCCTCTGCACCTTCACCAAGCCCAGGGTAGTGCATTAAATTGGTTATTGGAGCATCTACTGAGCTGATACAAAGATAAGAGAGGAGGTGGGTGAAGAAGGGTCACATTGGTCCTGTGGCATGCAAAGCCAGGCTGTGAACCCTGACCACAGCATTTTCATCTTCTTACAGGGGTTTTCTGCCCTGCTGCAGTCTCAGCCCTCTTGGTCCTCCTTGCCAGCCCCACAGGAGTGTGAAGAACCCCCCTTCCCTGCAGAATACATCCCACCAACCCCCCAGAGAACGCAGAGCCCCAGCTGTGCCTCCTGGGGCTGCCATTGCCTGCTTGGGGCACACACCACACATTCTGTGGGGAGGGAAAACTCCTACTCCTTTAATAGAGGGTTTGAAACAGACCTTTGTTACGAGCACGTTGTAACATGAAAGAAAAAGCTCCTGGCCACCGATTTGGAGAGAAAACCAAACTGGGTGGATAAAGGCTGGTACCAGATATCCTCAGCTGGAGGAGGCTGGGAGGCAGCTATTTGCTGCTGAGTGCTGCCCTCCTCTTTGTTGCTCTCTGCTGTAGAGGGCTGTTGAGGGCTTTCAAGGGTTCTTCTTGGGTTTTGTTCCCTTTCAGTTTGCCTTTAAGAAGTCAATCTGCAGTCTTTTATTTTTTTTTCAAAGACTTTCTCCCCCTCCCCACCCAGTAATCCATCCTTATTACACCACTGAGTCACTCTTCAAATAATCAATTGCATTTTCATTGTCTGGCTTGTAAGTATATCACTGAGCTTAAGGATGGCCGATAGTATCAGCTGAGACCTTTGGCAGATGGTTTTGCAATTCATGATGCTCATTTGGATATTTGCTTTATTTGCTGATGAATAATCTCCCATCCGTGGCGGGGCAAAGCCGGGCTGGGGACTGTTCCCTGCGCACACAGCATCTCTGCGGTCACTATCTAATGTCAGAGGAATTTGTAACATTAGCAGAACTGCCTGTTGTGAGGAAAACTAATTTTTTGGGTAAGCCTTGTGAGCATGGCTGTGAAGAGCTTTTTTTCTCATGGGTTTTTGTGTCCGGGTAGGCACCCGTGCAGCCCCAAGGTGGCCGATTGTGGCTGGAGCTTTTCTCAGGTTCATCAATATTAGGGCTGAGAGGGGTATGTAAAATTCAGAATGCTCCTCTCTGCTGCTGGAGAGGCTGTTTCTTCCCCTGTGTGTGGCTCTTGGCTCTCCGCAGGGCCCTGATGCCAGAGCTTGCCACTTTGAGAGCAGAGTATTACAATTATTATTCTCACCGCGGAGGGAGGCACTTTGTACTCAGCCGTCGCAGCAAATATTTTATCCCCTATCAATTGCCCTCGTGCAGATGCTGCCACCACGGTGATAAAAGACATAATGGCTGCTCTTGCTGATAAGGGGAGTGTATAAATATAATTATTGAAATCCCCACTCAGAGCCTGTGGGTGGATTGAGGAGAGTCCCTCTCTTTGCATGGGGTTTCTCTTGCTCTGGAGTGGGTTGGGGAGAGCAGGAGCTCCTGGCAGCCGAAATGGGAGCTGCTTGGCCACAGCTGTGAGCGATTAGTAAAAGATGTCTTTTCTCCCCCTCCCTCCACTTTCTTTTCTCCTCCTTTTCTCCTTGAAACCAAGCCATGGGCCCCGGGGAGCATGGAGGAAAGCCCTGAACTGCTTGGCTTTGAGATGCTCGTGAGCCAGTGCTTGATGTGGTCGCTCCCCGATAGTGGGGTGCAGGTCTAGAGATACAACCCAACCCTGCAGGAAGCATACTGCAGCTGAGGAGACAGAGATTATTTAGATCAAGCTAACAAAAAAAAAATATTTCCATGGCAGCAGTAACCATAGGAAACCTCCCCAGCGTGTCTTGGGTGGTTTCTGTTTCCCTGCCTTCAGCTGTTTGCTTTGCAAGTGGAGGAGCAGTGTCAAGCACTCTGTGTCCGTGGGGTCACCAGGAGTGGCCACTTGTCCCCTCCACTGGCCATCCCCAGAGGTTTGGCAGACACACTCTGTGATCCATCACAGCTCCTGGTTGTCTCTTGTGCTCTAGTAGGTAAAAAGATGCTTTAAGGGGCTTCTTTAGATGCCAGAAAGTCTCAAAGCCACCTTTTTACCTTGTGTTAGCTCACAGATGCGTGTTTGATCCTTAAATACCCAGGGCATGAAAGGGAATTGGCTCCCAGTGTCCAATTCTTCTATTTTTCTATAGCTTCTTAGAAAGATGCTTTTATATTCCCTCTGGCTCAGCTGGTGATGCTTGGCCTTCAACCAAGATGAGGAATCTAGGACAAGAATCCCTGAGAAAAGCAAGACGTGCAGTTATAAAAGATACCAACATTTTGTTGGGGAAAAAATGCTGGTAAAAGATTTAATTTAAGAAAAACATAAATTGGAGTAATTTTGCTCAGCTTCAGGTGGACACATTTACAGGAGGGTGTAAGAGGAGACTTGTTTTCCTGGGTCCTGCCTCCTCTAAGAAATCTAAGCAGGGAAGCAAATAACAAGCGCAGGCAATGATGAGGTTTTGCAGTGAGTCACTGGAAGGGATGGGGAGAACCAGTTGTACTGGTGTGGCTGTGCCAGTCAGCAGCCAACTCATTGACAGATGGACTGGCATGGGAGCACCTGTGGGGCTGGGCATCACTGGAGGCAGCATCCAGGGGTGCTCTGACCCCCTCCTGCGTATTAAGGGCAAGATGAGGGTGTGCCACGTGGCTTTGAAGAGCAGATGGGTCCCTCTCACAGAGCTGAGGTGTTGTACAGAGACAGGTTAAAAAAAGGTGTCTCCTTCTGTGGGAGCGTGAAGTGGGGGTGGGGGGGAAATACATCGTGATGCCAATAACTTGGATTTTCATGTTTGGGTGCCACACAGTGCTGCTCCATCTTCCCCAGGCCATCGGGTTTGTTCCGTGGGCCTGGTTGGTCTTTGACCTGTCTGGTGGGGTGGATGTGGACTTCTTTGCAGATTCTGCTGGGCTTGTTTTGTAACCTGCTATGACTCTGCAGATTATTTAATCCCCGTTTTTGCAAAGCCCACAGTTCTGCAAAAGTCAGGCTTTTGCTTTAGTTGTGCAACATTTGAAGAAGTGGCTGTGGCACAGGGTCAAGGCTGATTCCCTTTCTCTTCTTGCCTTCCAATAAATGGGAACTTTTTCCATGGACCTGCCCCCATGCTATATGAAGTCTGTGTTTGGTGCCATAAAGGCTGTGTGCTGGAAATTCAGACCCTTTAAATGTCAGGTTTGAGGAGAGCTGGGACATGAGGAGACAATAAAAGTTAATATTCTTAAGTCGGGTTTGTGCAGTGTAGCTCAGATTTTTAATATCGAGTGCATAGCTTATTACAAGATGTAAAGCTTTCAAATACATATATTTGAATATGTTTTAATATTATCTTTCCTTCCAGTAGCAGGAACAATGCTGCTTTACAAAAGAAAAATGATTTCATGTTGCCATGTGATAGTTTCGGCTTGTACCTCTAATAGATGTGTAGCCTGCTGAAGTGTGAAGGCTATCTGATAAATGCCTGAATAATAAGGCTATATGGTTCATTCTGATTTCCTCTGCTATTTTCAAACATATAAATAAAACATTTTCAGACTGCACCCCATGTAGTTTCAGCTCAGACTATTTGCTTTCTGCTGATGCAATCTATAGAAAGCAGAAATCTTTCGGTCTGATGGGTGAAATCTTGTGGCATCAGTATCAGGTGTTGCCCTCAAAATGATCAAACATATTTTTAATAAATAGTTTGTCCGAAGCAAAGTTTTAAGTATTTATAAAATTAATATTCTTTTTAAACAAAGAAGCATTTGTCTCGGTGTACAGCAGAGGGCACTCGGCATCACTGCTGCTCAGGTCTGCCTGAAGGGGAAAAAAAAAATCCCTGGGCTTCAGTTATATTTTGCAGTAATGAAATACTGTGTTTGTGTGTTTGCTTAGATATGTGTGTGAGCGTGTATATAAAAAGATACAGGGTGGCATATATATAAAAATAATCCCAGCACATAATAAAAAATTTAAATATTCGTAGTGGTTGCTGAAGTTGGATGGAGTACATGTGTTGATTAATGCTCAGCCTGGTGTTACACTGAGCTTTGGAGGGGCTTGAGACGTGCTGGGAGGGGAAAATGGAGAGGCCCTGGCCAGTGAATGGTTTCATCTTCCTCATCTTCTTCATCCTCCTTACAAAGGCACAGTGTCTGAAGACATCTTAGGATGCTGGCAATTGCCCACATAAAGGACAAGTCTAGAAAGATGGATAATACTGGGCTGTGCAGAATTATGAGTCTTTCCTTCTAGGAAAGATGCAGTATATCTGGGGGCTGGTGGGGGTTGGGCTGGATTTTGTACTCCTGTGGGCTCATTGCCAGCAGCACCAAAGCTGGTGGAGTTGCAGAGCTCTTGAGAAAGTCCTTGAGGTGATTCTTATCTCTCCCTTTGAAGCTATCAGCTGGTTAAGAAAACTTAAAGCACTGAAGTTGGTGGGTGGAGCAGGAAGCAGCTCTGGCCCCAGGGGCAAGGCAGCAGGGTTGGACACTGCCTGGAGCTCTGTGAGCTGGAAGATGAAACTCCAGCTTGCTAGTGAGGAACCCCCATCCTGCAGGTATGGAGAAGTGTTCTTCATTGGCCAGAGCCAGTCATGGAGATTGGGGCCTCACCTTGTGTAATAAGGGTTTTCTAACAAAAATTGACTTTTTTTTTTTTTTTTCCCCTGGAGCTAATTGCACAGACATGCAAGATGTGTTTCTCTCTGAACTCTTAGTGCACCTTGTGGTTCTTTTAAGAGGGAATAAAGAACATTGATGCCAAGTTTGTGCTCAGCTTTTGGCTTTGCCATGACACTGTTAAAATACTCAGGGCAGCTGGATTTTGTGCCAAGCTTTGGGTGATGTGTTTCCTGGTGAAACCATCAGATGCTATGCTGAATTTTCTGTCATTAATTTAAGAGGAGTTCAGATTTCCTCTGTCTGCCCCAGCGAGCTTCTTGGATTGGATTTAATTCTAAATCTCTCCCTGCAAGGGGCTGGAAGTGTCAACACTGTTGGATAAAATATAGGGCTGGTAACAAGAGCGAGGGGGCATGTGGTTCAAGATAACCAGTTTATGCAAAATACACAGCTGGATGGATTTTGGTACTGAGTATCTGTGGAGCGTAATGATCAGAGAAATATGGAAATGTTGGAGGAGTTTTATAATAACAGCTGCTAATTAAGATGAAATGGATTTGGGTGGTAGGGAGTAATCCGAGATTACAATAGTAAGGTTCCTTTAAAATAGCCCCTGCTATTTGGCAGGGCAGCAGAGCTCCTTGTTATAGGGCTTAGAACAGCCTCTCCACGGGATTGTGGAAAGCATCATTCACCCTTGCTTGGTTATTTTACAAGAGCTTGGTACAGCTAAGACATGAAATAGGTGAATAATTTCAAGGGTACAGGCTGGCCTGCATGCTGTAAAGCACCTTCTCACGAGGATAAAAATGCTGTTATATTGATGTACCTGGATAATTGCTTTTCTGGAGGTGTCACTGGAGCTGGGCTCTGGGAGGGGGTGTTTTGTCCCCTTCTGGTGATTCCTGTGTTTAATGTTTTGAAGCTCTGAGAACAGCCTGGTGCTGCCACCACCAGTGAGATTCTTCTTTCTGAGCTGGCAGCTACTGGAAGAACACTAACGGAGATGAACTCTTGCAGCAAGATGAAACCACACAGCTGGGACTGCAGGACCCGGGTTCTGCTCCGCCAGCTCGAGGTTTTTTGGGTTTGGAGCAGATGTTTGGAGCCAGGCACGTTTCTGCTCGTGCTGCCTGGCTTTTCCTCTCTTGTAAGGCTTCGCTGGTCTTTTGTCAGCACTGACCATGCTACAAAACACTGGACTTAGGACACAGAGTGCTTCAGGCACCCAGCTCCTGGGGCACTGATGGTCATGAAATGTTTTACAGGAGCTTGTTGAGCTCGAACGGCTGCGCTCGTGGGCAGCCCAGCCTTGTGCTGGAGACCAGAGAGCCTTAGGGCTCACCTTAGCCAATGTCAATAGAAATGAAACTACTTAAATACACAGTTAAAATATGTTGTTATGTTAGCATGTGGACCTCCGTGCAAGATTGCACTTTAACTGTAGCCATTAAAGGACCCCCATGGAAGAGCTGTAGGAGGCAAGTAAAAATAAAAATTCCCGGTCTTAACCACTTGTTTGCTGCCAAGTGGATTTTGGGCTGAGGTGAAAGGTACCTGGTTTGAGGATGTTTCTATCCAGAAGCTTATATTCAGTAAAAAGAAATAGGTTAAAAAGCTGCTGCATGCTTCCTTTCAGGTGATGAAATCCAGCTGCCCTGTCTGCTGGCTTTTCTCTCCCCTGCTTTCACGTATGGTGCCCGAGCAGTGGTAACAGAGAAGGTGGTTACCCAGGGGTAGGAAATCCTTGTGGTTCTCGTCACCCTTCTTCCTGGACTTCTCCAAATGATCCACAGGAACTTGCATAGTTCGTAAAGGAGCAAGTAGCCAAATGGACCAATAAAAGGAGCTTGTGGAAAAGCCCCATATATTTTATGGAGAAAGAAATGGATCCTCTAACGTGAGGATTGTGTCTTGTAAAATTTTGCAGGGCTGCTAGCACGGTGCAATGCCAGCTTTCCACTCCAGCCACTCTCTTCAAGTCTAAGCTTTCATTTTGGCCTGAGCTCTTCCAAGCTTGGGGTGAAGTCCTGGCCCTGGGGAACTCAGTGGGAGACATGCCATGACTTTCCCAAGTACCTGGAAAGTGATCTTCAGTGTGAGATCTGTGATGACAGCCTTGGAATACAAACTGTCTGGCCTTTGCAGGGCATTTTAGGCAAGGTAAAATAAAGCTTTGCGTCCTCTTGATGCTCTTAGATGGGAACAACTGCAGCTAAGAGACTGAAATTTGGCTTGACCATGGTTCTCGCAGAGAAAATGCCTTTGTGTGATCCAGGAAAAGTTAAGCCATTTTGGATGTAAGCAGTGGATGAGTTTGTAGCCATGGGATGGTGCACGCACACGTGGCTTTTCTAACCATGGTAACCCAACGAGTGAAATTTCAGCCCAGCACAGAGGGCAAGCACAAGGCTGATCAATGATTTAAATGCCCCACACACACTCACCCCAAGCTGTTTAGAGGGCTTGAAGTGGGCTGGGGCACAAGGAGCTGGCTTGGGTGGACTTCATGCACCATCTGTAGCTGTGGAGATGTCCCCATGCTGCTCTGAAATCTGTAGGATGAGGAAGCACATCCTTGGAGGCTGAACCCCTTTGTATCATTGAGGGGACAGGCAGGGAGTTGCAGGAAAGCAGAAAAGAATCATCTCTCAACTGACAGAGCATTTTATACATCTGTGCAAAGGAGTGTCTGAAGCTTTGACCTCAATGCTACTGGACCAGGGAGATTTTAAACTAAATCTTTTTAGTATTCTCCTTGTGGAGTTTGAATCTATTCTGATGGACTGTAGAGATGTGGTGGTGTTCAAGGTAGGCTTGACTTTCTTATCTGATAAAAATTTGATATCATTCTTCTGTCTTGCCCTCGAAGGGCAAAGCTGCAGAGCTCAGCTAATCTTATGAGATCCGTGTCTTTCTGACCTGACAGTTTGTGAGAATAGTTTCTGCTGCAGCCAGACTTGAAAATGGGGCAAAATCCCCATTTCCAATCTGCAATTAAAATTTGGATTGAAATCCAGTTTCTCGGCTCCTAAATGCTGAACAGAGACAAATTTCAGCCTCTGTCCTTGCTGCAAAAGGCCAATGTGTGCATGAGCCAGGGATGGGGTGACCCCAATTGCAGCCAGCTCTAAGAGAAGGCTTCAGATTTTAAAGAGAGGGTGTTATGTTTCCCAGTCTCTGAGAGTTGAGGAGGGTGGTTATTGACTTGGTCATTCCCAGCGTTTTGGAGCTGGCTCTGCTGAGCTTTCTCCTCCCCACTGTGGTGGCTCAGCTCCCCTTCAGTTCCTTAGGAATGTGTCAGTGTCTCCTCTCTCAGATAGTGATGCTCAGAAAAATGGGTTGTGGAGTTGGATGAAGCCCTGTGCTGACCACCACACTTTTGGCTTCCAGGCCCCCTCCTGCAAGTTTTCTCCAAGGCAAAGGTTGGTTTTTACTGCTGGCTTTGGCTGCTGCTCTGTCTTTCCCCACAGCCACCTTTTGAAGGGATTGATGGTTGGTTTTGGCAGGAGCTGTTTTATTTCTTGCTTGCAAATGTAGAGATCTCAGCTGTCTGCGGGTCTTTGGAGGCTCAGTGTTAGAGCTGCTTTGATGTCTGCACTGATACATCTTAAGGCAGCTCAGGATGATTTTATGCAGTAGCCCCAAGGTGCTTGCACAGAAAAAGGTGCTTTAGAAATGTAAATTTTTTTTGAGGTCAGTTTTTTTTGTTTTTTTTTTTTCTCTCTGCTGCTCTTTCTCAATTCAGAACAAGGTGGTAAAAAATGTAGCATTTAATTAGAGTTTGGAAAGGCCTGGAAATTAATTGCTATAAACATAAGACATAATCAAATGCCTACATAATCCCCACTCTAAAGGTACATTAAATGCAGAAAGAATATAATATGTCAGAGACTAGGATTGAAAAATGATGAGGATTTGGGAGCAGATCTTCTATAACTGGAGCTTCTAAATTATTTTACTTCAGGCTTAGGGATTTAAATATCTACATATTATAGATAAACATGAAGCAGCCCAATTCTCAGTCAGCATAGCTGGCATCATTCTGCTGAGCCATTTTAGCTACAAATCCATACAGGGCAGCCTTGCAATGTGCTTTAAGATGTGGTGACTTGTCCCAACAGTGGATGGGGGGGAATCAGCCCTCAGTTCATCACTGAATTGAGGACTTCTCCATGTTTGAAGTCAATAGCTATTTAGGCAAAAGCACCTGAGACTCTTCCATTATTGGAATAGAACAGAGTGAAGAAAGGGATGTAGCATTGTGTAGTGTCAGCCAGGGAGCTGGGCTTCCTCAGCTGTGGAGCTGCCTTCTGCTATCTCCAGCTTCAATTAAATAAAAATAAAATTATTAAATAAAAGGGAAGGAGTCTTTTATCCTGAAAAACTCAGACAGCAAAACCCAAATGCTGTTATATCTCTGTGTCTCCAGAGGAATTAAAATCTGACAGCCTTGGAGCTGCCTGGCTCTGTCACCATCTCCCCACTGTCCCTCCTGTGTCCCTGGAGCCAGGTGTCCCAAAGAGCCAGTTTTCCCCATGGAACCTGCTCATATTATTAGTAGTGCCACAATATGGTTTTGGGGTTTTTTTCTTCTGTAATTAGTGATATTTAGCTTTGTTCAGTTTTTGATAGAAACCAGGATGCATTCTGTGATCCTGCTGTGATTCCTCTTGCTTAAGGCATTGTAATTTGCAGAGAAATTGGGAATATTTCTCTTGGTGGAGAAAAAAAGCAATGAGTTGTCACCAAAACCCGCAGTCAGCCCCACATCTCACAATGCTTTGCTGGGATGGTGGCAACAGGGGTTTGCTTTCTTAGGACCAAGACTTGGAGAGGGAGGATGAAGGAGGGCAGAAATGATGCAGATGATGTAATTGCATTATTACAAATTACATTTGTAATGTAATGATGCAGAAAGAGACCACTGGGGGTGATGGTGACAACGCTTAGAGGAGCAGAGGTGGTGGTAGAAGATTTCACAGGGAAAATGTGAACCAGCAAAAGATTGGCAACCTCTAAGTTATGAGGGGCAAGAAAAGATCCTGGGCAAGAGGGAAGGGACCAGAATACCTGGTGACAGAGCTGAGATGCCCAGTTAAATGTAAAGTCTGTCCCGTGTCTTCCACTGCAGGGCCCCATGGAATCGAGGAGGGCTTTCTCTTTCTGTTGAATTGGGCTCTGCGCCAGGTGAAAGAAAACATTTTCCCAACACCAAATGGAAAAATGCAAGGCAGACGTCTTAAATGAACTGTTAAAGGAATAGAGCTGTGAAAAGAATATGTTTGCTGTGTGCTGGGGTTATGCATTTAACAGATTTTTGACTATATGCAACCTTTGCAGTTTGCAGACAGAGAAATCTGCTGCAGAAACTCAAGTTGTGCTGAAGGCAAATGTCAGGATATCAGCACTGTTCTTGGGCTGGGCTTTGCTCAGTGGGGAATGGACAGAATCTGCCCTCCCCCAAAATCTTGCTGCATTTTTTCTTTCCCCTCTAGCCCTCACCCCTCTCTTTCTACACATCATTGGCAGCTCTGCTTGTGCTTTAAAATAACCCAAGCTAAAAAGTGTGATTTGCATTTCAGCAATTTTTTTGATTACACCCACGTCCTATATTTACTGCCATTTGAATAGTCTGTGTTAGCTTGAGATGTGTTTCTTTTGAGCAAGGAAAAAAAACCAAAAAAAAAAACCAAAAAAAAAAACCAAACCAAAACTTGACTCTGTTGCTAACTGTTGCTAAGGGAAAGAAGATATTTATTCATCAAGGCACTTCTTCAGTACTGTGAGGCTGGTAGCCATGGAGGAGGAGTGGAAGGAAAAGAAACGGTTATGTATTTAAGCCCTTTCTGTTATTGTTCTTGGACTCTTGCCATATCTACTGATGGTCAGCAGATGTCTTTTTTTTTTTTTCTCCCTCCCAGTGTTGTGCATCTTGGATTAGAGGTACAGCTTGGGCTCTGGTGTGGGACAGCTTGTCCCTGGAGCCTGGTGTGAAACCCAGGAGGGTCCCTGGAAGGATCTGTGGGGCTTTGGTGAGTCCCTGGTCCCTCAAGTACTACAAGGCTCCTGTGTTTTGTAGCTGTTTTCCCTGCAAAAAGGCTCTCTAGTCCATGGCTTCAGTATGTCCTTTTAAAAATCCCTAGTGAATCAAAGACCCTCAGGGCCAAAACTGATGCCCATGGCTGGGTTTGGTGGGTAGCCTGAGGTAGGACTCTCAAGGAATGGGTGGCAGTGCCCAGGTAGGAGGCTTTTCCTTTCAGCTGTCATAGCAACAAGAAAATATTGTTTTGACAGAGATCAAATTAAAAATTAAATTTGTCTCTTTCCTAGTAAGTGAATTGCTCACTTGTGAAAAATATGAATCACTTTGATTGGGGTAGATGTCTTTGTAAGCACCTCTGTGGGTTCCCAAAGTGGATTTTGCAAATGCCTCCTGCCACATTATGTCCCTGCTGGATTTATGTTGAGCATCCCATGAATTTGAGCTTTATTTAATGTTAGGCTTAGGCTGAAAAACTTCCTTGGCAAAACTTCCTTGGTGCTTGTAACCTGCTAAAGCTTGGGAGGAAGGGAACAGGTCTGACAAGTGTCTGGAATCCAAAGGGATGACTCCTCAAATGTGGTGTTTCTTTTCAAAAACCAGACAAACAAACAGTAATTGGGTGGTTTAGGAGATGTTCTGGTTCTTGGAATGAGAAGCTGAGCACAATCTGAGAGTGTAGAGGAGGTGGTGAGTCAGGTAAATTCAGGGAGGGGGTTGTCGCAGCACCAGCGTTCAGTGGCCTCATGTGCCTTTCTCCCTTTCAGTCCATGCCAATTTTTGGCATCTGCAGCATCATTTGCTGCAGCTCTGTGCCCCTGCATGGTGAACCCCCTTGCTTAGGTTGTTTTGAACTGTGTCAGCATCCTGCAGCAGGGTCACCCCATCCTCAGCCTGCAGCTGGGGAAGCTGAGGACTGAGAGGGAGGGACCTTCCCAGGCTGCCCTCAGGGCCATGCCAGCCCTGGACCTGTACTGGTGGCCACGTTTCTTCTCAAAGCAGCACGTGAAAGCTGGAGCAAGTCATATCTGTGTCTTTTTGGCATACAGTATAGTAGTTGTATCAGGTTTACTAACAGCCAAACTGGTTTTCTCATCAGTTTATCTCTAATTAAGATTCCTAATTGATAGGGAAAATCTTTTTGGTTAAAGGTAAAGTGAAAAAAGGAAAGGGTGTTGGGTTGTTTTGTTTTGGGTTTTTTTTGTGTTTAAAAATAACAGGTATTCTCAGCAGGAGTGAACACCTTCCTGTCCAACATTGTGCAAATAGTTGGTTTGGTTTTTTGGTTTTTTTTTTTTTTTTCCAAGAGACATGCTATGGACAACAGAGTCCATAGGGATCTGATTGGGAATGATCTCCCCAACTTTGGTCACAGATAGAGACCAGGAGATTCCTCCAGATTACATGGGGTGCACAAAGTCTAGTTGTGGGTGAGATGGTCAGTGTCCCATTCACCAGTGGGCACTATCTACACAGGCTTGGGCACTGGGCTGCCAGAAGCAGGGTGAGAGGGAGAAGCCATCCACCAAATAACAACATCCAGATTTTGCAGAAGTGACTTGTGGGCTTTTGGTCATCTTGGCTTTCCAGTTGCTCAGGTCTTGGTTTCAAAATGGTGGGTTTATTTTTTTTTAATAATGAACTTCTATTTTTACTCTTCTGCCCCTCTAGAAGGGACTTGATTCCTGGGGCACATGCTGCCTGCCCCATGCCCAACCTAGGGAAACCTTGAGCCCTGTGTCCCACGTGCATGCCACAATGTCCCCAAGAAAAGACGACAACAGAAAAGGTCTTTTTTTGCTCAAAATGTTCAACATTGACATTATAAAAAAATATTCTCTTTTTTTCCCTATGACAATCTACACACAAAACCTTTTCCTGCCAGCTCCCTTCTTAAGCACTCAGCATTGATTTGTGGAAGCAAATTAGGCTCAGGCAGTGTTGTCATTATCTGCCACAAGCTGGTGGAGAAAGTCGATGCCAACATCGATTGCCCATTGCCTGTGCCTTTCCTGGAGTTCGTTGCAGACTGCAAGCAGTGGGACACCAGGACTATCTACATGGTCAATTATCACCTACTTCTTATAAAATCCTCCTTCTTTTCCCCAAAACTGAGGTCTGCCACAATGCTGGGGCTGTGGGGACCTGCATCCTGGGCAGACAGGCAGGTGCCAGCAGGCAGTGATGCTGCTGGGCATCTGCCTCTTTGCACCAGCAGGCACTGGCTGTGTATTTTGTTTTGTGCACGTGTTTATCTTCAGTATTGCAGTGTGTATGTGCAGAGTGCTGCTAGCACGCCAGTGAGGACTATTATATTGTTGGTTTTTTGGTGTTTTTTAAAATATATTTGAAAAAGCAAGACAAAATTAAATATATAAATGGCAACATCTGTTACAGGAGCCTGGCCCAGGCACATTACTGCTTCAGAAAGTCTGCTCAGATACTCTTGTGATTCACTTCCATGCTTGCCAGAGTCACATCATACCCACAGCAGTTTATTCCAGCTACGATAGGTGTGTCCTTTTGCTTTTACACCCACATCAAATTCTTAAAATAAGTGCACTGTAAAAGGAAAAAAAATAACCTGAGTTTATTTTCCGCTGGAGTCTTCCAGGGCCCTGGAAGTTATTATTAGAGGTGAAGTCATCACAGAGGATATAATAACCCTTGGGGAAGGGTGTGGGAAATACTGCTCTTGCAGAAGGAACAGTGGTAGTAGTGATGTCCTGGGACAAGGGGACACAGGCAGCAGTAGAAAGACTGGAGAAGTCCCCATCTCCACCGTGCCCATGCTTTGGGCAGATGGAGTGTTTTGATGTGTACCCCTCCTCTGGTGCAGTAGCACAGGGAGCAGAGCAGATCTGCCCCAGGCTCCACCACACCTGCAGCACCATCCCTCTGCTGTCTTGCAGTGCCCAGACCATGCTGACAGCTGGACTGGAGCTATTCCTTCTTTTTTTTTTTTTTTTTTTATTTTGTGTAAAATGGAGTTGGATCCTTGTTACCGTGGAAACCAGCAGCCCTAATTATAAGGAGTTTGATTCACTGGATGTAAAAAAGACTATAGTTCTTCTTTTTGTCTTAAAAAAATAGAAATAAAAAAGACATAGTATATTTGTGATAACCCCATACCTGATGTGAGGTTAATCTTGAGTGGGTTCTGTATGAATGGTGTCCTAGGAATACACAAAACAGTAGTACTACTATATCTGTAATGCTGAGCCAGGCTGGGATCAGCAGTGCCATCCTTTGCTGCCCATTACTTGTGCTAAACCATGGCTCCCTTAAGGCTGACACTGAAAACAAATCAAAGTCTTTTCATTCTGTACGATTTTCTTTTTTTTTTTTTTTTTTTTTTTTTTTTTTTTTGCCATGGTATCTTGTGCAGCACAAAGACAGGAGATAAAGCTCAAGGGCAGAGGTGAAAATATCTCCTGCTGGGAGCTCCAGATTGCAGCCAGGAAAAGAGCTCAGCACCACTGGGTGTGGGAAGGACTGAAGCCTGTGCAGGGCCCATGAATAGCCCCATTGAGCAACTGCTGGGCTGGAAGTTGAGTGGTGGCTTAAGCATTTTGCCAGATTTGCTGGAATTTGCCAGATTTGCAGACAGGGCTGAAGTAACATTCGAGTTTACATCAAAACAGGATGCAAGTCAATATGTAAATACTGTATAAGGAATGCTGTGTGTGTGCAAAGTGGCCCATGCAAGTGGTCTTTGAGTTCATCCTCCCCATCAGTCTGTCCTTTGAGGGAAATCAGCTGAAAACTGCAAAAAACAGGGAGCATTTTCTGTCTTGGTTTTCTGCCTTCTTTTTCTTTAAGCAGACAGCAAGGAGACCATCCCGCCCGGATCAGAGCATCAGTTGTATTTGGGTCAGGAGGGTTACCAGGGGGGCAGAGATTTTCACATGGAATTGATTATTTTATTCCATTTTTAGAATGCGCTTACGGTGGTTTAAAACTCAAATTTGTCTTGTAACACAGATACTTAAAATCCTGGCCTGGAACCGTAGCTAAGAGGAGAGCATTTAATACCTGCTAAATCCCTATTTCAAATAAACATATGAGAGAGTGGCTTTCTGGTTTATTGGTGAAGAAACAAAGCTGATATTTTAGAATATATCCAATTAAATTCTACAGAGTGGGCTTTCACATGAGGATAAATACATTTAAGGCCATGTCCCTCTGAGAATGAAAAGCAGGGACTATTGAGGGGGTGTTTTGGTGTAACTTCATCCCCACTTATGACAAAGACTTTTTCTAACCCTGGGTATGGGTACTCATGAGTTGGGAGTTCATCTTTCACCTGGGAATGGCTGGCATCTTCTCGTATGGCTTCATGGAAGGAGCAAGACTCTGTTAGGTTTGCAGTTGGACTTTATGACCTTAAGTCTTTTACAACCTAAAAGATTCTCCAGTTGCCACCCTTGGTGGAGTCAGTATTTTCATTGTATGGAAAAGAACCCAAGCTGTGAAGGGTTGGAGAATCACTGGGTAGGTGGGATGCTCTGTTCCCACATCAGAACATCCCTCCAATGGGGAAAGCAGCTCTGAACTACCCACACCAGGCCAAGAGTGGTCATTTTGATGAGTTATTGCACTTCACTTTTGCAGGGATCATCAGAGCCATCAGGCACTTTTCTGTGGAGGAATAATGTGGGAGCAGGGAGACAAATGGCATTCCTGTTTGTAGGAGTAGGGTATGTGTATCCACAGCTTGTCTGTGTGTGTGTAAATGGGGTGAGGGAGCTGGAGACCCCAGGAACACTCATTTTGCCAATGGTTTCCAGTTAATGGTGACCTGATAGCCATGGGTATGTGGCAAATTGTGTGCTTAAGGTTGCAAACACAGATGGTTTATCAAAGGAAGCAGAGCCTACTCCTGTTTTTAGTATTAGCTGTGTGTTTAAGAACCTCATGAAACTACAGCAAAAACCTCAGCCAGGATTTCAACTGGGATTTTTCTGGACTGAAAGAATTTTTGCTACCTTTTAAACACCTCAGGATTTTTACAAGACATCCATCTCTGGTTTTAAAAACCTGTCACCATGGTATAGCATATCAACATTTGACAGCTGTGACCAGGTAAGAATTATGATGGCTTGAACAGAATTTATGAAACCACAAATTACCTTTTGCCTATCAAAAATTAAAACAGTGCTAGTGGATTTGGACTGATACAAAGGAACCACAGTACTTCATTCATTTAGCAGTCACCATGTGACTGATATAATTTTTTAACATACATGTCATTCCCCCCCCAAGTGTTTGGAATGTATATGTATATATATACACACACATATATATATGCCATATATATATATTTATATAGGGCATTAAAAAAATTATAAAAACTATTAGGCAAGAATAGCAAGTTAAAATGTACTTTGTGTTTTTCTTAGTTTCAGTTAGCCATATGTTAAAATAAACTTCAGCAATGCCAACAATTCTTGTTTGAGATTATGTCTTAATAAAATAGTATGTGGGTGGTAAATACAAGCAGATACATTTCTGCTCAGAAATCAGGATTCAGCTATTTTAAATTATGTTTATCTAAACCATCCCAACTGAGCAGCTTCCACCTGCATCCCCTGGGTTAGGACATGGTCCTGTTTCCACTGGAGCCAGCGGGACATCTCCAGTGGGGTTGGTGGGCTGTGCCTCTGCAGGGGTACATGTCCAGTCCTGTGGATGGACTGTGGGGGCAGCTGGTGTACTGGGAGTGTGATGCAGGGCTGCTCCTCTGAGAGTTTCTGTAGAGCTCCTGCATCTCCTAAAATCCTTGACAGATGTGGTTCTGGGAGAGGAGGCAGGACCTGCAGGGCTTGGTGCATGAAAAAGGCTGTCACATGCAGGCACTGGGAGCATCTGACCCTGTTCTCTCCTGTGACCAAGCCCAGGATTGGGATGGAGGACATGGAAGGCAGGCTGGGTGCTTTTTAGGCTTTTTTCCACCCACTGGCATAGCATCCTGAGCTTGTACTGGTGGGGACAGCCAAAGAAAGCCTTCCCATCTGTGCACATGCAGCCTTGGGGCATGGATGGTGAGGACCACCAGAGCTTCCCATGCCATCCCAAATGATGATGTGAGTGTGGGGATGAATGCTGGGAGTTCACCTCCCAATCTGACACTGATGGCCCACTCCCTGTTTACATTTTGAGGCCATTGTTCCACGTTGCATTGCACTGGTGGGAATTCTGCTAACGTGGTGAAGGCCAGGGCTGCACTTTTGTGGTGTGCCCGTGCCTGGTTGTGTTGTTTTTCAATCTACTTTGCTTTGCTGTTGGCCTGTGAGTTGATGAGCAGTGAAGAGAGGGGGACGTGCCGGGGATGCTCCTTGGGTCTGGCTTGTTTCAGCCTCTCAACTTGTTTTACCCTTGAGTAAAGAGGTATTTGCATTTTGACAGTACTTTCCCCCCTGCCCCCCTCGCTCAGGGATCTACAGTAAATTTGCATTTTCACCTGTAATATTCTGTTGCCTTCTCCCTGCCCTGATGCTGGAGCAGCAAGGAAGCAAACAGCTGAGTCTGCATTAAGGACAGACAGCAATCCATGTCCTGGTGTCACTGTTACCAGCAGTCCATGTCCTGATGTCACTGTCACCAGCCTAAAGGCCAGGGAGGGGACTGACTCCAGCTGGGGTCAGTTTGGGGTGCATGGCCTCACCTCCTGTGGTGCCTTGGCCCTTCTGGCTCCCAGCCCCATCCAACCCAGTCCCTACCCTGTTTATCTTCACTGCTGATCATTTATTTTGCGTTTATTCAGGATTAGCTCTGGCAGGCTGTTTTAATTGGTGGGGCTGCAGCCTTGTTGTGCTAAACCTGAGACAGATGGTGCTTAGAGAGGGACCACACACAGGCCCACAGCCATGGTGCTGGCCAGGCCAACCCAGAAGGGTCCTGCACAAACGCCTCGGGGGTGGGGGCTGGTACTGAGTCCATGAGACCCACCACAAGGTGGGGAGAGACCCAGGGACCATGCTGGGAGTAAGGGGAAGCATCACCCCTCCAGCTCATCCATCTCAATTTTCCTCCTGGCACGGAGTTTTTCTCAAGAAAGGTGGCGGAGTGTGTGCCAGTCCTGGCTGCAGGGCCACAATGGAGACCTGGCATCCCCCCCCAAAAAATATCTCTTTTTTGCTGGAAGCAGTGTGGGAAGTGCCCTGGAGAGGTCCCTTTGCCCTGCAGGCTGTGGGGACAGAGCCAGGTGAAAGTTTTCTGATGAGAGGTGAAAGAATGCCTCGTTTTTAAGCTCGTTTTTAGGTGCTGTGTGCTTGGGCATCATGAGCTCAGCACCAGTTGCCGTGGCATCTGGCACAGGTTGGGGTGAGTGCTGGGTCAGCTTTCTGCCCAAATGCTCAGCCCCTTTGTTTCATGGCTTGGTGGCAGGAGAAAGGAGATGTCCCCAAGGTCTGATCTCTGCAGAGCTTGTGGTTCCTTGGTGTGAGGAGGAGAGTGCTGGAAGCTGAGGTGGATGAGGAGCCCAGGAGGAGGGCTAAGAGGATTCTGTCAGTTCTTTCTGAGGGTGAATTATGGGTGAGGAGGGTGTAATCCTGGTCCTCATGGTGCTCTCAGGACTCTTTTAGAAGATGGTGGTGCAAGTGAAAAGGAAGAGCACTCCTAACCACTTTAGGTATTTGGGTTTCTGCCTTGCAACCAAATGTGATAAACCTGTTGCCTCCTAAGGAGGATTACAAGGCCTTAAGGGGAAAGGTATCACCCTGGGCGTGCTGCTTGCTTCACAGCTGGGTGTGCTAAGGTGTAGATGCCTTCCCTTATAGCTTGCACATCACCTGCTGGAGATGTAGGGCAGAGCATCCTGAAGTGATAGCCTTGCAGCCACATCTTGGTGACCTCAGACTGAGTGAGAGGCTGTGATTCACAGGAGGTCTCTGATGAGATTAGAGATGTGCCCACTCGAATTCCTTGAGACTTCTGAAAAAGGAAGAAGCCATGAATGAACAGATGTGTCCTCTCTTGTCCGGTCCTGCAGGCAAGCAGTAAACCTGGTGGTCAGGGGTTTTGTGAGCTGCCAGGAGAGCCACTAAAATGTGCTGACTGTGTGAACATGCAGGGTTTGTGCAAAGGCTTTCTTGTCTGCCATGTGGAAATTGGTTTGCAAGTAGAAACAAGGAACCTGGGGATGATTCTGCAATTAGAAACTCATCTGTCTGTGACTCCAGTGGGATAAAGAAGCTTCACACCTTACTTAGAGTAAATAGCAAGGTAACAAATGCTGGGATCCTGGCAGATGGATTAAGGGTGATTATCATAGGATTTTATAAGAATTAACATGGCAGTAAAATGAAAAAAACAAACCCTGGGAAACAGTAAGAAGTATGGCAGGAGAAGACCTGTTCTGTCCATCTCCCCTGTGCCTGTGTGCTCAGGAGTGCTTGGTTTGGTTTACTCAAAGCAGCCTGGGAGGTGGGAACAGGTCCAGGGCTGTGACATTGTGGTACATGGTTGTGATGGAAAAGATAGAATGAGATGTTTTGGGGTATAGTTCACCCAGTACAAAATCAAATGTGATCCCAAGTTATTGGCTGTACTGCAGCCAGGATGCTATTGCATGCATTTTTATGAGGCATTTTGTCTAGAAGTGCTTTTTCTCTTGAGGACCCTTTAAGTTGATTTTCCACATCAACTTATTTTTATAATTGCATCATGTTTACTGATTCTGGCTCATGAACTTCTAACATCTGAATGCTGTAACTCCAAGGCAGGCAGCCTTTCTGGGGGGACTGCACTGAATAAATACTGTACAGAGGAACAGATACACTCCATTAATTAGCTTGCACCCAGCTGCAGGAGCAAAGTGACTGACAGGGTGTTTATCCAGGGAGCTGCACCCTACTTTGGGCTCTGCCCAGGGGCAGGTAGAGGAGAGGTTACCTCATTTCTATTGACTGCAAGTCAATGTTCAAAGCTGAAGTCTGAAATCTCTAAATGTGAAATAGAAATAAACAGGAAAAAGACAAAGAAAAACTCTTTATTGAAACATTTGATAAGCAGCAGTAGTAACACAGATGAATAGTGGAAATGTTTGGAGTCATTAGTGAAGTAAACAGGGATTAGACAGGATTTGAAATAATTTTTCCTGTGGAATTTATTTCTTTTGGTACCAAACTTGTATCAGTTGCCCAGCCAGTCATTCAGGAAATGCCATTCTACTGGGGAATATTCTTTTTCATCACCTCAGCAGCTGGTCCATGAGGCAAATTACTTGCTATAATATTTTAGATGTCATTTCACATGACTCTCTTTGCAAGACTTCATCCTTTAGGATGTAAGGGTGACACAAAGCCAAAAGCTGTCCCAGCTTTGCCACAATCTGACAGTTCCACTGTGAAAAATGTTCTCTTTTATAACCTGTTGGGACTTGGTAGTAAATGACTTTGCATTTTTGGGATGGTTTGTGATGCATCATGAACCTTGGCTGACTGGTGAGGTGCTTGGAGCTCCAACAGCTCCCTGGTAGCAGTCTGGGGTTTCCTCTCATTTATATACCCCATCAAACCTTTCCACATTCCTCAGATTTTCTGCCAAAATGTGGGTGCAGAGCTTCACACGCCTCTGTTCAGGCATTGCACTTTGTGCCTGCCATTAATAAATGGGATTTACATAAGTGAGAGGGTGGAATATTGCTTGCAGCCCTCTTTTGGTGTAGAGTAGCTCTCCAGCGATAAATTGTTTATATCAAAGAGGAAAATAATGTTTAAATGAAACGGATAAGCAAATAGCTGGGTTTGGCAAACAGATGTGAGAAAAGGAGTAGAAGTCAAATCCTGGAATTGTAATACTATGTAAAATAGTTTTCAGGCGGCTCAGTGTTCTGGTTCCCCTCTGTCTCTGGTCCAGCATCCAGGGATGGGAGGCCCAGGGACTTGGTGACCTGTCCCCCTGGGGCTTCTGGTGGGAATTTCAGCCCCTGCTGAACATTTCTTTAAATCACTGGTGAGCAGGACATTTTTCATCAGCTTTAGGAACATATGTCAATGGCAACTAAACAAGTTTTTAATAACGTTTACAGAGGGGTGGAGAAGAGCATTCATCTCTCAAGATCAGTTCCTCCAACTCCTAAGTGCCAGTTTGTACCGAGATGCTTCACTAATGTGATTTATTACTGACCTTATTATTATGTGGCCTTTCCAAATGATTTTTTTATTAATTCCAAACCTTTGTTTGGTCCCTTTCAGATAGCAAATGAAAGAGCCAAGTCTGACATTTTGACATATTTATTGAGATCTGTGTGCTCTGATTGTCTCCCCCTCCAGCTCTGCAGTGGGTTTGTTTACTCTGAATAGGGGTTTATGTACTGTGCATGGAAGCACTATAAAAATTACAGCAACTTTACTGTTGTTTTCCTTGCTGTCTGAGCTCCAGCCTTGCAGTCTGTCCCCACCATCCAACACTGGGAGAAGAATTCAACAGGGAAAAAGGCAAGGTGTAGTGATTCTCATGTAAATTATCCTAAGGTAGAAAGTCCCATTCTGTGTCAATAAAGACACTTCATGCTCAGAAAAGGAATCTGGGTAAAAAAGAAGCACAGATTAATGGGGTTATGTTAAGGTCTCCTTGGAAACGTATTATATATGTATGTGTACTACAGATATACTATAGGTATATATACTATTCTTTTTATTTTATTAAAAAGAGAGCTTTTTGCATTGAACTCCAACCTGGAAAGCATTCTTTCAGACATGCAACCTCCACAACAGATCAGTCTTTTGCTGTTTAATATGACTCCAGTTCCCTGGAGCATGCAGTATATCCAGACACTGGATGGATTTTTTATCATCTATATTGCTTTCTTAATGCTGCACAAACTCACCCTGTAGCTGTGCAGCTGCTTTTGTGTGGTTACTGTCATCTCTTGCAGCCAAACAGAAGCGTGTGCCAAGGAACTGAGGTCGCAAATCTGGGCATGCAACATGCTTATGGGGCTGTTAACCACCAAGGGCTAATTAAAGTTGGGGCTCCCATTTTCTAACCCTCTGACCCAGCAGATTGCTGGAGGTTTTTTGGTTTTTTGGAAAAAAAAATTAAAAAAATTTGTCAGGTTGACAAGTCTGAAGAGAAGTGTGGCTGAAGATGGCCTTGCCAGCCTGCAGGGTTGCTGTGGGCCATCTGTATAGAAGATGCACTTTGGAGGCAACTAGATTAGGACCATGTGCTTAATCTGAGATGCTCATCTGGGACCTTTGTTGGCAGCCATGGCACTGCACTGATTTAAATGAACCCCAAACAGTTCTCTTTGCAGTGAGAATTATTTTTTTTCCAGACCAAATGAAAGCGGGAGTGTTTTCCTCTGGAAGTGGATAGGAGAACACAGGAAGTTGCCAGTGTGGATAAATGTGTAAGGGAACCCCAGTCCTGCTCCAAAAAAGAAAAGAAATCCATACAGAAAGCCATTTTGGAGTCAGGAGGAAGGCAAAGGGGCTCGACCTTGCTGAAATCCAGCAGGATTTGTTACTTCAGTGCAGAAGTGTTTGAGCCTTTTCTCCGTGTTTGTCTGGGAAGAACGATGTGCATCCGAGGAACCATAGAAACAACAAATAATAACTGCAGCACTAAATGGCTTGTTCTAATCAAAAGCAGACTGTTGTGGTTCTATTTGAGCACTGTCATTACAAGAAATTCTTTAATGAAGTTTTTTTTTCCTTTTTTCTTTTTTTTTTCATTTGCATCAAACAGATTCCCTGTATTAACATTAAGAGCCTTCCGTGGAGCCCAGGGTATTCACAAATTCAATGGTGCTGCTTCAGTCTTGTGGGAAGATTTTTCAGTTCTTATTTAAATCACCCAAGACAGATATTTGAGGCAGATTGAAAGCAGGAGCTGTGTGGAAACGAGCACACATCAGCTTTGCTGCCCATGAGTGGTTTGTAGTCCTATGCCTTTGGAGACTTGGAGTCTTGAGAGATGTGCATGTGTGTTTGCAGGTATGCATGTTGGTTTCCTGAATTGTGTGGTTGTGATGCCAAACTTTTGGAGCTTCTGGGAAGGTAAAGATGGAGCATCCATCTGTTAACAGCAAGTGAGGCTTTGTTTCCTCAAAGCCTAAACACTTCTTGTAGGAAACTGTAGGTTTTGGCAGGTGGTAGGTGATACTCTTTGTGATTGAAATGTAGGTTGCCAACCTACGGTTTTGTTTTGTTTTGGTTTTTTTCTTTTTTTTTTTTTTCCCCCTCTCGTGGAGTGGAAGAAAATGTCAGACTTGTGTTGACATCCTGTCTGGCACAGGAAAGGCAAATCTACTTAGGATAAGCTGAAATGTTCTTTCAGCTCTGGTTTCAAGAAGCACTGATGAGAACAGAGGCTGCTGAGGCATCGGTTTAGAGCTCAAGCAAAAAGTTTGTGGTGGATGGACTTTGTCCCTTATTGCTTGGCATTGAAGCGTGGCTGTGAGCTCACAGGAGAGGTGTACACCTCCATCCTGCCACAACTTCACAACAATTTCACCTCCCTCTTCCAAAAGCTGATCAAAGGCAAACTGTCTGCCCACTTCAACCTTGCAGCTCCCCAAGGTGTTAGCAGGGATCACATCTGCTGTAGCATCAGGTAATTTCAACTTCACTGGGGCTTGATATGGCACTGCAAAGGTGATGGCTCAGGCTTTGATGTTAGGTCCATAAACCTTTAAACCCCTGCCAGGAACTCTGAAAAAACCTGTAATTTTGAAGCATCATAAGCACAGTCATGTTGGTATGATACATTTCTGGTGGGAGTGCAGTGAACAAGCAATGCTGTGAAGAGGGAACCCTGGCTGGAGTAGATCATAGCAGCCAGACCTCTGGTGATTGAAGAAGGCTTCCAGTGAGGATCAACAATGTGGTTTTGTTTGGTCAAAACAAGGAGACAGCCAGCTCTGCTGAGAGGCTTCCCAGAGGAACTGAGCTGAAGAGAAGGCACTGCCCTGGAGAAACACCTTATTTCTCAGGACAGGTATAATGTAGAGATCCAGGTCAATTTGTTGTGGGTTAAAGCATGGAAGAGCCACGATTATTTCCTTTGCCAGAGAGCTGAACATGCAGAGAGCATATGATATTCTCCAATAAAGCTCAACAATGAATGTTTAAGGGAATGTTACAAGTATTTTAATGACTTTTTGCAGGTGTGTGTTGGCCATTTCCTGCTTTTAGTTATGTCAGATGGACCTGTAAAAGCAAGGAGACTCAATGAAACCATACAGGAGCAGCACGGGGCTGTCTAGAAGGGAAGGACAGATCTGCTCTGAGGTTTCCAGAAACAAAACTGTGAAGCCAATTCCTGATTCTCTGTTTCCAGTTAAAATTTTGCATCCCTGCCAGCTGAGCACTGTGATCACCCTGGGGAGAGAGCAGGGCCCCAGGTTGGAGTGTGATGAACAGGGGCTTAATTTATCCCTTGGAGGATGTTTCTCCAACAAAACTCCACACAGGACTGCCAGCAGAGAATGCTGTAATCCTCATCTGTACCCTTGTCATGTTTTGGTGATGCATACAATCTTAAGGTTTTTTCCCCTTTTTCCTATTTTGTTATTCTCCAGTCCCCTTCCACTTCATTGTTTCCCAGAAAAGAGTTGTTATAGCAAAGTCTCTCCTTGTTTCTACAATTCTGTGCAATTGCTCCATCTGCTTGGTGATTCCTCATCAGCTGAGATGTAGCACTCTGGCCCAGCGCATCTGCACAATTTAGCACATGTTTAAACTGGAAATAATATTTTTTTTTTTTTCAGGTCAGGAGACACCTTATTTAATTCAGTGGTTAGTTTTCAAGGATCCAGAAAGCTTGCAAAGTTTTGGAAGACTCAGTCCTTGTGTCAGCTTTCAGTCTCTTTTGGCATCCAGATGTTAATTACGGGTGCACGGAGCAGGGATGCTCGTGAGCCCATTCCCACCCGTAAAAGCTTATGGAGAATGAGCAGTGCCTTGGCTGGAGTGAGCACACACTCCTGTTCTGTTTATGTGGATCCTCATACTTTTGAAACTGATGCACAAATCTACATGTCACTGTGAACCCTTCACAGTATATTCAGCATATGTGCTGTGAGAGCTGGAAACAATAGAAGCAAAGTGTAATTCAGAGGGCAACCCTTGTGGGTCCAACTTCATTTCTCATCATCATTGCCCATATCATCTGCAATTGCTGTTGGGCAGATGATGGCCATTTGGTGGGTGATGCTGTTCATGCATTTGGTTGCAGTGCAACCGTTTGGGGCAATAATGTGAACTTTGAAATTCCTTTTTTGTAATATTATTTTTCTAGTGTTGATTTTTATGGTATCTTGGAAGTAGAATGTGCTTTTGCACTTGATTTTTTTACATTGTGGAGAAGGAGTCCAAGAATATTTGTGATCACCAAGATTAGGTTTTTTAATGGGAAACATCTCTGTAGATACAGAATCAAGTTTTCATCATTGCATGCTCAATTAAGCAGCTACATCTCCACCCATTCCCTCCAGTTCTTGTTTAATGGGATGATTTGTTTGGTCACGAGGCTTGGAGGGTTTCAGTAAGCCCAAATTGCAGTAAGAAGTAAGGGAATAATACATTTTGCAGAAGTCTGTGTGTGCTATGTTTCAGATAGAGGAATTACTGTTTGTTCAGACATCAGCACAACTCAGGCTGTTACAGGGGTGCCTGACAATGTGATCTTGCAGTTGATTTCTTCCGCTGCCTCTTCCTGCAAGCACAGATGTAGCCAAAATGTGTGTGATTACACACCTGGACAGTGCACTTACCCCTTGGCTGGACTAATGGACCTTGCATGAACCCATCTTTTTTTGTGAATGCTTGGCTGAAATGTTGTCTTTATATCTTGTGTGCATGTAGTTTTGCAACAGGCTGCTGGGTTTATACCATTCCCTGCTCTTGGAAAGAGATTTGCAACGTGTTAACCATTCACCAGAGATTTACTATTGAATTCTGTGGTTGTTCAAAGCTCCCAGCAGCTGTTGGCTTCAAATTCCTGATACATATTGCAGAAATCACTTTCTTCTACAGTAAACATTGTAGCATTGGAATATCTTGGCCTTGGCTGCTTTCTAACACCATCCATTACTGCTTGGGTTTGTCTGTTGATGCACGAGCATTTTGGCTGCCTGCTGCTATCTTAAATACTGTTTTGCACACAGGTGACTGGAGTCCATTAGAAATGCTTCTAGCAGTGCTATATTTATCATAAGAGATGAAAATTCAGTCTTTTTCTATACTATCCATGTACATTGTAGCCTTCTGTTGGGTTTTTAAAAGCCAACTGTGCAACTCACAGCTGGGCTGTCGATAAAGATGTCCAACAGTTTCCTGCAGTGGCTGTGGAGATTTGTTTTGAGCATCTCTCTGGACTTCACATGGTTTGATAAACAGGCTTAGTTTATCATCCCTCCCTCTGTTTCCTGCAGTGATAATGGATTGTAGAAACCTTAATAAACAAATTCAGGCAAATCCATCAAATAACTGAGTTGAAAGACATCACATCTTTCACTCAGCAAACAAATGAAAAATATTAGGGCTGCAAGTCCCAGACCTGTGTGAGTTTAATGGGGAAGTTCTCATCATTCCCAGGGCCTTTGCCTAGAGTTGTAAAATAAATTATCCTCAGTAATTTTAATATTTCATGAAATCCTGCTAAGTTATGGCATTCTGGGCAGATTAATACAAAAGCTATAAAATTCACATGTGCCATATGTTAAATGAGCACCAAATGGGATGCCTGGGATTCTTAACATCAATATCATTTTAATGTTGGCTTCAGCAGTGATTGAGGACATACCCATCCCTGATGAGAACCTTGATAGTGCAAGGGCAGTACCTCAATGGGCATTTTCTCTCTGCAGCTGGCTACTTGACTAGAATCAGGAAAACACACATGGTGTTTGCTGCCTGCTCCAGTCTGCATTAGGTCTACATGGTGACACTGGGCAACTCTAGGCTACAGGTGTGCCCAGGGGCCACCATCCCCTTCTTCAGGTCCCTGCAGAACAGGGTGTGTGTCCAGTTCTCATCTGATCCATGCAGTGAAGGTCTCACTGCTGGTTAAGTAGCTCAGCTCAGCTACTCCAGGTTATTATTTTGGGGCAGCCATGAGCTCTTTGACTGTGTTCCCTCCCACTCTAATGAACCGTTTTGGGTTTCTGCATTAAATCTGTCCATACCATTTTCTTTTTGTGCTACCAGTCTCCCCAGGCTCCTATTAATTGAGCAGCCCTGGTTAAAAGCAGCTTTGAGTGTAATGATCCCCTCTTGATCCTCCTTGTTTTCAAGTTCATTTGCAAGGTGTTGTACCCAGTCAGCACTATCAGGTGCTGTTTGTAAACTGACAACATTAAAGACAACTGTACTTTTGATATTTCTCCAGAATCTCTGAAAATCTCTTTAGAAAGGCATCTGCCAGCTGAATTTTCTTTTTTATTGTTATTATTTTTTAGTGGCTTTATTTTTTATTCATTTTCTCCCTTCAAAACCCTGCCGATGTGAAGGCCACTCTGGGCTAGGATAATCAAGGGCACTGCTTGCTACCTGGCTCCAGCAGTTTCACAGAATCACAGTTGGAAAAAAGACCTCTAGGATCACCTCATCCAACCATTTCTCCTGCCTTACCTCTCCTCGAGTGGTGCATCTGTTCATTTATCTCAGACCCATCCATCACTTCTTAGGTGTCCACTGGGCTCTCCCAGGTTGGTTTTTGGAGGGGGATGCTGTGAGGAGCCACGTGGGCATTTTTGGCATTCCAGGTGGGCAGAGGAAACTCTGCAGCAAGCAATGCTGTTGCAGGGAGGAGAGGAGAAGCCATTGATGGGTCAGGCAGCCCTGGCCACCTCCAGAGTTGTTGCTTTTGTTGTACTTCCTCCTCAGGCACAAATTCAGGTCTTCTGGTGAGAGAATCACTGAGATATGTCCATGGCAGGACAGCCAAGGGTTAATTCTGAGCATCCTTCCACTCTTACAGCAAAAGGGCAGCAACCCCTAGCAGTGTTTTGTTTTAATATCAGTTGGCCACTGCAAGAAAAGTGATGTCAGAAAAACCATCTTTCTGTGACGATATGATTTATTCCTTCTTATGGAAAAAAAAAAAGAAAAAGGTGTTGGGTATTTTTATCCCCTTTTTTGCCATTAAAGATGTCTTGACAGCATAGAACCCATGATTAATTGCACCAAAAGAAGTATAATAGACACCTTTTCTTGGCAAGATCTGTATTTGGTGTGATTTTCCTGTTATCATATTGGCTCAATGTAGAAAAATTATCTCTGAAGCTGCTGTAAGGGCTGTTAACTTCCTTTTCCTTATTACAGATTGATCTTTGATACCTGCTTTTCTCTGGGAGCTCTTTTGTTCCCACAAGTGATGCAAACCTTCTGCTGTTTTCCATATATTGCACTTAAGGAGTTCAATACCTTTTGGAGCCTGTATGGGAACATTTAATAAAGACCTGATGATTGCCTTTTTTTGAAGGTTATATGATATGAGAAATTATATATTGGTTTAATAGCTGAATATCTAAACGGTTGATTTCAGATAAACCAATATTTTTCTAATAAGGCAGACAAATGATACCTTTTTTTCGTTGTTTATATCCTCTAGAGTGTGAATATTTTTCCATCTGTGGTTTCCAGTAAAGTGGATTTTCAGTCTCTCTGAAATTTCTGCCCAAGTCCCAGCAATATTTGCTTAAGAGTAATCAGAGTATTACCCAGATCTCTGTTCAAAGCAACAGTGACCTTACCAGTGGTAAGCAATAATTGGATTATTTTCAGAGATGTAGGAAGATTCACTGTAATAACAAAAGAAGAAATACCAAATGATAACAGCACTTGTCTGCAGCACTGTAAGCTGCAGCACTTTCTGTAGGGTAGTTTAATAGCTTAGCATATTATGAATACTGAATAAGAAAGGCAGAGACACTGGAACTAGACACTGCCTTGCAGTTTGGGCTTATATGGGGGGTTCTCTTATTGATTATTATTTCTAAAGGGCTTTTGCCAGTATTTGATGCTCTGTATGTCTAAAACTCACAGCCAGGGCAGGGCTCACCTGCCTGCAAGGTGGGCAGCAGTGAGTGCTGGGCTCACCCTGTTGGTGCAAGAAACGCCGGGTGTCCCTGTCCATGGCACAGGGGCTGGAACTCTGTGAATTTTAAGGTCTCTTCCAACCCAAACCATTCTGTGGTTCTATGGAAATGCCCTGGTGTTATGAAGGATGCATGGTGTGGCTGGAACACCCACGTGTCCTGGGTCCACCCATCCCCTCTGCAGTCCCTGATGTGGCTGTGGTTCTGTAGTGCCAATTTCTCACCGTGGGTTTCTCGGCAGTGTGGGTGCTCCTGAGCTGGCACCATGGACTTGGGCTGTCCTGGGGGTGCAGGGGCATCATCCCCATGCTGCATGGGGCAAATCCCAGTGGAGTTTCTCCTGGAAAGGCTGAGCTGCTGAGAAGACAAATTGGAAACCGTTTGGAAGAGCAAATCCATACCAGCACAGTGCGGGGCGAGCCTGATTGCCTCGCTCTCTGCTTTTAATTGTAATGAATTATATGGCTCAGCCCAGTGGGGTGCTGAGCCTCTTGGATGAAACTTGTGTAATTCACGTAAGTGTTTACACAAAAGCCAAGTAAATGTTAAGCTTCCTACAGATTTCCATAGACACGAAGCCGTGTTTGTGGTTGGGGGTGGGGGTTGGAGCAGAGCAGCACTTAGGGCTGCTTGGCCGGGCAGATGTGAATTGCACGTGTTAAAAGATACATTAAAAATACCACCTTTAACTTTCCCCAGAGCAGGTTTTGCAGAGACATCTCTGGTCCCCCTTCAAAAGAATTCTGTGTATTTTTGGTTTATTAAGAGGTGCTCAAGGGCACAGGGGAGTTTTTGCCTCTTGACCACTAAAAAAAGAGGCTTGTGCTGTCAAGGCTGCTGGTGTCCTTTGAAGTCCTCCCGTGTGCCCACGTGGTGCTTCTAATTACTGCAAATGAACCTTCTGCAGCACAGGCTGCTGTGTAATTCAACCCCAGGCTGGTCACCAGATGGGATCCCACCCAGGCAAGACCTTGGTGATGTCTGTCCCCACGATGGTGACAGGGAGCACATCATACAAGCAGGACAAGACTTTGATCCTGACCTCTGATGGCATCTGGTTGAGGAGCAGAGGTCCTTCAGCCTCGTTGTGCCCTGTGTGTCAAGAGGTGACCCCTGGTTCTAAAACAGGGTCTTGGCCATGGCTTCCAGGAGTCCAGGACTCTTGGCTTCCCCTGGAGCTGAAATTTGGGGCTGTGCACATCAGCCCAAGCCCTCGTTGTCCTGACAAGGACAGAGGTTGCTTTGAAACAACATAACCAAGCTGTTAGAGAATTTGCATTAAGATGATGTCCTGGGCACAGTGCAGCCAGAAGATTTGTGTATCTGGAGATGTAATTTTATTTTTAGAAAGCACGTTTAGGAGCATAAAGACCTCATTACCATGCCGATTGCAGCCCTGCCTGCTTAAGAGTATTTAATTGTTTTCATTCCCCGTGGCAGCTGTTTCAGTGGATAGGGCAAAAACAGGTGAGGAAAGGAGTTTGTGTGACTGGAAACAATAAGGATGCTGAAGCAGAAAGTGAAGTACTTGTCTTGAAGCATCTCTCTGAGATTACCTCTCTAAAGCATAGCAGTACTCAGGAAAGCAAAGTGTTTTGGAGCCTTTTTCTCCAAAGAAAAGAGATGGCTCCTTCTCCCATTGCCACTATTTCCTCCTCTTTTAGGCCTTTCTTTTGTGGAGGGAAAAAAAAAAAAAAAGGAAAAGAGAAAAAAGAAAGTGTTTGAAAGGCAACCCAAGCTCCCACTTCATCAGGTGCCACTGGAAGGGAGGGTTGGAAGAGAGGGAATAGATTTGCCCTGGATGCTGAGCATGCAGGGCTGTGGCTGGAGGATGCTGACCCTTTCCAGCTGCTCCTGGGAGTTTCTCTTGTGCCGTGTTGCCTGGATTATTTTTAGTTTCCTGTTCAAGGAAGAATGTATTAAAAAAAAAAAAAAACCACATAAAAGAGAGAGGAAAGGATTGGGAAAAAAAAAAATAAGGACTTCTGTTTCTCTGGGAATGGTTTTCTGAGGAACCCTGATTATTCGGCAGCAGTGGAAAAAGCTGCAGAAGATGTAAATAATCTTCAGGATTATGCTAAAGCCAAGCTTTAGTCATTTTCCTGGAAAAAAAAATGCATAAGGCCTGCCCATTTAATAACGATCAAGCAGAATTTCTCTGGGGGTTCTTATAATTTTATGAAAAGGATCAGTTGTCTTGAAGAGAAATGGTAATTTGGTATCTGCAAATGCCCTTTAGCTGGGGAGCATATGGTTTGGGATGGTCTGCTTTGGGCTTTTTCTTCCTGTTTTGTTATGGTGCTGTTGTACATTCACATCCACACTAAAATGATCCAAAGCAAAGAGTTGGTTCATCATGAAATGGCAAATCACAGCTGTACTCTGTGGTATAGTCTGTATCAAGTTAAAAAACACAACAAAATTTTTAGTTTTCCCTGTGTTTATTTTGGATGCTGGAGGTATTTGGGTGATTTTGCAAAACACGTTCAGTCAGGTTTTCCAAAAAAATCATGGTATCCATTGAAATCTATACAGGATCTTACCCTGCTGGACTTAATTTTGGACTATCAAGTTTATCATTCAAGGAGGAAAAAGGGGTTTGTTGTGTGCTGTATTTAATCAAGTGAAGCAAAAGAAACCCCAACAAAACTATTGCAGGCATTGTTCATCTTCACAAGCCAATTTTTGTTTCCATTTTAGTTGTAGAAAAAGCCAGTCCTGGTAAAATTGACTCATTTATTGTACAGATCTAATGTCACCAAGATCTCAGCTGCTGGAAGGTATCAGCTTGTTAGCAGTGGCAGTCTGCATATGGATTTTTATGGGGTTTTAATGTTGAGAACTGTGTGTTCAATTGTAGAAATGCCAGGTGACCAGGATTTAGGGATAATTGGAAATATGGGAAAGTGCACAGCATTCCCATTGCGGCTTCCAAAACACAAGGGATCCTTCAGAAGCCTGAAGCTGCTTCCTTTCCAGCAAGTGGCAGGGTTTAAAGTGCTTTTACACCCTTGGGCATCTTGCCTCCTTCCCATCCATCTGGCTTCCTGAGAAGCCCCATCCATGGTGGAGGTGAGGTTCTTACCCCTTTGTGGTGAACCCAGGGTGAAGCAGTTGCTGGTACCAGGTGTGGAGGAGTTCTGCAGTCCCTCTGCTCCTGCTCCATTCCTCAGGCTCTGGGTGTTTCTGCAGAGCACAGTGCTCAAGGAGACAAGAGCAGGGTGAAGAAGGGAAATTCCCCACCACAACTCATGGCAGAGGACCATCAGTGATGAGCATCTCTCCTCTACATGGGGTGCAGCTGAGGTCACACTCCCTGGCAGGCAAAGCTGCAGCTAAAGTTTCTGCTACAGAGAAGTCTGTTGACTGCAACTACAGAACATTTTCATTTTTAATGAATAGTTGAAGAAACATCATGATTCACCAGTCTGGGCCTCAGTGGCACTGAGCTCTGAGCATAGTGTTAATAAAAATGCCTGGCTTTGTACCAGACAGCCTTCTGTGTGGTAGAGATGCTCTGATTTATTGATGCATGGGGCTTGTCAAGGTGGGATGGTGAGGCTCACATTGCTTGGGAACAAATTCCAGTAATCACCATGCATAGACCTCTATGGGCTTTCATTTCCAGCAGCCTTTAATTGAAGAAACGTTTTCTGTCTTTTTGAATGACACAGGCAAAGAAATGGCTGAGTCGTAAGTGATGTGTCCTGAGCTGCAGGAAGAGAGTGGTGATATTTTTCATAATTTGATGCATTAAAACTATAATCTTCCAGTTCTGTTTCTGAGCATCCTGGCTGTCTCATATATCTGTGGGCTTCACAGCAGTATATTCTTCTCCAGGCTCACACATGCCTGGGGTGATGGCTTGTGAGCTAGTCTGGCAATACCAAAAAAAAAAAAAAAAAAAAAAAAAAATCAGAGAGGCTTGGAAGGGGGGCAGGGAGGGGATGTGATTCCAAGTGGAACAGCTCTGTCTTACCCGCCTTGAAGAGAAATCATCCGAATGGTGAAGAAGACAGGCTCCATTGCACAGATTAATGTGCAGTGTTTGAAAGCAGCCAAAAACATTTTATACACAAACACATTGAGGCTGGAAGGAGCTGGGTGGTTCATCTCTGCAGAAGCGATTCCTTTCCCTAAGAGGGCATTTAAAAAAAAAAAATAAAAGGAGAGCACAAAGGTCTCTGGGAGTATGTTCAGCCACTCAGGCAGTTTAATTGGCTGAACACTGTGCTTTGCAGTTGGGATTAATATGGATATTTCTTAATAATGTGTCACCCTGTCAGGATTTCCAGGGTCAGGAATGCAAAGCTGCATGGTGCTTGCAGCTAAAGTTCTTGCCATTCCTTCTGTTTTTTATTATTACAATAGCTTCTATTAATGCATATTGAAAAGAAGATGGTGTTGGTTCCTTCTTTTCTTCCCATGCAACTAGTGAAAAAAATGGGAAGATGAGGGGGAGGGTGGTCTACAGAGCCTGGCCCCACTGTGGTGTGGGTCCATGCTGGCTTTGACATGGGCACCAGGAAGTGCAGGATGTCACCATAAATATGGTGAGCTCAAACCTTGGCAAATCCCACCAGAAAGCAAATAAAAGAAGTGATTTAGCAGCACTCAAGATGGCTTCAAAGAACCTGAAACCATTAGGATTTTTACAAGAATTTTACAACTGGTCTTACTGTCTTTTATCTCTGTGGGTCTACCCGGAGTGGCCACCAGCATGGGGAGGCCTGCAGGGAGGAGGCTGTTCCTCTGTACCCTGCTCCCAGGCAGCTGAGCTGATGTCTGCTGCTGTTTTCGAGGGTTATTTTGCTTTTTCTCTGTTTTTCTACCTTTTCCTTCTTCTTCTTCTCACCTTCCTTCCCCGCCCAGTAATTTCCAGGGTGGTTCTGGGAAGCCCACCTACTTGATCAGCACTCTAATTGCCACTCAGAGAAAAGGTTCCTCTAATTTCCCTGTGCTCCCACCTGCCCCTACCCCCCTCCAGCAGTGATTGCCTCCACTGCTTCATAATCAGCATCTCTCCCAATGCCCAGGAGAGGTGAATCTGCCTGGAGAGGCTACAGCACAGAGCAGTGGGGCTGAAGCCCTCTCTGCTCCCTATGAATTCATTAGCAGCACCAACACGAGCACCCAGCTGATAAAAGTCTCAGCGAGGCATTTGCTCCTCTAATGATGCTCTTTTATGCATAGATAATTTTTGATAGAGTTGCACTTCCTCCAGCTCGCTGCCACCAGGGTGGCAGGAGCTGACCTGTTAATCATAAGAGGAATTAATGGGAATTACAGCTGGTGGAGGGGCCCTCTCTGAAGAGCTGGCAGAGGGCAGAGCACGGGAGGGGAATTTAAAACCCAAACAGCGTGTGTTGTCCTTAGAGCTGCAGATAAAGTGGCAGCGTGTCAGTTCCCCAGGGAGAAGGGGGTTGTGGAGGAGATAAACTCCAGGAGTGTAAACACCAGATTAACAGCCTAATTCAGAGGAGCAGGAGCACACGTGCGTTTTCATGGTGTCCGCCTGGTAATTAATGGTGATTTTTAATTTAGCTGGGGAGCAGAGGGAGACCAAGGCCACCAGGATTTGCAGCCTTGTGTGGCTGTACCCAAAGGAGACCCAGGTGAGATGGTTCTGTGTTAACCTTTCTTGACAGTGCTCCTGTGGTGTAAATGGGTTTAGCAGCACTGACTTGAAGGGAACTGAAATTGAAGGATCTCTGCTGATGCTTTACATCACCTGAGGTCCTGGCTGTCTCCAGATGTTACCAAACAGCTGTTAGCTACTTCACTAAGCATTTCCTCTGAGTTTTCTTTTTCAGATAAGTTTCCTTTAAAATGCTCTGTATCCACAGAGCCTGCAGAGGTTAAAAGAATAGCTTATCTCATCCATACAGAAAACCCATAAAGTCTTTAAACATGCTTTATATTGGTGCTTCTCAAAAGAAGGATTGATTGCCTGGTCTTAAATATCCAAAATGTGGTCTCTGCGTGCCTGAATACGTATGGACAAGAGCTCTGTAAGGCAGTCAGAGAGGCTGTTTAAAGAGACTGGCCTTGGAAGTTTATAAAGAATAATGCAGCAAGTTGCACCGAAATGCTGTTGTCATTTGTGCATTCAAAATGCATGTGTAGTCCAGGGTTTGGAGGAAAGGACAGCAATTAGACCATCCTGTTAATAAGGAGTGTGTTGCTGGGAAGGGGAGAACGATGATGGAATGAGTAATTTCTTTTGACAATAAAAGGGAGACAAATGGCCCTTGGTAGGTTCCATATGTGCTCTTTAGGAGTTTTTTAAGCCTGTTTACCATTTTTTGGAATAATATGATATGGAGGAGGGGCAGGTTTTCTGCAGTATTAACAGTTTGGGAAAGTGTTAATTTGGGAAAGGCAATGAAGTTGTCTTCTAGGGTGGCTGTAGAGGACAGCCCTGAGCAAGGGCAATGTCCTTCCCAGGACAGACACTGGTGGGACCTTGGACATCCCTGTGCTGTGCCCGCCAAGGAGTTTTTCTGGCCATGTTGGCTCCCTCCAGCAGCAGTGGGACTCCCCATTTCCCCACTGAGCAGTGATAGTCCTGCAAACACGTGGGGACCAGCACAGCCAGAGAAGGGCAACTGATCTGCTATAAAAGGGTTGGTTTGCAGGACAGCCAAGCAGGTAACTGGAACCAGGCAGCATACATGTCTGGGGAAAAAGGGGGAACACCCCTTGTAAAGTACTAATTTTCTCACTGGGGACCCTCAAGGTATCATTTAAGGATATAAGACCAGGAAAGAAAGTTCATGCTGCTGCTACCCTGGCTTTGCTGATGCTTGTGTCTGGTGGCACATGGGTGGCTCTTGCTCTGTGTTTGTTATGGGGGAGCTCTAAAAGTCTCTTTTTCCCATCTGATGTCTGGTGATGAGGTGCTACTGCTCACCTTCTGCACAGCCCAGGGGAAATAAAGCAGCAGGGAAAGCTCAGGCATGCAGGGGAGGGTGGAGAGAATGTATTTTGGGTATTCTGTCAGTCAGCTTGACACTAATTGGTTGCAATAAGTAATCGTTCTCCATGTAAATTAGACTCCAATTTCCTCTGTAGTCTGTCTGTTTGCTGTGTGGGCTTCGGTCTCTAATTAGGCTCTCACGTGGCGAACCTGGTTTGTGGAAGCTGCTTTTGTTCCCAGAGAACCAAGCTCAGCCCTTCCTGAGGCTGCCCACACTCTTCAAGCCCCGCTCCCAAGCGAGACGGTTCTTAGATCAGGACTGCTAAGTTGAGAAGAAATTTTTCTTTGAATGTATGTTTTGACTATTACTATATTTAAAGCTTGTAACAGCTGGGGAGGTTAAAATGCAAAGGGGCTTATTGGCAGTACAATGGGAATAACCCTCAGAAATGCTTCCTCTGCGTTCCTGGAAGCCCTGCTCACTCCTCCATTAATAGACCTCAGTGAATTGTCAGCCCCTGTGAAAGCTGAAGCAGTTTATCCAATCTGGATCCTGCTGCCTGTCCACCAGGACACACTCCAGCTCAGAGGTATCTCTGTGTGCAGACCCAAAGCTCACCCAGACCCAGCCCACGTTCTGGAGCTGCTCCAGGATTGTGCATCTCTCTGCATGTGAGAGCAGCAATGTGAGGTTGCAGGAGAGGCTTTTTTCCCCAACCATCCATATGTTGGTTGTGCAGCCAGGGTTTCTAGGAAGCTGCCCCGCCGTGTAGCTCTGTGGTTTCCCAGCTGCTGCCAGCAGACCTTGACACAGCCCCAGCGTCAGCAGCAAACGCTGCGGTCAAGCCTCTGGATTTGTGTGCAGCAGAGAAGGAGTTGTCTCTGCAGCTAATGTCTGCACCAGGCTGGAAAAAAGGGGAAAAAAAAAAAAAAAAAAAAAAAAAAAAGAGGAAAACCGTACATGTTAGCCAGCCAGGCTGTTTGCCAGCAGCTTTTTGTGATTCAGTAGTTACCTTTGTGAAACTTCAGGAGCTGTGTGCTAACCATTTCTATAACCCCCCTGCTTTCATGATACAGTCCTGACCCAGATGTGTCAGTGGTACCGTTGAGCATTCTGATGAATACTGGGTTTTTTTTTGGCATCCTGATACTTACCTTACCTACTTGAGACACAGGCTGGGAGTTGCTGGCTTCTTTCAGTGCACTCACAAGGCTGTGGTCCCCTGGAAGTTGGTAGGTAAGAAACTCTTTGAGGGGGAAGAGGTGAAGCAAATTGAGCACGGGATCTTTTTATTGCTTCTCTTGACGTGATTTATGCATTGGCAAGGTAGCTTTGCTCTCAGACCGCTACTCAAAACTGGAAGGGATGTTGGCTCCACGGAGAGCTAAATTTGGGTAAAGGGACAGGATTGGATTAGGGCTTATGATTTTCACCAATAAGCTAAAACTCTGGTGGGCGTCACTCCGGCAGCTGGGGCAGCAGCAGGGAGCATTCCCTCCCCACATCACTGCAGCCACTCGCCGGCACCGCTGGAGGATGCCCCATGGTCCCGGGCACCAAACCCAGTCCCCTTACCACTGCCTGTCCTTCCCTCTGCCCCTCTGCATGGCACGAGAGTGTTCCAGCCTGTGAAGTGAATGCCTGTGTAGCTGGGGTAAGTAGTCGTGCCCAATTTATAGTCTGTGAAAGTGTTGTAAGCTGCTTTAACACTGTACAAATGTTTGCATTGGGAAATGATTTTCTCTTTCAGCTCCGATTCCTCCTGGGTTGTCGCTGCAGGCAGAGCCCAGGGGCAGGCAGGGATGTGCCATGTCCCCTGTTAATATCTGCCCCAGCAGACACAGTAAAACTTTTCCTTGATATAAACGTGACTTGTTTCACCAGCCACTGAGCTGGCTCCTGCTTTTTCACTCTGTTGAAAAAACCCCGGAGAGTAAAACCCTGTGGGAGGCTGGAGCTTATCTTAGCTCTGGGTTTCCAAACATGCTGTGTGTCCTCTCAGCTGTTGCAAGGATTTGTGTAGAATGACAAAATGCGAATTTTGAACCATCGGCAGCTGTGTTTAATAGAGGATAAAGGATTATTTTTAACTTTAGGATGTTAGATTTTTTTTTTTTTGCCTTTGTTAACATGAATTCAGGAGAAAATGTTCAATTTTCTTTGAGGCAAAACAAAAGATTCTATTAAGTGAGACAAAGACTTTTTTTAAGTACTTTATCAAACTTGCTGAATTCATTTGCCCTTGGATGATTCAGGAATTAAGCAGATAAGAGGCTGTTTGGTTGGAAATAAGGATTCATTCCTGCTGGAGGAGGCAGAGGAGCCCACAGCCTGTCAGACTCTGGGCAGAGGTCCTGCGGGTGTTTGCTGGGCAGGGATGTTTAACAGCATCCTCTGTTTGCCTTTAGGCAGTGCAAAGTATTTGCCTGCTTCCTTCTGTCTTCCAGCAGATGTTTTCTCTGTGCAACTGGTAGAGCAATTAGAGAGGGAGAGACATGGTGCTGGTGTGCAAACACCCCTTTTGGGGGTGGGGGTAAAGAAGTCCCAGAGTCTGTCCTAGGACCAGCAGGCTGGGGGGCAAAGTTTGCACAAATTACTAAGAGCAAAATGCTTGTGGTCCAATGTGTTTCTTTATCTGTGTAGGGATTGTGTCCCCCCCTCTCTGCTGAGAGTGGGCAGGGGCTGCTTCCAGGGGCAGAACACTGTCCTGCTTTTACAGCAAATATCATTCTCTCAGGACTTCTGTGGTGGCAGCTGGGGGATGATTAAATGTTCTGTCTGTGGGAAATTACCAGGAGATTTGAGTGGTTTCCTCAGTGGCTTTGGCACCAGCAATGGGGTGACATGGGAGCCTCCCCCCGTGCAGATGGGGCTGGCCAGGGGTTTTGAGGTCTCTGGTTGTGTGAGTGTATTTTTGCTCTTTTACCATTTAAATAATGGCAGCAGCATGCTGATTCCTCTAATGATCTTGACTAAGTTATCGCTTATTTCCTTAATTAGCTGCTTGGTCTACTTACACCTTAAATTAGTCTATTCACCCAGAAAAAAGGGGGGAAAAAAAAAAAGAGGCTGTTTTTTTGCCTTTTAAAAGTTTTTTTCCCTCTCCAACAGGCAGCTGTCATCTCAGGTCAATAAGGGAGCTCAGGTGAGCTGGCTTCTCTGCTGCTGCCACATCAGGGTCTGTGGGGTGATCACAGGGTTAGGGTGGTGATGAGGGGACCACACCAGCAGTGGCTGGAGCATCCTGCCTGCCACCTCTGGGTCCTTCCCCAGCAGAGATGCCTTGGGGCACTGGAAGCAAGCTGCTCCCAGAGGCTGAGCAAAATAGCACCATCACTTTATTCGTGGTGATGTTGACCTATAAATCCAGCCAGCCGTTCAGGCTGGCCATGGAAATAGTGGCAGGGTTTGTGGATGTGATACTGAGAGGTGCTTCCCTGAGGCTGGCTCTCCTGGCCACAGCAAATTTTAAATGTGGTAATGTAGATGTATGTTTATTCCTGGCATCAGTGTTATGCAGATGAACAGAACACTTCTCAGTGGTCATCTGAATGCTCTGTCTGTGGCTATTAACCAGGTTGGGAGTGAGGAGGTATCTTGGGGTCAGTTGTGGAGGAGAAAATGGATCTTCAGGGGCCTTTATGCTTCCCATGCATTAATGCAAGCACAGCACTGCATTGACCACCCAAAAAAGGCTGCAAGAGCATCCTCACCACTTGACACCAGTTCTTCACCACTATTGCTGATGTGTCACCACTTGTTGCCCTGTTTTCAGTATCTCAGAGAAGGGAGGCTTGAATTTTTTCCCTTTGAAGACTCCTTGTGATGCATGGAACTGCATCCTGTGCTTCCGACAAGCCCGACAAACAGAAAGTTCATGGTTTTGAAACAAAAGTTCACGCTTTTGTACAGTTTATTACTCTTAATGTTATTCCCCTCGTTAGCCTTAGCTTCACACCCTGATGCAGAACTTGCTGAAACATATGTTGCATAATGAGCCTGCTTCCATATATAAATTGGAGAGACAGAAGTTGGGACTCTCCCAGCTAAAACAGAACTGAAGGCTTGCCCTCCAGTTACGATTTAGCATCTGTGCCAAAAAATTATGTATTTGGGAGGAATTACCAGGAGTTCTGACATACTTTATTCCTTCGAGTCTTTTCTATTTTTAGCAGTTTGGTGAGATTTTGGACTGTACAACTTTTCTCTGTCAGAAGAAACCTTTCCCATGGGCCGTGTGAAAACCAGAGCATTGCCCCAGGATGCAGAGCTGTGGGGAGCAGCATGAACATGTCTGCAGCACTCGTTCTGGGCAGGACATGCTTGGATGGCAGCACTCAGAATCCCACTTGTGGTATTTGGCAGGCCACACAAACCCTCTACCCTGTGCTGCCAGCCCTGCTGCCTGCCTTGGCTGACTCTGGGCATTCAGCTTTGCTCTTGTGGTCTCAGATGATCCCTGGAGAATATCAGCTTTTGGTTGGAAATAGAGCTGCTGGTTTGGAAAATAGCTTCTGAGCTGGGGGTTGGTGGGAAGGACTTGAATACGTCGGTTCTAATGGCCCAGAAAACAATAGCCCTCTATTTTTATATCAGGGTTCCAAAATGGTTGTCATGATGTTGCAAATGTGGTGGATCTTGTGGTCAGCTGTGCTTCAGGCACTGTGCATGAGCACCACAGAGGTTGCAATGCCAGTGGTGTGACACCTCTGGGTGATCCATGTTTCCTTCCATGCTTGCCCTGGGTTGCTTGGACAAATTGTGGATGTCCTCCAAGTTTCAGATGGAGCAAGAACAGCAGAGTTCCTGCTGCAGTTCTCCAGGGGTTGGGAACTGTCCTTGGGTCAGAGCAGCCCCAGCCCCAGGGAGGTACCCAGGGACACCTCTATCTGAATGTGTCTGGGATCTCCAAATACGATGGAAAACAGGAATTGCAGTCAAAAAGCAATGTTGCTGGCTTGTTCCCTCTCCTTTCCTTTCTTTCCATGTCCTGGAAGGAGGTAGCTGAGATGAAATATTTGTTCTGACAGGGTTAGATTTCTCTTTACATTCCTTGGAAGTTTGTGTTTGGATTTTGCCCTGTAGGTGTTGGTTTATGCAGCGATCTTTCCAGCAGCTCAGCTGCGTGGCTATAGCCCTGCAAATGCTCTTGGTATTTTGTGCAAAAATCAAAATGAAAGAAAGGTGGGCCTGGCTAATGAGGTGGCTATTTAATCACAGCGGGACTCTCAGGAAAATGTGCATTAAATATGTATGGGATGGTATTCATTAACATTTTCCCTGTGTTTGGCACCGAGCAGTGCAGGAAAGCTGTCGAGAGAATTGGAGCCTGTGTTACGCAGCCATAGGACCTGGAAAGAACCAGAGCAGAGGCAAGGCATGAACACTGGCTTTGTTACCCCCCTGCATTCCTCCTGGCTGCCATTGCATTTGGAGTTGTAGCAATAGGCAGGATTTCCCCAGTTTCACTTACAGTTCTGAAAATCCTCCCGGATAAATATTTTAGGGTTGATTTTTTTTTTTTTTTCTTTTTCTTCTGACTGCCGTGACTTATGTGAGTGCGAAGTGGCTGACACCACTGATTCCTGGGCAGGCAATTAGAGAGATAAGCCTAAGTGAGTTGATATGTCTCCTTTTTAGATTGCTCAAGCCTGAGCTGGGCTTGGGCCTGTAAAGCTGAGATTGAGTTCTCAGGGTGCTGGAAATCAGCTGTTGTGACTGGGGACCTTGTCCAACATCCCCTGTAGGTACCAAGTGACAGTGTGGGTTATCTGCAGGCATGAAATGATGCCAGGAAGATCAGAGCTGGTGATAAAGTGGTACTAATGCTTGCTTTGTTAACAGTGTGGAATGCACCAAACTGCCCAAATTGCTCTACATCTACTGCATTTCCTACATCTTGTAAGTGAAGCTACTTAAATGAGTGAAATATGTTTATTTGTTGGCTGTTGCATGCTCAGATGGAGGATCAGAGGACAGGATACGAGGCTTCCCATAGCAGCAAGAGGAAGGAAGGTCTGGAGCAGTGGCAGCCTGATGGATTTAATACTCCTTTGGGATGAGACAGAGTCATGTGTCAGATTTTAAGATACTTTGCTCTAGATCAGCAGCATGAGTCTGAGACCAGCCCTGGGCTCATGCCAGAGGCTATACTGGTTGCACAGGTCTGCCAGATCTGGGCTTTTGGGCTGAAGGTCCACAATGCTGGCCTTGTCCTGGGCCATTAGCCACAGCAAACAATGTGCCTGGCTCAGGCTGTGCCCACAGGCACCTCCCTTGGGAAGAGAAAATTTATCTTGGTATTACTGTCACTGGGAGACAGCTTTATCCAACTTCTTAACAAGTGTAGAAGGGATGTATGCAGATATAAGGGAACTTCTTCCTTTACCTGAATGCCTGGTGGTTAAAATAAATGCTAATCTTGAGTAATTAGCTAATAGACTCACTGTGGATGTCTCTGCAATCCATTTGTGTACTTGAAAGCTCCGTTTATTTCCAGTGGTGCCTTGGAGCAAAGTAGCAAGGGAAAGTCTTCACTGTACCCATGCTCTTTGCTTTCTGATACCTTTTCCCCACACAATGCATGAAGAAGGAGCCAGACTCTCCTCCAAGAGTCTGAACACTCTCTTCTTGTTGTTTTGTCACTTCACATAAGACAATGCCTTGCAGCTCCCCTCTTAGATGGCTTTGATTAACTTAATGCTTACTTTTTGGCTGAGTAACTAGGCATTAAGGTTGTGATGATGGGGAAGGTGTGGGAGCTGCTGTGGCTGGTCCACATGGTGGTCACCATTTCCAAGCCAGTTAACACTTGGTATCAGAAATCACTGCACTCCAGTTACATCTCTGCTTTCCAGTCCTTCAAAATATCATTCTACCAAGAAAACCCTTTCCTTTAAAGCAGGGCTGCTTTGGATTTTGGTGGCCTTTAGAGCAATTTTGCTTTGCTCTATGCTCCCTCACAACTTTCTGTAAGTCTGCCATGGCTGGAGATAAGCGTGTTTCAAAGGAACTTATAGGAATGCTTCAGAGGAGGATGCTGGACACATCAGAGGAGGACAGCAAATGCTTTTTGTCATGTTTTGCCATTTTCTGTATAACAGTTCATGTCTGATGCTACCTTCAGAAAATTGAGTATGGCAGGTTTGTCTCAAATTAAAGGTGATGAGGTTTTTGTTCTAAGCCACATGGAAATTCATATTTGGCATAAAAACTACGCTTAGTTTCCTGACTCTTCTGTGAGCACAGAAGCTTTAGCATTCTTTTCTGTATCTTATGTGGAATGAAAAGCTTACCAAAAAAAGTTTACCAAAGTCAAAACGTTTTTCAAAGCAGAGCTGTTCAGATTACATCAAGTGTCAAAAACTTCGTGGCCATGGGTTTGTGCTGCTGGGTGTAGCAGGCGCTCAGGGAGGGGAAGGCAGCTGCTGAGCTGTGATTGCTGCTGATTACACTAATTATAATAGACTTGCTGGTACCATGAGCTTCCCTTCTCCTTTCTCCATCTGTCTGTTTGGCCGTCCATGGTTGCTCATCTTTTTGAGATGCATGTTTGATGTACCACAGGGAGCCCAACTGTGCTCCCCCTCTGCTTCCCTGCACTGGTACAAGGGAATGAGCATGGTTTGCACAGAGAAGGAATTTTTGCAATTGACCTGTATGCCCTAAAATAAAGCCACAGAAAGGAGAGATGTTGCCCTGGCTCTGCAACACCACATCTCCACAGTTCTCAGCCAGATGAGCATCCCTACCTGTTTGGGATGGAGAGAAGAACACAATGTCCAGCACTTTCTTCATTGCGTTTTTCCTCCACATTTTATTTTATGCCCTAAACCATTACAACCAGTCTTAACCCTAGTTAGAGCAATCCCCTCCAATCTGGGCACACAGCGGGAGGGTTTCCAGCTCTACCAAAGGAATATTCACTGTTTTCCATAAAAGTCCTCACTCCTCTGCTGCGGGAACCCAGCTGACCCTGCCTTCAGTCCAGCTGCTGGCAGCAGCTGAGCAGCCCCCCAAATTGCTGTTCTTTTGTTGCAAGGAGATACTGCAAGTTAAATGCCGAGCAAAAAAGAAAAACTACTGCTCCTCTGGATGCCAAGCCATTTTTTATTTCACTGGAGAGGGTTTACTCGTTGTCACAGGGCACTTTGAAGGCTCACTCCAAAGCAGGCAGCAAAATGCTTTCTGAGCCACAAAACAATGAGGCTCACTAAATCTCAAGCAGCAATAATTGCTTCTAAAAGGCTGATGTATTTAGGCTGCTTATGGTTAGCAAATATGTTTGCTTCCTTTGCCCTTTGAAGATAATGCTACACGCAGCACAGCATGTTAGGGGAAAAAAAGAGAGAAATGGCCTCTGGTTTTCAGCACGTTTAACAAGCAATGGCTGACAGGAGCAATTGCATTTGATACCTCTGGTGTCCCCCTGTTAATCATGAACAAGTGAGTTTCTCCTCCCTTCCGAGGGCAGGGGTGAGGCTCAGGTTGATGGAGCAGCAACCTGGCACTGATGCTGGTGTCACCACAGGAGCCGAGCACCCCTGAGGTCTCCTGGCTGGGAACATCTGCAGGCTGTGCCTCAGTGGCATCTCTGTGAAGGGTGGCTTTGGCCCTTCACTACCTTCTTGTACCTCTTCTTCTTCACTACCTTCAGTACCTCTTCTGATACAGCCTTAACCAGGTCCTGTCCCCCCCTGTTTGTATGGCAGGTGGTTTAGTTGTGTTTCCCCGTCGATCAGATAAAAACGTAGCTGTTTTTTTATGGGCAGAGAGGTGGGTTTAGAAGATGACAGGTCACAGGAGGAAGGGGTGTGGGTTTAGAAGATGACAGGTCAGGGCTGCAGGTTCCCAGCTGTGCCCTCTTTCACAGTTGAGGGGGGCTGTGATTGATGCTGCCTCTGGAGCCGGAGCTGTCAGGCAGTGAGGGGCTGACCTTTCCCTGATGGCTGAGCAGCTCTAATGATCTTGATGGGCTTGATGATTTGTGTATTGGGTTTGATGTAGGAGGCTTGACATGGCATGGAGAAATGGGACTGGGGTATGACTGACAGCCCTTTCCCATTAAAGGTGGTGATGCACAGGCTGATTTCCACCCGGTTCTTTCAGTGGGAATGTTCTGCCAAATTATTTTGTAATAGGGAAGTTTTACTGTTAAATCTCCTCCTTTATATAGAATGAACTAACTTGCAGGCCAGAAGGCTTATCACTGAAAAGGCTGTTCAGATGATATGCTTAAATTAATTAATGTTTAGTGAGTTATTTTTACCCTGAGTTTAATGTTCAGGCTCTTTAGGCATATAAAACAATGCAGTAGTTTGCGCCTGGGTTTTTATTTTTTTTTCTTTGTAATTCAGCTGTATAAAATTTCAAACCCTTTACTTCTTGGAGGCAACATTAAAACCTTTTAATTTCCATGAGTCAAGCTGTGTATAAATCACACCCTGGTTGGCACATCTCATGGGTGCTTGTGGCAAGAGTAATGAATTTCATGGTTTGTTATGAGCTACTAAAACCAAGGCAAACACAGAAAGCCTGTTGTAATCTCAGCGTATCGTTTGAGGAGGCAGTTTTCTCCAAAGTATGAACAAATGTCAAGCCATGATAACAAATTGTTATTACTAATTAAAACAAAGGGAAGAATAGCAAACATCTCTTGTCATTTGCATACAGTGCCAGGCTGCCTTGGGGACACTGGAGCTTCAGCCAGCTTCAGCCAGGGGGACAGCCAAGCTGCAAACCTTGCAGTCACCCAAGACACTGTGACCTGCTCCTTGCATTCCAGGCAAAGCACAGTTCTGTGGAAGTACCAGGGCTTGAATTGAGACGCCACTTTTCATAATTTTATTGTCTGTTTGATTGTTTTGGTTTTAATTTCAAATCAAGATTAACTGGATTGGAGAAGTCTTGTAGTGGGTGGAGTCCATCTGCTTGCACTGACTGGTTTTGTATCATCCAGGTCTACTTCTTGCTCTCAGGTATGAAATAAAAATCTATTTTGGAACCTTTCTTCCTCCTGAGCAGTTCAGAGGCTCTGGGTAGCTCAACATGAGGGTCTAGAGTGATGTCCTCCCAGAGGAGTGCAGCATGTCACGGGAGCATGGATTAAAAAATGGGCTGGAGTTACCACCCTTTATTTTAGCAGTTTGGTAGCAAGCAGCAAATAGGTCTTTTCTCATAGTTTGGGAAGAGCAAGTAGCACTACCTCTTCTGGCCTGGGGCAGAAACATGGCAATTCCAGCCACTGGTGGTTTCTGAGGAGCTTGGAGGGAGGTTTGTGCAGTCCCAGTACCTGCCAGCAGCTCCTGGTTTGGAGCAGAGACTTGGATGATGCCTTGCCAGGGTGAGGGCAGTGCTTAAATCCCCTGGCAGCCAGAGAAGATGTGCACAGCCTGGTTTGGGGGGTTAAATCATCTTGTGTCACTTGGCCAGGACTCTAAGCTGACCCAGGACTCACTTCTGAGTGAGTCTGAGCACTGAGACAGCTGAGCACCATGCTCCAGTCCGGCTGCTTGCACAGCTTTTGGGAGGGGGGATAAGCTGGATGGTGCAGAGAGGAACTCAGTGAGCAAAGGCAAGAAATCCTCAGGGCATAATCACTGACCCAAAACATCCTATTAGACAGGTTTGAAGCCAAAAAAAAAAAAAAAAAAAAAATCCTCTAAGGTGACAGCAGTCCTGACAGCATCAGCCAGTGAAAAGGGCAGCAATGAAGAAGTCCTGACCTGCTGCCAAAGCACATGTTAATGCAGACTTGCAGGGTTCCTTGGATATCCTGGAAACACATCTTCTGTATTGTGTAATTGGAAAATTAATTTGTTGATGATCAAAGATTTAGATCGTTGGAAAACATACCAGCAGATAAGCTGAAGATTTATGTGTTTCCTTTGCAACATATTTTCAGTGAAAGCTTTATTGTTTGTGGAAAGGCCCCAAGAAAAATATGTCATTAAAAAAATAACTGCTGAGGTTTTTTTAGCTTAAATTGCAATGCAGTGCAGTAATGAGGCTTTTGTAGACATCACTAAAGGACACTTAAAAAAGTATTCAGATGAGAATACTATCAGGCTAGAAAAGGGTAAACTATGTGAGCATCCAGATTGTTGCTCCCATTCGGTTACAAATTTGATTTCAACATACAAAGTAAAAATCAGTGCAGAGTTGAAGCTGGAGGCCATGAAAAGCCTTATTGTTGTTAAGCTCTCTTAAGCTTCTTGCATTAAGGTGATTAAAGTAAAAAAAAAAAAAAAAAAAAAAAAAAAAAGAGAGGAAGAGATACAGTGATTGATTGAAACAGTCTGTGGCATGCTCCAGGTGTCACACCAGAGTGAGTGGTGCTGGTCCATGAGCTGGGGGTGTAGGGTAGGGACAACTGGTGAATGAGGGTCCTTTTGGGGATGCTTTGTCTTTGGGGGGCACAGGGCAGTGAAGCTCAAGAGCACCAGAATGGTGTGAGAGGTCCTTCATGGGATCACCCCTGCATTTGGATGGTTCGGTGCTGCCTTGCTTAAAGCCAACAAACAAAACCCAAACAATATAAGAAGAAAAAAGTAGGTTTAACCTAATTTAAACTCCTGACAGGTATTTCATGATGCCAGAGCTTTCCTTATACCTTGGGCACATCCCTGTGTGCCTCCCGAAGAGCCAGGCCTTTGGTTGGACCCAGCCATCCAGGGTCTTCCTCTTCCTTGCTCACTGCTGACATCCTTCTGCAATCACCTTGCCTTCCCGTCTGGTGTTGGCAATGCTGTGCACTCTCCAGCCTCTCACTGCTGTTTCTGGCTGTCCTGTGGCCATGGGAGCATGGTCTCAAAAAGTGTCCCTGCCCTGGTTGGTTTCCAGCTGTCCCCCAGCTCAGGGACACATCCATCCTGGCACTGGGGCAGAAGCTCTGGCTCAGTGAGCAGAGATTTCTCTGCAAATTACAAGGGTGAGTGTGGGAATGGAGGGGATAAAAAAACAGTGAGCATCCAGCTCTGCATTTCTGTGGGGAGAAAGAGCAGTGGGAAAGTAATCTGTTATTGTGCCTATTGCTGTGAGCCAGGACAGGACCTGCCTTCCATCCCCGTGGGTAGCATTTTGTGACAGCAGAGGCTGGATCCTTGGTGGCATCCCAGGGTAGCAGTGCTGCTGTACACTGATCCGGCAAGCTGCAGCAGAGCATGCTCACTAAATAATTCAGAAAGGCAACTTGATCTGACATTCATCAGGTTAGTAGTTTGATGACCTTGAGGACACCAGGCTGCTGTCTCTGCACGTGGCCATGTCCCTCATTGTCATCGGGTGAGTCCACAGTGTCACGTGGAACCCTATTGATTGATGGCTGATCGATACACCAAGGTGATAAAATACAGCATTTATGAAATGTGGGCTCTTACAGTGATTTGTGAAATTAGCCATAGGAGGGGTGAGCAAATGGCAGAAAGTTTACAGATGACTGAGTTTGGGTCCTTGTGCTTAAATCTAGCAACAAAGGGCAGAAAGATGGGGCTACATTTACAAGCAGAGTTGTCCATCTTGCACCTCTGCATCTGAGTGAGGGCTTCCTGCTCTTGATCCAGTTTCTCTTTCCTTTTATCAGTAGCTCAGATTTTACCTCTGGTCGTTCAGAGTGTTTGTTTCATTGCTGGCAGTTGTCAGCATCCATCCTGGTAATGGTGCAAGTCCTTCACGTGACCTTTGATAATGTGCTCCACCGTCTCCCTGTTCTCCTTGCTGCTTAATGAAACACCCATTTCACCTGCGTAATGTGCAGAATCCGTCAAGAGATCGTGTGTGTGCCTTCTGGATTTATTCCAAGTTGTGACCTTTTCACAGGTCTTGCAGTAGGTAGCAGTAATACAGAGCAATTGCCAATGAACTGGCAGCTTTCAAAGCAGGAAGGCTCATTTCCACTTTCCTAAGACAGTTGTGTATCCAAACGTGGCAGCTTCTAATCTGATTTCTTGTCTCTGAAGAGCCTGCTCATTGGATTTTGTGGATATTTAGGTTTGCAAGTAGTGGAACAAGAAATCTGCCAGAAGCAATGGCAGTTCTACGTGCTGTTTGGAGATACAATGCTCTTCTTGCTCATAGGTAGCAATGCAGCTGAGATGTTGAAAGCATTGGTCTCACAGATCTTTTACAGCACCCCCATTTTATCTTTGTATATCTAGTTTGCAAGTATATGTAACTTTGTATATCGAATTACGAGGATAAATTTGCAATTTTTGGTGTGGATCCAGTTGGCCAAGACAGCCAAGCAGAACAGGTTTCAGGACTCACCTTTGCTGTAGGATGTCTGGTGGTGTGAGGATGGCACTGCCATCTACCCTGCACCAGGACTGTGCAAGTGAGGTTGGACACTTGGGTTCTTGCCCTGCCAACCTTTCTCATGAGCACAAGCCTGGCTGGTGGTCCTGCTGAAGTGGCTCTTGGAGCACTAATACACACTTTGTCCTTAAGTGTTTCTAGCTAAAGGGCTTTTGCTTCTTGAAAGTCAATGCAGAGAAAGTCAGGCATTCAGTGGAAATTAGCACCTCCAGGACCTGCTGCATGGAGCAGTAAATATTCTTTGAACTGGCTGTACCCCTGGTCACTGCTGTGTGCTTTTAGCAATATGTTTCCAGGGAAAATTGTTAGAGTAAACATGGATAATTTCTGCTCTACAGCATTTCTGCTTAGCCTTATCATTTTATAAGCAGGCTTCATTGTTTGCTTTTGCCCAATTCAGTTTCATCTCATTTCCTTTGTATTATAATTAACATGTTCTGAATTTAAGAGGAAAAATATGTAATCTTGGGGCCATGGAATGCTAACCATAGAGAGATGAGTTAACATCCTGCCCACAACACCAGTAGGAAGGGAAAAAATGTGCCACTTTAGGATGCTGAAGGGCTGGGGGAGTTTTTTTCCTTCAAGTGCTGATGCTCTGTGTAGCTGAAGGAGCTGGAGAGGAGCTTTTTGGTGCTGTGGCCATCCCAGGTAGAAGTGGAGGTGGTGCTGTGCCTTCCTTCATAAAAGGAAGGTCCAACCTTGCTGGATGCTGTAACATGGTCAGTGCTCAACATTTGGACCTGCTGCTACAGTTGTAATTTAAAAAGGAAAAAAAAAAAAAAAAAAAAAAAAAAAAAGAAAAGAAGAAAAAAAAGGAAAAAAAAAAGCTGGGGGAAGAACTGTAAATGCTCAAATATTTCATCAATGGCCATGAATATTTTCTTTTGTCTGAAGCTGTCTGAGCCAGATGAGGTCTTTGCATATTCTTGGTCTGTTGTGCTTGGCTGGGGTAAGCTGGGGTGGCTCCATGGGGGATCTGGGCTGATTTGTCCCAGCTGAAGATCTCACCCTTGAGTTTTGGAGTGCAATTCCATATAATGAAACCTAATTTATGGGCCTTAATAATAATAATTTAAATCATTTGAGACTGCAGAAAGACTCGCAGCTGTAGTTTCTGCGTCTGTCTGTGTTCTGTAAACACAGCTAATATTGCCAAAATCCAGGGCTCTGAAATCTGGAGCCAGACCCCAGAAGTCAGGAGCTTGCTACAAAAGCACTACGTGCTGGGCAAGTTGTGTTTGTTTTCTGTATTTTTCTGAGGCCACAGAAAGTAGGCTTTTGAATTTCAGTCACCTTTTTGCAAATGCAAAAGCTCAGAAGTGCTCTCTCCTTGTCTTTGAAGCAGAGATTCATTTGTGACTACCTGATTCCCAAGCAAGGGCTTTGAGAGCAGCAGCAGAGGTTTGGCAGTGTAGGTCCTTCTCTGCAGTTTCTTTTCTTTTCTGTGGAGAGGGAAACAAACACAGGGGAAGGAGGATTCAGCATCCTCGTTGGGGTGGTGTATTCCTGGGCGCTCTCACCTGAGATACACATAAAAGTTGTGACTCGTGCACCTCTCGGGTCCATATGAAAGAAAATATATTAAAATATGCAGTAACCAAAATGCCACACTAACAACTTGCATTTCCCAGAATATTTAGTCTTGCTGGTGCGCAAACGTGCTGCGTCTGAAAACCAGTGGGGAATCACAGCAAATGACTGCAGAAAATAATTAAGAGGGCATTGAAAGCCAGGAAAAAAAAAATGATACATTGCTCAGAGCCAGCAGATCATTGCTTTAATAGCCCCCAAACTTAAGAAGCACTGCCTTGAGTTTGACAGCAAGCTGAGCTTCGGTCAGCATCAAATAAGATGCTGGTTGGGGAAGGATAATTAGTGTCTTCACACCATTCAATTTGGGCTGCTGGTGCGGGGCCAACTCTTTGAAACACGCACATGAGAGCCAGCGAGAAGGACTTTTATTTTATCCTTTTTTTTTTTTTCCTCCCTCCCCTCCTCTTTCCCTAAGCAGCTGACAGGGTTTATTGATTTCTCAGTGGGGTCTGATTTCCATGTAAATAAACGGGAGGGTGTCCGGGCCGTGGCGCACGGTCCGGATGCGGTGACTTTGGCTTTGCTGACATCATTGCTCATTAGCATGCAGGAGAGGAGAGCAATGCAACAGCAGAGCCCCTGCGCGCCCACAATTATTCTCCACGGGCTCCACGTCTCCTCGTTAATGCCTCAACGCTCGGAGAGCAAATTGGACATCCTCTTGCCACCTCCTAAGGGTCACTGAGTGAAAGGCGGGTTGAAGGGGGAGCCGCTGGATTGGGAGAGAGGAGCAGGGAGCACCCCCTGGAGCTGAATTTCGGAGGGAGGCGATCTGAGTGTAAGACGCGGGGCAGGAATGGTGGGTTTTTCCCCCGTGGGTTTCTTGTGGAGACGTGTCTCAGTCTGTGCCTGCCTCCTCTGAAAGGCTCTGACAAAAGCCACTCGGGCTGCACAGGGTGAGCTCGGGATGCTTTATGGCACTGCGGTGCTCGGGCTGGTCCCAGGAGCAGCCCACCCGCCGAAACTCGCCCGGCACAACTAGGACAGCTCAGCCACCCGCTGGATATTTTCCTCCTGCCCTGCCATCACCGGTGGGAACAGGTAAGAAAATGCCTTTTGCCAGCGACTGCAAAGTTGCTGTGGGTTTTTGGGAGGCACAGAAAGTAGAAGAGAGGAGGAGGAGGAGGAATAAGCAGCATTCTATGGATGCGTGTAGCTGCGCACTAACTTTGCTCGGTGTGCTGGTGGTGGCATCTCTGAGGCGGCTGAGCTTTTTTCCCCAGCCTTTGCTGTTCTTGTTATTTATGGATGTAAAAGGTTAATTGTTAAATAGCATATTTGCAGCTGCAGGAAATGCTGATGCCAGTGTAATGGATTTTTCATTTGAAAAATAATTGGGAAGGCTCAACTGGCTTTAGATAGGAATAAGTATTAGAAAATCCTCATCTCTCTATGTTAATTTTATCGCTCTGGAAAATGCAACTTCCAGCAGTCTGGGTTCTCTGGGCATTTTCTGAGCAGACTGCGTGCAGACTGGTGTTGTGAGTGAGGACATTGCTGTTCAGATGTTTATTGTGGTGATTTTGCCTTCCTGAGGATAGAGTTTTAAAGTAATAATCTTTCTGCATCCTTCTTTTTCATGCCAGAATGCTTAACTGTAAACCAACCTAGAACTGCAGCTGGGGGTTATGTTTTTCAATGCAATCTTTTCAGGTCAAATTTCCTTTTTTTCTCTTCCTTGAAGGAACATTTTAAACAGATGTGACACAGTCGTGACCCATGACCGTGGAAAGATTTTAATCCAGTTACTCTTTGTTTTGTAGTCACGATTCCTTGGCGGTGCTGAACGCTGATTGAATCTTTTCGAGCTGTTGGGGATTAGCGCTGGGCAGAATAATGCCAAAATAATTATTCACACCAGATGCAGTGTCATCCTTTCAGTTCTAGCTTTCTTATCTTGTAACTTATCTGACTTACTTTTATTTGGCTATTATTTCACCTACTGAGGGAGCACTTACATGTCTCACATCACTGCATTGTATTTATAAGGGTGCCAGCTTGAGCCAGAGATGGAGATTTGTAAAGTAAAACTATCTGCAGCTAACAAGATTATATTTTGCTTCATATTTTAATCTTCTCTGTCATGTGTTTTCTACCAGCCAGCTTCAGCTTAACAAAATGACCCAGCCTTGTGCACTTGCTGTGGGCAGGCTTGCTAGGGCTCAGCCAGCACACAGGCAGGTCAGGCTGGCAGTGATTGCTATCACAAGCAGGTCAGTGTTGCCTGTCTCAGGGGATGCCATCAAAGCCTCGACTTTTGAAATAATTACAGTTTTCATCCTAGCTCATCCTGCTTCCAAGCATTTTGCCCATCAGCCAGGTTTTATCCTTTAGGATGTACAGCCTGGGAGATGCTTGAACTGCAGCATGTTTACAGCTTGCTGTGGTTTCTGCTAGTCATGCTGCAAGTGCAAACTGGTGAAGTCCCTTAAAATAGCACTTCCAGCCCCAGGGCAGATCACTGGCACCAGCTCTGCTCAGTCTGCCTGCCCGAGACTGATGCTGGAGAGATGGGCTGCAAGCCTGGAACTGGGTGGGGGAAGAGAGGGGCAGGAAGGTAGGAGACCAGGGTAATGCTAAACTTGAGAGGATCTTGAGAACCCTCACGGTGAAGGGAGACAGGCTGTTTTATGGAGAACTGGTTTTGGATCCAAAGGTAGAGCTTAAATCTTGTTGGAATCTCAGGCTTGGAGACAATTTTATTCCTTCTGTTAAGCAGCAGAAAGAAACCCCCTGTGATAACAGCTCTGCATCTGTTAGGCTGAAAGGCACAGAACAGTATAATTAAAAATCCAACAAGATAACCCGTGGGGCAGGAGAGGGGCTTTGCAACACAGGCACACATTGGCTCTCTGCTGGAGAGTTTGGGGAGGGCCCTTCTGCTGCCTGCTCCCTTGCTCCATCCCTGCTGACCAGGGACCCTGCTGGCCTCTTGGGACCTTGGGGATGAGGTTGTCCTGTCACAGGGGACACCAAACCACTGGGTGTCCAGAGCTCCTGGGTCTGCCCAGCCTATGGCTCTCCCTGCCTCCCAGGATCATGAGATTGGTTTCAGCATTGTTTGCACACCAGCTCCAGGGTTGTTATTGCTGGTATCGAGCCTCCTCCTCAACTTGAAAACTAGTGGTTTGTGTTTATCCTCCATGACTGAGAAAAAACATGTGGTTGTTTTGTTTTCTGTATGCTAAGAGCTGGACCTTTAAGAGGGGAAGAAAACAAACCCTGACATAAATATGCTGAGATGAGTGGTAAGCTGGTGAGCTGGCAGGCAGCCTCCATCGTCTTGGATGTGACAGTGCAGCCTGTTGGACACCTTTTCTCCTGGTAGCAGGCTGGAGCTCACTGCACCTTATTTTTCCTCCTTTTCTCCCCCTTTCTTGATGTGCAGCTCACAAGGTTATAGAGCTTTGCCCACCTCTGTCTAACCTCTGCTACGAAAAAAAAATACTGGGTCTTCTGCAAAACATCTTGAGAACTTCAAACAGAGAGTTCTTCTGAGATTTGCCAAGTTATTAATATCCCTTAATTTAAACATGTTTATGTGTCAGAAATGTCATGATTTGTGTCAGGGGCTGTGGCTCATGGGAGTGTGGTTCAGGTCAGGAGGGTGTTTAAGCACCCCAGGGTTCTTATCCAGCTCATGATGAGAAACTGGGACTTGAGTGGGGACCTGAGTGGTCACTGCAGAGCACTGGGGTGCACCTTGGCTCCCCAGAATGACCCCATAATGCACCCCAGGTCCCCTGGTGATTTAGCAACAGGTTGTAGAGGTTGGTTGTGTTTTAATTCATCGTGCAGTGGTGCTGAGAGGTCTGGCCCTGGTTTTGGGCTGTGGTTCTCATTTATTATTTGCCTAAGAGGGCACCAAGACAGCCCAGATGAGGGATTTGGGGTTTTTTTACCTTGTATTGTGTTTTGTCCAAAGTGCTTCGTCTCACTGGGGACAAGCAGAGCTTTATGCATGGATGGTTCTTGTGTGCTACGTGGTACCTAAGAGCACAGACAGGAAAACTGGAAGCATCCTGGAGGATTCCCCCTGGCTGTGCCACCAGGAAGCAGTGGTTTGGGGACAGGGCAGGCAAATGTTCTACCTGCTTCTTAACTTGATGGTCTTGATTCACCATGAAGGCAGACCAATTAGAACATACTCAGAGACTGGTTTTGCTCATATTTGGCTGCAATTTTTGCAGTACTGGAGATAGTACTTTTTTTTTCCTCCTTCTTTTTCTTCATTAAGCAATAATTTTCACAGAGCAAGGATTTTTAGAGTCTTAAAAATAAAACCAGTCTCCAGTCAGAGTGAGCACGGACAGCATCAGCCAGAGAGGAGAATTTTTCCAGGAGTGGAAATGGGGTTTGTAATAAAAGCTTCAACACCACTCTGGATACCTTTGCAATTGCTGCTGTTGGCACTGTAAAGGTCAGAGGGGATTAAAAATAAAGCAACATTGGGAATCTGACTTGCTTTGAGAAAATCAAGTGGGTAGAGAAGAGAAGATGGGTGGGTAATATGGGGTGTGACTTGCAATTCTTCCATCCTCTCCATCTTTCCCCATCTACTGCAGACCTTTCCGGAGACGTGCAACTCCACCTGCTCCCCTATGGCCACTGAGTCCTGGGAAAAGATGCAGCTATGGGAGTAGTTCACTTCCTGGATTATTTCTCTCTCCCTTAGCTTCTTGGCATTACCGTGCTACCTATTTCTGTGTTGCTTCCACCTCATGCTGATGTTTTAAGCCAACTGTTCCTACAGCATCTTGGGTCAAGTAAGCATTGTCCTTTGTTGGCTGCTGAGGACACACTGTCCTCAGGCTTTGTATTGATGCTCTTGTAAAAGCCAGTGTCTCATTCACCTTCCTTTGCCTCCTGCATCCCAGTTAAGTAGATAAAAGCTTTCACTAAGCTTGCTTTTCAACCCAGGTGGCACAATGTCTCTGCAGTATACTCCCATTATTCTTTTCTGGCCAAAGTGATGCTGGAAGAGCTGTGAAATCACAGGAATGTGTTGTCCAGAGAGATGCCACTTTGTAGCAGAGGTCTGTGGGATCTGGGGCCATGGGCAGTGTCTACCTGGGGCTACTGGGAGAGTTTGATTCAAAATAGAGTGTTAGAGAAGTTGGAGAAGGAGGCAGAGCTTCAGCTGTCTATTTTGAGCACAAAAGCTTGGGGCTCCTTTGATGCTCAGTGGGGAAGCCATGGCTGGGTGCTGCCTGTAGGTACCCCCTGTGCCTCTGTTTCCCCATCTGAGCTGTGCCCATAATGAAGAGAAGCTGCCAGGCTTTTCCAACAGGACTAAAGGACTGTGTTAATTTCTCAGTTTCAAAAAAATGTTTGTCTTTCCTGTGGGGTCTGAAGAAACAGGTCTGTGTAGCTGGAGCTCGCTGAGGGTGGAAAGATGCCTCATTAGCTCTCAAATGAGGGGAGGAGATAACAGGCCAGGGATATTAAGAAACCCTTGTTAAGAGGCTCAGGGTTCACATGAGCTGCCCCAAATCCTCAGCCTCTCCTATTTCCAAGCAGTCTTGTGATTTACTGACGACTGACCCAAAAGCCTCATTGCAATCAGAATGATGGAACAATGCTGGAAAAAAATCAGGCTCCTGTGTATGCCTTAAGCTGAGCAGGAAGGGAATTACCCCTTTGCTTTACACATCCCATCCGAGCTGAGCAGACAATTGCTTTTTGAAGGATTCCCAATCTTGCATGTTAATGTGTGCACAAATGCATGCAAATCCTTTATTACAGAGCAGAGCAGAGGCATTGCATGGCCTGGCTGTGGCTGTGGCATCCCTGCTCAGCACATTGTTTGGAGATGGGGCTGCTCCCTGCTACAGCCCATTTGTTTCCATCCCAGAAGAAACAAGTGAGAAGCAGAGATAAGCAGTGCAGGGGGAGTGGTAAGGGGGCTGTTTACTGAGTTCCTCCTTTGTCTGGGAGGAATTTCAACATTTCTGACATGATTTTCAACTGCCTTCATCCTTGCTGCTGCCAGGAGGTGTTGGGGTCTTGCACTGCCCTTTCTTAAACCAGCCATGGTACCCAGCCTGGACAGTGGTTTGGTGGTGGTGTCTCCATTAGGTCCTGTGTGCCCACCCAGCTGAGCTGGCAGCCACAGATGGAAGAGAAGATCCCTGTGGCCAGGAGGTTTTCCTGCAGGCAGATCCCCAGCCCCTCTTCTCTGTCTCTTTAGCTCTGCTCATGCTTTCCCAGTCTGGAGTCATAGCTTTTTTTTCACAGCAGGGAGACCTTGGCTCTCTTTAGAAAGCTGGAGGCACACTCGTGGTTCTCTCCAGAGCCTCTTGCATGGCTCTCATGTTTTCAGTGTGGTTTAACTTACTGTTGATGCTGTTGGTATGATGAAAGGGCTCCAGTGATGGCAGAGGCTGTGCTTTGCTAATCATGGTGTGCAACAAGGGACTGCCTCGTGCCAGGGACCTCACAGGTCAGTTGGGCTCATGTCAAGCTGTATGTGAGTTGTCCTGGCCTGGAAACATGCTTCAGTATCCCAAGCAAGAGGGACTCAGGAGCCAGGTTCTCCATTTGGTGTGTTTGGCCCTGTTTGCTTTAAATTGCCCATGTGTGCTGGGTTTTGTCTGTAAGGAGGTAGCTGGCATGGGGCGGTGGGTCCAATTTGCACCATTCTCCTGCTGATAGTGGATGGGTGGGGATGTAACCAGTGATGAGGGTTAGAGCCAGAGGAGAAGACAGGCTGCTGGGCCAGGAACACCACGGAAAAGCAGCCATTCAGCCATTGCAAAACAAAATACATCCATCTTGTAACTTCATCGCATAAAGGGCTGGCCTTGAGTAGAACAAATTTTTCATTCTGTTTTTGAGCCATTGCTGCTTTTTACCATGTGAAATCAATTCAAGGCAGGCCCCTTTCTGGTTAAATCTGACACCAGGAGATGTTCTTTCTCTCCCCATTTGTTTCCCAACCACTCCGGCCTCGCTGCAGGGCAGCTCCGTGCCGAGCAGCCCTGCCAGGTGCTCCCCAGCTCATGACCCCAGGCTGCTGGCCTGCTCCCTCTCTCCTTTCCTGCCTGTCCACAAGCTGCAGCTGCTTAACAGCTCCTTTATTTACCCCCTGTGCCCAAAGCTGGTGCTGCTGTTGGTTTTCTTCATTGGGAAGCGCAACATTCCTGGGGTTCTCCTTGCCAACCCTCAGTTTCTGGAGTCCAGTGGCACTCCAGGATGTTCCCAGCTTTTAGCACTGAAATATCTCCAATCCTTTGTCCTTCCCAGTGCTGGACACCTCTCTTAATCACCAGGCCTGGTACTTCCCCAAGACAAGTTTGCAGACCCTTCTCTGGGATGAGAGCAAGGCAGAAAGGCTCAGGAATGAATGCTCCACCCAGGCTGGGGCACCCTTCAGATGGCGTGCTGCTGTTCTGAGCATCTCCAGGCTCCACCACTCTTCCCACATTGATGATTAATGAGTTGTGGCTGGTGGGAGCAGCTGGGCCACGCTCCTTTCCAGCACCCATGAAATCTCTTCCATAGCATCAGCACCCACATCACGTTGTCACTTTGGTCACTCTTTGCACGGTCGAGCGCAGGCACGTGCATCATCTCACTGCACAACGGTCTGCTTGGAGTGTGGTGGGGGGGATGCTGCTTTTCCAATTTCATCTCGTATTTGAAATGTACATTTTCATATTAAGTTTTTACTATGGGGAATTATTTTTAATTATAGCAAGCTGGAAGACGATAAAATAAAGTTGAGTGAGACCTATGTGAAGAAGTCGTGGAAACGGTATCAAAGGAGTGGAAAGACACTCCTAGGACACTGAGTATTGTTCCCATGAAACAATATATCCTAATGTAAAGAAAATATTTGTAATTAAAGCTGTTAATCTTCTGCTTTTAATGAGGGAAAAGAAAGAGAGCTGAATATCTCAGGGGTGAGATCTTGATGTTTCTACAGTTTGCCCAGGGAGGTGGCAGAAACCCCATGCCTGGAGATGCTCAGGTTTTAGTGGTGCTAAGTTTTTACAGAGCCCATTGTCCTTGCCAAGGGGACAGCACTGCTGAGTAGACAGGCCACCTGTGTCCTTTTCATCCTTTGCTTTTCTGACCAGGAGAGGTCACCTGATGGTGGAACCCACTTGCCTTGGAGGGGACAGGAATTGAGAGTGAGTGTAAATCAGCTTCTCAACCTGGTCCTCGCACTCCTGGCTGTGCATGGTGTGAGTTGCAGGATGGAGGTCACATGGAGTCATCTTTGGGGTCTAATTGATCATTAACTCTTCAACACCATTATTTAAAGTCCTCACTGATTTTTCTCACCTATTAAAATCCAAGACTTCTGAGCCTCTCTTGGCATCCTCCATCTCCTGGAGGGGATGTGTCTAGAGCAGGTAGGAGGGCAGAAGCTTTTGTGCTGGCTTTTTCCCCATCAAGCCACTTGTGCTCACAGTGTTGCTGCTAGCCAAGCGTGAACTGTTGGGTTTGTGTCCCTTTGAAGCTGGTGATTGATATGCTGGAAATCAGAATTTGTTTAACAAGCCCTAAACTCCGTTAGAATAACTATCTCCAGTGCAGAATCTGGGGCTCTGGAGCTATTAATTATTCTTAGCATCTTGTTGCATATTGAGCTGCTTCTAATCGTGTCGTGAATTGAGATGGAAAGGGCAAAAGAAACCAGCAGCTCTGCTGAAGCAGAGCACCCTTCCACAGTAGCTGATTAATTAAAGTATTCATATGAAATGGTGCCCTGGTTGTTTTTTAAGGTAACAGCCTGAGGCCATGCCGAGATTCTCCGCCTGGACGCAAACCAGACGCCGGGGATGCACGGGGGTCGCTGTGTGGGTTAGATCTGATGAAAGGCAGGAAATGGGAAAATCTGGAAAATCTCCCTGGCTTGACTTAACGGAGCCTCTTGACTTTTGCTAGAGTGCATTTTTTGTGCTGTAACGGCCAAGTGGAAATTTAGACTCGAGTCTGGATCCGAGCACTGGTGTGTTTCGCTGGCTTCTATGCAATGGTGAAAAAGAAGGAAAGGTGTTTGAAAAAGTGTTTAACTGTTGCCACCCTTTGAACTTCTTTGCTTTATCTTATAGCAGAGAAACCTGTGAGGGCACCAGCAACTTTTCCCTCGCCTTTTGCTTGGCACCTTATTATTTCTGAGCTGTCTCCCTTTTCCTGCCCAAGTGAAGCCATCTCTCATTCCTCAGAAGTCAGTAGCATTTCATTAGGGCAAATTAATTCAGAATCCTGCGTGGTTACTTTAAAATAGATACTATTGACCCATATTGTGGAAGAGCATTGCATTTGCAGAAATAGCAAGAAACTTGTCAGCCTTCCCTTTAACCTCTTCTGAGGGGGCTGGAGAATTTTTTCAGTCAGGTTTAGTCCTTTGCTCTTACCCTTGGTGAAGGGGAGAGATGTCCTTGCAGCCCTGCTGATAAATTCTCAGGTTCAAGCCCATGAAGATGATCTCCCCCGTACAACCAGCTGCAGGATCAGACCCTTACAAGAAAATGCTGAGAAGCAATATTTGCAGTGAGTCAGGCTGTTAGGCTGTTAAATTACAACACATGAGCTGTTTTTTTCAGTTCTTCTAGGAGCTTTTTCACCCCCTACCCTGCTCAGGGGCAGTGTGTGAGCTGGTGTGCCACTAAACCGTGGCACGTGTTGTCGAGCCGGGTGGTTAAGATGCCGTTGTAGTGTGACTGTGGCTTTTTGTAGCCTGCCTTAATTTAATTTAGCTTTATATGTTCAGACTGTAATCAATTTTTATGCTACTTTAATAAGCAAATTTATGCTACCAACGTGCTAAAGAACCTTGTCATTCACAGCTTCCCAGTCAATCCACCATTTTCTGTACTAGGCAAGTGCTCAGCTGTTCGAAATTCAGTAACTGCTCTGCAGTCGTGGGCTGGCACCCATCTGCACATGGTGGCCACCTGGCCCTTGCCTGTGGTAGCCCCTGGAAAGGCTCCTCATGGTGCAATGAAGGGACGAGCAATTACATCTCCCCAAAAACTCGGCAGTCTGACTTGGTTGGGTTGCTAAGGCTTGTTACAGCAAATACGGACTAAGGAATCACTTTGCTTTCTTATTTAAAGTGCAAATCACAGCTTCACCTCTTTTTCCTCTCTCTTCACCTTGCAGGAAGATTTGCCTCCACTGTAAGTGCTCCCAGGAAGAGCACATTGTAACCGTTATGCCTCTGGAGATGGAAAAGACAGTCACCAAGCTCATGTTTGACTTCCAGAGGAATTCAACTTCTGATGATGACTCGGGCTGTGCCTTGGAAGAGTATGCATGGGTGCCCCCTGGCCTGAAACCTGAGCAGGTAATGATGACACCACCCAGTTATCTGAAATAAATTGTTTTAATATGCTCTTTGGAAATAGGTGCCCTGATTTTTCAGGTGTGAGACTTGCTGGATGTGGCTGTTTCTGGGTGCAGAGACAGGTCTGGTCTGGATGCTCCAATGAAACAAACCAGAGATGCAGTCCTTGCAGGACTTGTTGTTTTCTGCATCTGGAGATAGAATTGGTTATTGAGAAGGGGAGAAGCAAAAGGGGTTCCAGGATGGGGTTTGATGTGGTTGTGCAAAGGAACAGATAGAGATGTACCTACTAATGTTTCATGTGAAAAAAAAAATTGTGGGACTTAAGCATCAAGGCCCTAGGAAACACTTATGTTCTGCCTTCCTGGGCCACTCTGCTCAGTGGCAAGTCCAGGGCAGGCAGCCCCACCTTGTAGCTGACTCTGAAAAAGTCAGAGTCAGCCAAAGTCTGTTTTTCCCAGGACTGAGTTTTTCAAGCATAATATTTGTGCCTCACTGGAAGGAATTGCTCAGATAATGTTCAGGGCTCTTGGTGCAGGAATTGAATGGGATGAATTACACCTCGTGCTGTCTGTGCAGGGCACACATTGGTTTTTGCCCCTTGCAGTTTATGTGATTTGTTTGAGTTTTATGCTGATCTTTTACATGTTCAACTCAAAACTTAACTTGCAGAGGAGATGGCAAAATGAGCTTAGTATTGATAATTGCTATGGCAATCATTTTAAACTGTGTAAGGAGGCTGGGAGAGGGTGGAAAGCTTCCATTCATACTGTTGTAGTTGCTATCCTTAAGTATCGTGTTTTCCTGAGCTTTTACTCAAGAAGGGCTTAGGAATTTCCTGAAATATTTTGGCACTTGTAGGCTGTAAATATTATCTGTCTGATTAGAGAAAATCCCTTTGTTTGTTTTGTTTTATTTATTCTTTTTCCTGTCTTTAGAAACCTTGCTCAGTGCTTGCTTGAAGCTCTGCAGCACTGTGTGTTTCACTTGCTGACATCCTTCCATGCAAACCAGGCAGCAGCTTTGTTTTCTGTCACCTTCCTTATGTCAGAGTCTCCCTTTGTGCCTCCCAGAAAGTACAAGACACGACGTATGGAGAAATGCAGATGGTTCTGAGGTAGTTATGCTGGTTCTTCATGCTGTGGGGACATGAACCAGTTGGGTTTCAGGAGTCCCATTGGAGAACCACACTCAAGCTGGTGCCACCTGCTCTCAGCACCACCTTCTGTCCAGGCATATCCATGGCTTCTGGAACCCAAGCTGGCCCATGTCCCCATAGCTTTGGGTGGAAATACAGATATTTAGTGACAGGTGGCACCTAACCAGGTAAATGTGGTCTCTGATGAGTACAGCCTGGTGCAGACAGTAGGTGAAACTCTTCCAGAATGGTGGAGACATATTCCAGAAGACCTGGATGCTTCTTTGGTCCCTCAGGTGCTTTATAAGTAACAACATGCCACTGGGGACTTTGGGATGCCCAAGAGAAAATAAAAGTCCATTAGCTCTAGCAGTAGATACTGACATCTCATGAATTACTCAGGTTAATGTATTTTTACATTTTTCCAGCATCTGTTTCTTACTCCTCAGTGTGAACACCCCCTTTCTAATTACACTCCTCTGTCTGCCTTGCTGGGCCTTTTAGCAGATTCACCACTTCAGACCTTCTCTAATCACCATGGAGATGAAGAGCAGCCCTAAGCAGCCTCTAAGATAGGCACTGAAATCCTTCCAGCATAGGTCATCCACCAGCCCTTTTGGGATCTTTCACACATCATCTGAACCTCTAAGGAGACAAAAGCAAAGTGTGGCTTCTCAGAGCTGTGAAAGAGCCACCATGCAAGGTTGGGGGTTGTCCCTGAGTGAAGAGCATCACCCTGAATTTCTCCAGGAGTTGCCTACCTAGGTGCCTAGCAGGGATGGGAGCTGTCTCAGGGCACAGCACGGTGCCCAATGCTTCCTGAAGGGGTAGGAGGTACCTTTGTATCATCTTAATAGAGCTGTGCAAGGCTGCAGACAGACATGTGGCTGTCTGGTCGATGAGTCAGGGCTGTGTACGTGATGTGGAGCCTCTGGAAGGCTGATGTGTGCTGTGGAGCAGCTGGTGGGCTCTGTTCAGGCTGAGGACATTGCCACGAGGCTGGGCTGAAAACACAGGTTTGCAGGCAGGGAATTTTTCTATGCCTTCCGCTGGTGTATTTTTTTGACATGAAACAGATGAAATGAAACAACTTTTTCTGCAATATTCTACTTTATTAAAATCTTGACACAGTGTATGAGCTGGGGAGGTAAGTGGTCCCCTGAAAGACTAATGCAGTTTTCTTATTATACTTGGATGACAGCCTTCCTGCCTCACTGTTCTTGGGAGACAGCATTCACGTCTCACTCACCACAGCAATTTACAGGATTTCATGGAGGGAAAGTTGGCCAACAAACATGACATCAGTTTTCAGCAGTTACAGTAGGTTAATTTCAGAATTTGCAGAGTCCCTCCAATCTGTAGCTTAAAATATTAAGTATAGTCTCAAGGGGAATCAACACAAACCCACAAGGTCTCACTGGATTCCTGGACACTAATTTAGGCATCAGCTGCTCTCTGGTATGTGTCAGCTCTGTGAAAATTGTATTGGTTACTTACTGCCCACTCCTTGAAGGAAAAAAAGCATTGGTCCAGTATTTACAGATAATGATCCAGACACTGCACTGAAGCATGGAGCTGAATTTCTTATTGCTGTGCAGGACTACAAAGTAGTCTACCACTGTGCAACAGCTATAAATGTTAAATATTTCTGACTGGCTTTATAGCACAGGGATGAAAATGATAATAAAAATAATGCTCTAATACCACTGCATCAAGTATGGTAAAAATTCTTCTGGAAAACTGGCTAAAATTTATGACATCTGCTGAAGAAAGAGGGGTATAAACTGGAAAGACACTGGAAAAGTTATTTCTCTGAGGAGCCTGGAAGAGCTTGATTAGTTCAGCCTGGGAAATAGAAGGGTTATGACTCGTTCTGCATTAGAGGAAGAAGAGCAGTTATTCCAACTCCAACTTTGGCAAAAGAACATAGTTACAAACTGGCTCCAAATCCATTCAGGCAGGAAATGGGAAGAGGTTTTAAACCATCAGAGGTGTAAGGCTTGGTGGCAACCTGCCAGCAGGGAGATCAGCAGGTAAAAACCCAAGACTGAGCTCCATAAATTACAACATGATTAGAAAATATAGTTACTTGTAATAGCAGTCAGCTACAGAGCATGGCCAAGAGGCTCCTGTGGGCTGTAACCCCACTGAACCTCAATGAGAAGTAGTTTGACTGCAGAAGAGGGACTTCTGGAAGATATGGATGCAGATGGGAATAGGAGAGCTGGCTGTACAGGAGGTGAGGAAGAAGTTAAGGACATGGGCTGTGAGAAATACCCTCTTTTCCTGACTGCCATTCAGTGGCTCGATAAGTAAGTGCAAAAGCCTTGAAATGGGCAGATCCCACTAGAAATGTGTCCTCAGCAAAGCAAAATCCCAGACCAGGCCTGGCTGTGAAGATGAGGGAAGGTAATTTCGGGAGCCAGTTTGTCTGCTGGGGCTGGCAGCTGGATGTTTCTTGCACTGACATAAGTTTGAGGGCAGATGTTTAAAAATAAGCCCTTTTATGATGTGTTTTTCACATTTTTAGGCAAGGCATGTGTGACTTCATGTGAATGCACAGCCTTGAAATCCTTGGGTCTGTGGTTTGGAGAAATCCAAAGGAGTTATAACATGCCAGCTCAAATTTCTGAATACAAGGGATTTTTGAGGATTTCTGTCTTTATTGTGTCTCAATAATAGGAGCAGCTGGTTAGAGGCACGGATTTCCAATTAAACAAAAGACAGGGCTCTACTTCAACTGTAATGTGGCTTTCTGTATGGCTCCATCCATTAAAGACCATTGTATATGCCCTAAGAATGTAATTCTTTTCCTATCAGCACAGTTGCTCTGACTGACTTACTTAAAAAGTTACGAAAACCTCATCTGAGCTAAAATTAGTATCATGAGGGTTCTGGGGACCATTTTCCTCTGAGGTGACAGAGGTAGGACCTCGAGAGCTTTGCAGCTGGTGTGAAACTCGTAGCTGTCACAGGGAATTTACTCACAGGCTAGCATAGGAGTTGACTCCTCTTCTGCATCTTTTGCAAGACCTATAGCAAGGGCTCAAATTACAAAACCTCCAGGCTTCAGCAGTTTCTGCTCAGGTCATGAAAGGAGAGCAGAGATGAACCTTCACTGAACACGCATTTACACCTTACCTAAAGATACCCAGTTTCACCACCTTGGTGTGGAAGAAAGGAGATTATCTGGGCCAGCTGTCTCTGGGGATGTGTGCCTGACTTCTGCCTGTGTGTCATGATTGAGTGCATTTTACCTGCTTGTCCTTTCTCGAGCCCTTGCTCAAGAAAGTTTGCTCAGTTCAGGAAACCGGTTCACTCCTCGGGAGACTGAAGTCTTGCATGCAGCAAGGAAAGAGCAAGAGAGACCAAAGCAAGCCTGCATAGTTGTGGGGAGCAGGTAAGCTAATTTATGGCCAGGTAGAGGAAGAATAAGAACCTCATGAAGATCTCTACCTTCCTTGGGAGGTTCTGGTCCTCATCCTGAGAGCAGAGCCCTCTGAATGGGCAGCCAAGAGGAGCTATAACTCATGTACACAGCGCCAGAAGCTGCAGCCACCTCAAGCTCTACCCCCTTGCACACACGCAGGCTTCAGTATTTTATCCAAAACCTGCGTTTCAGCACATTTTTAAAAGCTCTCCAATTTCACTTTGAGGTAGTGGTAAGTCCATCACCTCCCCAGTGAACTCTTTCAGTATCTAAATAGCCCGGCAGTTAGCGGCTCTTATTTCAAGGCCGGAGCTGTCTAAATCCAGCCTCCAGGCATCAGACCGTGGGGAATGCTTGCCAGTCGGAGGGAGCTGCAATTCCCAAGATAAAATGATTTTTCCCCATGCGATGCTTATGTGCTGTGTGGCTTGGGGGCAGCTGGGGTGGATTTGAGAGGTCCTGGAGCTATTTCTTCTGCCCTGGAGCAGAGAGAATGAAGGAGGTGTGAGTGCATCCTGTGCTGGGGGAAAGGTGGGTGAAAAAAGTGGTAAAACCATGTCTCTGGGTTTTTGCTTTGTGAGCCAGTGGAGATTGTTAAAATTACTTAATCCTTGAACAATCTTGCTATGAGGGAGGGAATCAGATGCTTTTGGTGGGCCACAGAAACAAAACCACCTACCCAGTGGGGGTTGCTTGGTTCTTGAATTAGAAGTAGCCAAGTGGTGGGCAGCATAGGTAAGAGGCAGGGAGTAGAAAACAGAGAAATCCCAGACTGCACAATATAAACTTGTCCTGGAGCTTTATTCCAGTGTACAATTACAGCTTTTCCTTGCTGCAGCATTATTCTACTTTGCTACTGTAGTACATACAGTACAAGAGTGTTTTAAGTGGCAGACCCAGGAGAATTATTATCTATGATCAATGCAGCAGATGATCATTATAATTGCTGGTGCTGCAGCTCTGCTGGTCAGTACCTCGCAGCAGCACAAAGCCTCCTTTCAGATGCTTTTGAAAAAGGGGCCTTTTCTGGTTCCTTTGAGTCCAAATTTGATTTCTGCTTTAAAAAAAGAGAAAAAGAAAAAGCACGGCAGGCACTTTCACAAGTCTTAAGACTTGTGGATGTACAGCCTTCCTTCAAATGAGGCACAGGCTGTGCCAGAACAAATAGCACTTGGGGAAAATGATTTTTCCTTTGTTCCCTGCCTTTGTCCCTGCAACTCAGGAGTGGGTTTCCCAGAGCAAACCCAGCATTGTGGGGTGCCGGGCGGTCCGGCGCCGGGGTTGCATCTGTGTCCTAGGGCCACGTGCCAGGGGTGATAACAAATTTGTCCCTGCCAGAGCTTGGGGGGGTTCCCAGGGGGGACCCCTGCACCCTCCTGGGGTGCGTGCCTGGCTGCATCCCTATGCTCTGCAGACCTGGCCAGCACTTCCCACTCTCTTCTCTGTTTTGGAGCATCTGGCCTTGCTGCAAGGATTGTTTTGCTTCAAGAACTAAATAAGTGCTTTGTATCCAAAAGGACGTGGAAAAGGAGGACGTGCAGACTGGGGCCAAAGCACGTGGAACCCGCTTTCCAGTTTTACACGTGCTGTCATCTGTAGAGCTCATGTGTGAGCCTACGTGTACAAGCACTCGCAACATTTCGCAGACACGTTGAGAGCATTTTTTTGCTTGTGACTTGGTCTTGGTTTCTGGTTTTTTTTTTTCCCTCTTTACTTTTCCAAGGGCAACCAGCAAGAATGAGAAAAGTACTGAAGACACCAGATTCGCTTCTCTGTCTATTTTAAGTGCTCAGTATAAAGGATCATTTACTGCCTGACAAGTGGTTAAAAACCAGTGCTGGGTAGGAGCAGTCCCACTTGCCTGGGCCAGCCCAGGCTTGTTGGAGCTGCTGGCCACTTTCCTCCCACTCCAGCCAAAGCTTGTGGGAGTGCAGCAAGCCAGCAGACAGGACCGTGGATGAGCACACCCAGATGTGCACCAGCAGCCACTGCTCTGCTCATCATTGTGTGGGCAGCTCCCCACGCGGGTGTGTGGTACATCCCTGCGTGGGGTCAGGTGAGCTGTGAAAGGGTCCCAGGGGAATGATGCTCTCCTGGGATGTCAAAGAATGCTGGCATGCCTGGGGTTTGAACAGACTCTGCTGTGTGGTTTACTGCGCTGTGCCTGAGTGGTGCTGACCCCTCCACAGTTCCTTTTTTGGGGAACTTTTTTGGCCTTTTGGCCACAGTGTTGAGTCGCTGTGCTGCACACAGACCAGCACCTACTGCCCTCACAGACCTCTCTGCAAAAGCCTTGCAGTTTGTTTGGTTTTGGGAAAGCCAGGAGGGATTGCCCAGCTGGAGCTGTTACAGCTGAGCAAGTCGACACCCATCAGCTGAGCCACACCAGGACACCTCGTGCTCCTTTGTAGTCCATCCCAGCAGTACAGTCATCCCCAACAGCCCGGTTTGGTGGGTGCTTTCAGTAGGAGTGTTGTACTTGGAGTGAGTACAACCAAACGCTGTTTCCCAACAGCAACTCATGGCATAAGAAACATGATATTTCCCTTCCGCCTCCTTTAATTCATTGATCAAAGAGATCCTTCATCAACTGCTTAGACTCACAGGTCATTTGCAAAATTTTCCATCTAGGAGAAGGTGTAAGGCATTGCCCACAAATGTTCTGGCGTGGATTTTGTCTTTGGTCACCCCTGGGACTACCAGAAGAAGCTGCCAGTCCTGCCTTTATTTAGCAGGGATGGGGTAGGTTTGAAAACTGTCAAAGTTAAACTGGAAACACACCCCAAACCTAGGAAGACTGCAGAACACAAAGGCATTCGTAAACTAATGTAATTACTTTCCTCAGTGCCTTTGAATAAAGTTGGCTCCACTTTAAAGGCTTTTTCCTGCCCTTGTTTTATGTTATGTTCTTTCCTTTCTCCTGTTTTTTCTTTCTTTTTTTCTTTCTTGCTTTCTGTCTGTTTATCTGTCTTTGTCTTTCTGTCTCCCCTTTTTAGCTCCAAGTAGCTGATAATTTCCAAAAGGTGTATGAGTTTTTATTAGCAGGACTTGGTGTTTGAACATTTCTCTTTCGAAGGTGAGATGGAGGGTATCTCCTGTGCTGGGTTTTTGTGACACAGAGCCCATCTGAGCACCTGGGAGACCTCCTTGAAGCAGGACAGGGCTTGCCTGGCTACAGGATCCAGGATTTACAGCCAACCTGGCTTCCAGCATGCTGGCCAGCCCTTCCCCATAGCACTGGAGACCCTGATATTGCCTGAAGCCTTTTTTTTTAACTCAGCTTGATGTTTTCTACTTTCCTCCGGGACTTCTCCTATCCAAATGTGAGCAGAGGTCAGAGTAAAGATGGGCAGGTGAGGAAACTGAGGCCAAGACCTAGCCCAGCCCCACTGGTGTGTGCTAATGATGCTTGTTAGGATAATCATGGGCTGAGCAGATCTGTTGCTAGGGAAAGGACCAGGATGTGGAGCTGCTGTGTTGTACAGCCAGAAGTATTTAATAATAAAACAGTTAAAGGTAGCACATGATTTAAAAGGGATATGTTAGCTGTCTTGGGTCACTGCCCCACACTGTTTTCCTTATCTGGATGCAGCTTGTGTTGCAGAGCCTGTAAGGTCATTGAGAAGCTGTCTGCTGGTACTTAGGGGATGGGGGGTGTCTGTATCAGGCCCTTTGGCCACGGTGGCCCTGCAAGGCTCATTAGCTATGGGAGGCTTATGTGTGCTCCCAGCCAGAGCTGGGCAGAGGAGGAGTTATTTTCACGGAAAACAGTGACCTTTTGTACAAAAGCAAAGTGCAGACTGAGCAGTTTTAGTTTTCCAGTGAGTTAACGTTTTCTGTAGGCCTTTCCCCTGAAAAGCTGAATTTATCTGAAAATCCCCCTTGCCATCTTTATTTTTCCTTACTGAACCCAACCACTGTCTGCTGACTCCCGAGGTGGGAATTGCTGCTGGCAGACAGCTGAGTGCAGTCAGGGGATGCTGGCAGCCTGTCTGGGAAGCTGGATGTATCCCACAGGGAATCAGTGATGGATGAGACAGTATATTTGCACAAGCCTGGATTAACATCAGCCCAGGCAAGGGACATCCTGCTCTTCACCTGCACTCTGGCTGGACCTCCTGGGTTTGGAGCAATGTCCCATGTGAAAGGATCTGTGTGTACCCCTGGTTCAGGGGTGTCCCCAGGCGGGATGCTGGCTGTGAAGGCAACAGCAGAGGAAGCCATCAAGAGACATGAGGAAAGGGCTTTATTCCCATGAGATGTGCTGCAGGCATTGGGCAAGGACTGACAGCTGCTTCCATTCATCCCCTCCTTAAAGGGGACCTCCTTAAAGGTCTCCTTTGCTGATATGGATCCAAAGCAAACCCTTTCAGGTTATTTCAGGCAACAGAACACAAGTTGGAGCCTGTTATATTTATTTTGTTTTGCTTTTCAAACCAAATTGCCCATCCCTGCTGAGCTATGTTGCTGGTGCAATGGGAGCCAGTTCTTGCGGACCTGCTGAGGCTAAATGGAAAACTTCCCAGTGGAAGCAGGAGTGGAAGCATGTATATCCCACCACATCAGGCTCCAGGAAGACAGTGCCCAAGCTGCCAAAGGGATAAACTCATATCCCTGCTTTCCACCCAGGGTGAGCGTCTTACAGCTCATTGCTTTAGGGACTGGATGGAATTTGGCGAATCTTCAAAAAGAAAAAAAAAAAAAATTCTGGTCTCTGCCAACTTTAGGAACTGAGTGGGCAAAAAAATTTCATTGCAAGAAATAAAACCACAAACTAACCAACCTGAGAAAAAGGAAAAACAAGAAGCCTTGTCTGCATGTGAGAGCAGTCAGCAGGAGGCTGTGCTGGCTGGGAAGGTGCAGCGGGGTAGCCTGGTAGCCCAGGACAAGCTGCATGGCAGCTGGGGCATTGCCGAGATTTTCAGCTGCAAGTTCTGCTATGAGCTAAGTGCATTAGCTCAGGGAGCTCATTTAACACCTTTATGCTTCAGAAAGTTCTTTCCAGTGCGTGTATTTGCTACCTCATGTGGCATGTTGTAAGAGTTTAAGTGTTTTTAATGTGCTTTGATGTCCCTGGATGAAGGATGCTTTATAAATGCAAAGTAAGTATTCTAATGTACATAGTTTGTTTTCTTTTTAACAGAACAAAATGCTTAGCAGCCTTTCTTAATGTGACAGTTTTTGTAGCTGGTGGGTCTGTTTCTGCTGTGCCTTTCTGAAACAGATTTAGGGTTTTGCTGTAGCATATGCTCAGCGTGTTCCTCAGCTTCACGACCTTCAGTTCCCTTGTCATCAGCACTGCTGAGCTATGGGTGGATATTTGCTAAAAATCTCCCTTTCCACAAAACCTGATAATGGTGGATGTTTGGGTCTATTTGGGGGGGAACCATAAAATGAGAGGAAACGCGATTGCAAGCACTGAGCAGCTCTCGTGGCTCTGAGTGAGACCAGGGAGCCAGCTGAAATGCAGAGTAATTCTTCCTAAATAAGGCTTTGGATATTTAGTCTGGAATTAAAAGTGATTTCTTCCTGTTGAAGGTAACCCCTTATAGAAGCCTCCCGAGCAGCCTGTTAGCAGCTCCCCCGCCAGCCAGCCAGCCCTTTGTGATCTGCCTCTGTGTCCCTGTCCCTCCCCATGACCCACCATAGCTTGTGCCATGGGATTGCTCTGGCAGAGAGAGCTTCTCTAGGGAAAGCCAGTTGAGGTTGAGGTTTCTAGGCCAAAGCCCAGAATGTGCAGTGGGGGGAAAAAGGTGATCAGAAGCCACTGCAAAGCAAATGTTGCTGGGGAAAAGCCCTGCAGCTGCTCTGAAAGGAATCGCTGCAGTGTCTGGGAGCATCTCAAGGGGTTAGCCCCACCACAGCAAAGGCACAAGGCTGTATGCACCAGGAAAACAAATTGCCTCTCACTAGCCAAGAGCAGATTTAGGGAAGTCATTCAGCCCTCTGCTCCTGCCCAAGCACCTGGACCCATCCAGAGCTTGCAGAGGCTCCCGATCCCAGCCGAGCTTCCCCCCTACCTTAACCTTTTCTCCTGGTTCTTCACAAGACTTTCAGCATCACCGTGGCTGTTTTGGAGCTGATTCTCAGGCAGCGAGTCCCATCCTGGTGTGTGGCCCGGCCCTTGACTGCACATCCCAGGTGTGGCAGTCAGAGGAGAGACGCTGGGATTCAGGGTGTGCTTCCTCCCTCCCCAAGCTACCACCGGGCTCCTCCAGCGCCAGGGCACACCGTGCCCCACCACGCCGCCTCCTCTTTAATGGCTGATTTTAATTACACGCTCTGAGACGAAAGGGAAAAGCCAAGCCTTCCAAAAGATTTTTATCTGCTGTTTATTTCTACAAATTGCTGCAGGAAAAAAAAAAAAAAAAAAAAAAAAAAAAGAGCCTGGAGGGTTTTGATGGAGGTGGGGGGGGACTGAGATAGCCGGGAACACAGAGGCTGCCGGGGCACAGCCTCTTTAACCTCCCCTGCTGAGGCAGGTGCCGACACATCCCCGCAGCCGGTGGAAAATGCTAACGCTATGGAGCCTGACCCAGCAAACGGTAATGAGCTCCAGCACCTCCACCCCTCTTCCTTGGAGGAGAAAAGGAAAGTTGAAGCAGCACCCGGCTGCGTTTCCATGCTCAGAATCATCGGGAAGACCCCAGTGCCTGATGGCTCAGGGGGTGGCTGCTGGCTGGGCATGGGGAGGTGGGCTCAGCCAGGAAGCCCCACTGCAGTCCCCTCTCTTGCTCCATAGGTGCATCAGTACTACAGCTGCCTGCCCGAGGACAAGGTCCCCTACGTCAACAGCCCAGGAGAAAAATCTCGCATAAAGCAGCTTTTGCACCAGCTGCCACCGCATGACAATGAGGTCAGTATCCAAAATGTGTCCTTGGACAGGTATCAGAGCTGTGGGTGGGGAGGGGGATGCAGATCCTGAATTTGTTCTTGTTGGAAGTGTGGCTGGTCCTTCCTTTCTGCTTTTGTGGGGTGATTTACTTAGACTTTAGTCATGTTGTTATTTAAGTGCCATCTTTACTACCCACTTGGATTGTGCTGGAGGTCCGGACAGTTGTTTGTTTCTCTAAAGTTAATTTTTTGAAAATCATCCTTCTTCACTTCTTTGAACTACAAGCACTTTCATAGCCCTTGGAGGCTAAAATGGCTTGAAATGGTGTTGAGATCAGCTAGAGACAGATCCAGAGTTGCAAAAGCCTTTTCCCAGGTGCTGCATCCAGCTCACCTTGGGAATGGGAGTGCATGTGCTGAGGAGGGGTTTCATTTGGGCTGAGCCTCATGAGCTGGGAGAGCCCAGCAAGCCAGAGGTTGAGTCAAGAGCAGTCAGAGTAAATAAACCTCCTTACACCTTGGAAGAAAGATGTGAGGCAGCAAAAAGGGTCTGGTCTTTGACATCCTGTTCTCACCAGTGAGAACGTTGCCTTCTGGTAGCCCACAACATTTCCCTGTGTAAACAAAGAAAACCATTTTCATGCTGCTTTCAGAAGAAACCGCTTTGGAAAATACATGCAGGTAACTTGTTTGATCTAGGTTGGATTTTAACGAGTTTGCCTGTCCGTGGCTGGGTGCCACAGGCACAGCACAGCTCTGCCAGTGCCTCAGGAGCTCCAGGCGCCAGGCAGGGGCTTCTTCTCAGCACCCTCGGGCCCCAACCTGCCCGCCTGCCTTCCCTGGCAGCCAGGGAAAACCCACTGCTGAAAAGCATAAGAATAAATGCACATGAATGCTCCTGCAAGCTGGAGGCACGACCCTGCATGTATTTTCTGCAGGTTGGCAGATTTTTGCATCCGGTTCCCCCTTATGATCAGTTTTGCTCCTTAAGGTATGTTGGTTGCTCACGTGTATAATCCTGCTCAGGTCCTTGAGCCTGCTCTCCAAAGTAATGGGGGGTGGACTGGGCACTGGTGCTACACGTGGCCACCTGGGCTCTTCAGTTCTATTCTCTGTTGAGATGCAATTTTTAGCCAAAAGCTAAGCCTGCAGGATGAAAATAGCCAGGAAAACCTCAAATTGTTTCATAAGCCTTGGGGAAATTGCATCACTCCTTGTTTATATACTTTTATTTTACTTATTTCCATATTACCTTCCAATGCAGAGATTTTGCAAATATGAAAACTTGACCCCATGCTGGATGAATATTTGCAGTTCCCAAAGAGCTGGAACTCTATAATTTACACAGGGAAAATGTGCTATGCTTTAGAAATACAAGTAAAATATTTTGAAGCTGCTGTAAGACCTCTGCCATAAGGAGAAAGCAGGAAAACCATAAGTCTGAGTGCTGGGGGGGACCCAGAAAACCCAACTTCTAAGACTTTCCTGGAAACCTAGCACCTTCCTAGAAGACTTTCCTAGACACCTAGAGCAACCTTCCTCTTGCCCTTTCTTCTCATCTCTACCTCTTGAAATTTTGGCTGAACTCTGATCTGACTGAAGCCCAGACAGCTGCATTTCTCCAGCCTTCCCCAAGCCAAGGCAGTTTCTTTGTGTAACCTGCAATGCAGAGGTTTGCAGAGCATGCAATTCACTGGCCAGGAACACCCCTAACTTGGAACACTGCTCCTGTTTTTCAGGTCCGCTATTGCAATTCATTGGATGAGGAGGAGAAGAGGGAGCTCAAACTCTTCAGCAACCAAAGGAAGAGGGAAAACTTAGGGAGAGGCAATGTCCGGCCTTTCCCAGTAACCATGACGGGGGCCATCTGTGAGCAGGTGGGTAGCAACTGATGAACTTTTAAATCACCAAATTTAAGCAAAGCTCACAGGATCAGCTCCCACCCTGTGGTTCTGGCCAGCTACAAGTGCTGGAATCTGTCGGGGTACCTGCCAGGAGCACCCCATGATATTGTATGTGGAGCAGTCACTCCAGCTCCTGGCCTTCATGCAGGGGGGGATGTTCTTGACATCCTAACCATAAAATAGAGATGAAGAGACAGTAGAAAGGGGCTGTGGATTAGCACCTTCTTCTGGCACAGCTGTGAGAGCAGCAACAGGCTCGCCCAACCACGTTGAACACCTCCTTAGAGGTATTTAAAAGTTATTTGAACCTGGTCCTTAAGGACATGATTTAGTAGTTAGCTTATGGTGTTGGTCAAGGGTTGGACTTTATGATCTTTGAGGTCTCTTCCAACCTAAAACATTCTGTGATTCAGTAACACTGGCTTCTCCAACAGTGCGGCGGGCAGATCAACGGCGGGGACATGGCCGTCTTTGCCTCACGAGCAGGGCACGGTGTTTGCTGGCACCCTCCCTGCTTCATCTGCAGTGTCTGCAATGAGCTGCTGGTCGACCTGATCTACTTCTACCAAGATGGGAAGATCTACTGTGGCAGGCACCACGCCGAGTGCCTCAAGCCCCGCTGCGCAGCCTGTGATGAGGTAAGAGCCAGCTTGGCCCGGCTTCTGCCAGGGATGCTGCTCATTGGGATGGCACAAGTGGGATCTTCTTGTGAAATGGATGGTATTCCTCCTCCATCTGCCCTGGCCTCTGCGTAGAGATGTGTATGCAAAATATCGTGGTTTGGTTTTGCCAAGGGTTCGTGCAAGTTCTGCTGGGGTTTCATTTTTGGGCACCTCAATACAAGAGGGACATGGAGGTGCTGGAGAAGGGCAGGTGAAGGGTCTGGTGCACAGGTCTTACGAGGAGCTACTGAGGCTGAGGGGAGACCTGATTACTCTTCACAACTACCTGAAAGGAGGCTGTAGCAAAGTGGGGGTTGGTCTCTTCTCCAGAGTAACAAGCGATAAAACAAGAGGAAATGGCCTCAAGTTGCACCAGAGGAGGTTTAAATTGGATTATAGGAAAAATTTCTTCACCAAAAAGGGTTGTCAGGCACTGAATGAGGCTGCTGAGGGAAGTGGTGGAGTCAGCATACCTGGAGACATTTAGAAGACATGGAGATGTAGTGCTGAGACACATGGTTTAGTGGTGGCTTTGTCAGTTCTGAGTTAACGGCTGGACTTGATGCTCTTAAAGGTCTTCTCCAACCAAAACAATTCTGTGATTCTATGTTCTCAGGGATTTTCAGTTGCAGTCTACTTAGGTGTGTTCTGAGAGGGTTCCTCATCTCCATGCAGTGAACTAGGGGGGACTTAGGGTTCCACTGAGGGGTTCCACAGTACCCCCCGTGCAGTGTGATGTTAGTCCAGCTGTGTGTGGTGGTCCTCGGTGCTCTGTTTTCCCAGAAGAAGCCTGTGGTGGGATGAGTGCTGAGTTTCCTGTAAGATGGTAGTGTTTGAGTACATGGCAAGCTGAAATAAGCTTTAAGAGAGGAGATTAACAGGCTATAGGAAGCTGAACAAATGGAGCACAAAACGAATATAGAATGCCGAAGAGAGTCACCTCTGAGCATTTCTCAAGTGTCAATCTCTGTTTAAAAGACTGGTGAAGGAAATTGTTCTGGCTTTTAAAGTTATGGAAACCTTACTGTGGATAACCATGTGTACCATAAAATACCACATGCCATCTATGCAAGCATGTAATAGTAAAAATCCAAGACTATATGCACTTCAAATATAAAGAACATTGACGTATGTATCCAATTAAATTTGTAATATTACCAGTAAAAAAAACAACTCCTAACCATTTGACTGGCCCTATTTCCTTGTGGCTTAGGCTGGGTAATTTTTTTTCATGTACATTTTATCCTTGCAAATTCTCATACAAGACTTTTATTCAGGCTCCTTCTTTAGCATACACTTCTTCCCCTGAAACATCCGGCACTAATTGCAAGAACAAGGAACTCGGGGGTAAGAGGAACTGCAGGGAAAACGCTTTTGCTACGACCTGAGCTGGGGCAGAGAGCCAGGGAGCAGAGCTGGGCTACTTCTTCCTCTCCTGGCTTGGCTTTGGGAGTGGAATTGGAGTGGGACTGGGAAGTACAGATAGCAAGAAAGCATCTGCTGGAACCATTTCAGATGACTGTTTTAGCAAACCACTCTTAACAGTGCTCTGTGCCTCAGTTTCCCCACCAGTGTAATGACTGTGATCATCTTTATAAGCACATGGGCTGGGGTAGGGGCAGTGGTATGGAGCCAGGTAGCTCCATCTTCTCTCCCTTTCAGAGAGCTGCTACTTCTTATGTCCTCAGTCATCCTTTGTACTCGGGTCCCTGTTTCAGAGACGGGTAAATGTGTTTTAGTAAGTGGCTGCTCTATTCTTCACAAGTCCACCAGATCGATAGGTTGTATATAAGCATGTTTATTACCCCCATCGACCCCTCCTGCTGATGGATGGGCTTACAAACACCTTCCTACAAGCTCTGCCTTAACACTTTGTAGCCCGTGCACAAATGCGGTCCTGAGGTAGCTGCGTTTTTGTGGATTTCCTTAAAAAGTGATGGGTGCCCAAACCACCCAAAGGAGGGGCAGCCATAGAACTTGGAGGCTGTGTGAGCAAAGGAGCACAGAGAGGAGACACAAAGGTGGGTGTCACCCTCCAGGGTCCCCACTCTGACTGACTCTGCTCCACCTTTGTGTTACCCTCCCCAGATCATTTTTGCTGACGAATGCACCGAGGCCGAAGGGAGGCACTGGCACATGAAGCACTTCTGCTGTTTTGAGTGTGAGACAGTGCTGGGGGGGCAGAGGTACATCATGAAGGATGGGAGGCCCTACTGCTGCAGCTGCTTCGAGTCCCTCTACGCTGAGTACTGCGACACCTGCGCCCAGCACATCGGTACGTGCCCTGACCCTCTTCTCCTCTAAACAGCCTGGCTCTTCAGCTCTCAGATTTTTCCCAGCCAGGCTTGCCAAGGGATCACATGAGTTAATGAGGAAAGATGCTTGCTTGTTAGGCGTCATTATTGTTTGTGTTTCCCTTTTTTAATCAACCTGCAGATAGTTGTTCTCAGACAGAAAGGAATAATGCATCAGAGTCTTTCTGCGTTTCTAGAACAATGATTTAAAACGTGTTTCATTCTGGGGGACAGCTGTCCTCCCAGCACTCGGGGAGTGGGAAGCCATCTCACTGCTCTCCTCAGTCCCGTTTGCCACTTGGCTGAGCATTTGCAAGTGCTTGCAGGCAGGCAGGCAGCCCTTTCTTTGTCCATGGAGGTGAGCTCACGTGTTCAAATATTTCATAGGCTGCAGGGAAAGAAAAAAACAAAACAAAACAGTCATTTTGCTCTTGTGTATCAGCCAGATGGCAAGGGAGGGGTGGAAACTCTGGGCTCCAGTGAAGCACTTGGAGGACGTGTTTGCTGTGACCTGCAGCACATCCTTCCCAAAAGCTCAGCTGCAGAGTAGTGAAGAAGCAGCTGTTAATGCTTCTTGCATTCTGCCTTCTCTCCTGCATCCCCCATCTGCTGTCCTTCCCTTTGTCCATCCGCCCAGAGCCTGCTGACTGTCAGGTTTGGGGGGAAAAAATGCTTATTTTGGTGCGTGTCTGCACATTTCTAACAAAGGAGAGGCTGCAGCCATTTTAATGCAAGTTGCTCATAGTTGTCACTGAGCTTTGTGCCTAACAGTCACATAAATCAGAGGTGTGTGCTTAAGGCTTGCAATGTTTGAGTTGGGTAGCTGAGGCTCAGAGTAAGGAGGCTGTGCTCCTCTACTGCAAGATGGCTTCAGGGCACCAGAAAAGCAGCTTATAAAATCCCACCCACCACCCTGTCCACAAGCACAGTACTCCAGCCTATGTAAAAGCATTTTGCTCATTATAAGGGGAGAAAAAAAACCCAACAATTATGCTGAAGCAAATTTAGCTTGGAATAAAATGGACTGTTAACATCCTGTTCATCTGTAAATTAACCAGCTGCAGTCAGCCCTCCCAGCAGCACGGCTGCGGTGGGTGTGCAAGCCCATGGGGTGCACATGTGTAGTGCAGCCCCCACTGTGCTGGCCAGCCTGCCCCTTGGCACAGTTTCTCAGGTAACAGGGATTTTTTCCATGAACAGCAGCTTAAACAAGTGAATAAATGTTATAATTAAAACCTCAGGAGCTTTGCTCACAGGTCTGACCACGAGCACTTTGTGTGCAGCAGGCATGTGCTCCTCAGGGTTTTGCTGGCAGGGGACAGACCCTCTGTATCAATTCTTAACCCAGGGGGGGCCAGTGGAAGCAGCCCAGGATATTTGGCTGGATGCAGGGCAAAGGTGTGTGCTCAGATCCCTAGGGCTGTCTCTTTCTGCTTCCATTTGGAGAATGGGCCCCAATAGCCAAAATAAAGTTCAGATGGAACTATGGTAGCAGCAGAGGACTGGGATGTCATCTGCTCTGGCACATTCATAACCAAGGCAGCACAAATTCCTCATTTTGGTTCAGCTGGTGGCTTTTTGTTATTTCAACAAGCATCATACCTTTTCTTTGACTGCAAGGACTTTATGGAGAACTTCTTGCATTCCTTTGCTTTATGACCAGAAATATCCCCATTTAATACGAAATAGCTCGAGGCTCCGTTCTGCTGCCTTTTCCAAGCAACTCCCAAGTAAAGGCCTTCAGCCTGCAAGGAGCTAGAAACAGGCTTAACTTCACAGGCTGGAGAAACCCTGCTAAAGGGCTTTTGAGAGTGAGCCTGGGTGCACGTCAGCACAAAGTGATGCACGTGGGCTACCTCTGACGCTGTGTGCCTTCCCCCTCCAGGTATCGACCAGGGCCAGATGACATACGATGGCCAGCACTGGCACGCCACCGAGACCTGCTTCTGCTGTGCCCAGTGCAAGAAGTCCCTGCTGGGACGTCCCTTCCTCCCCAAGCAGGGTCAGATCTTCTGCTCCAGGGCCTGCAGCGTGGGCGATGACCCCAACGGCTCCGACTCCTCCGACTCGGCGTTCCAGAGCGCGCGAGCCAAGGAGTCCCGACGCAGCGCCAAGATCGGGAAGAACAAGGGAAAAGGTGAGGAGGGGGCACGCAGCCCCTGCAACCAGCTGCAGGTCACCTCCAATCGCCTCTCCACCGAGGTGGACCCCCTGTCCCTGCAGATGGATTTGCTGAGCCTGGCCAGCCAGACGCCAAGCCTGAACAGGGAGCACTTGTGGAGGAGCCGGGATGAGCTCTATCACTACGGGAGCAAAATGGAGCAAAGTCAGTCCCAAAGCCCTTTGCAGCTTCTCAGCCAGTGCAACATAAGGACCTCCTACAGCCCCAGCCAGGTGCCGGGCTCGCAGCCGGATTTATGGGCAAAACATTTTAGCAACCCAAAGAGGAGCTCCTCGCTGGCCATGAAGAGCCACAGCGGCAGCTTCATCCAGGACTGCAGGGAGGACTTCTACTCGGGGAGGCTTCGCTCACAGGAGAGCTACAGCGACATGTCCAACCAGAGCTTCCCTGAGACCAGAGGGAGTCTCAAAGTCCCCAAGTATGAAGAGGAAGAGGAAGGTGGGATATCAACACCCCAGTGCCGCACCCGCCACCCCATCAATGCCCTCAAGTTCACCGAGGATCTGACGCCCACAGAGCAGACTCCCCGTGGCTCCATGGAGTCCCTCGCGCTCTCCAATGCAACAGGTATGTCACTTCCTCTCCTGTCACCCTCTGGCCATGTGATGGAGTCCCTTGTGCCCCAGGTCAGTGCCATGGGCTTCCCTGCCTGGCCCTGGTGTTCCTGGCAGCCCCTCTCACTTCACTCGCTTTGTTTACCAAATGCAGGGCTTCAGAGATGCCTGACTTTTCCATATAGCTCAAAACAAATGTTTTCCAGCTCTCTAATGCTCTCTTCTGTGAAGAAGAGGGGGAAATCAAGGCCAGCTGCTAACACAGAGGCAGATTCCAGCCTTCAGCACTTGAAGGACTGCTGTCAGTTGCCCCTGGGGGCTCGGAATATTTTTCAGTGCTTTGAAAAAGGCACAGCCCCTCTCGCATCTTACGCAGTCCTCGAACACATGACTAGTTGAAAGAAATTCCTCTGCTTCTATGCACGACTCTCTTTCTCATCTTCCTTAGTCCTTTGGTAGACACTGCAGTGAAAAGCCAGGCAAGATGTTTGTCCTGTCAGGCTGAGCCCATTTCCCATGAGCCCATCCCAGGGTAATATTTCTCATTCCTCTCCACCAAAACGTGTTTGGGTTTCATTCTGTGGCCACGGTGATGAAAGTGCGTGCAGGAACGTGTCTGCAGCAGGGCTCTGGTCTGCAGCTTGGTGCTGGGGAGGCTCAGCCCCTGCAGCCTGCTGTAGTTTGTAGTACTGGATGGCTGTGTTCCTCTGGCACAGCTACTGCTTGCTTCCGAGTCCTTCAACAGAAAACTTCTCAAGAAAGAAAACACTGAGCCTGGTTTGCTCACCAGAGATCCTGCCTTGCTGCTTCTTTGCCACTCCCCCAACATTTCTCTGTTCCAGCCAAGAGTTGCTTGGATTCAGGCAGGTCCTCCACCTCCACCCTGCTAGATGGAGTCCATCTGTCTTGCTGACCCTGGCAGGGAGTAGCCCGCAGGGTGTTTGATACCCAGTCCTGAGATCCCTCCCCACCATAGGATCACAGAATCACATAGAATGGTTTGAGTTGGAAGAGGCCTTTAAAGATAATCCAGTTCCAACCTCCCTTGGCATGGGCAGTGACACCTTCCACTAGACCAGGTTGCTCAGAGCCCCATCTAACCTGATCTTGAATGTTTCCAGTCATGGGACATTAACCCACCTCTCTGGAAAATCTATGCCAGCATCCCACCACCCTCACAGTAAAAAATTTCTTCCTTATACCTAGAGTATATCTACCCTCTTTCAATTTAAAACCATTACCCCTTGTCCTACCACTACAGGCCCTGCCAAAAAGTTTGTCCTGGCACCAGGGGTTGGGGATGCTCTGGTGAGAATTGCTGGTGCCCTGAGAGCTGAGCATGGCTGCACCCCAGCTCTCTGCTCTGGATGGACAGGTTTGCTCTGCTATGCCCATGCCTCCTCACCCCACTCCTGGGTTTTGGTGTGTTTGTTTGGGGAAGTTGCCAGCCCTGTGCTAAGATGTGAAATAATTTCTGTGTTCAGCCGGGATCTCCCTAACTGGCAAGTGGTAAAGGAGAGGGGGAGAGGAGAAGCTAATGAGCTGGAGAGGATTTTTCTCAAACAGCCTTAGATATACACAGAGGGAAAATAGATGTGAAATGTTGAGGGAGCTGGGATTTGCTCTTGGAAACAAGGCTTTCTTAAGCAAAGCTCCACGTTTCCAAAGCTGCTCGCGTTCCTGAAAACTTGGGTTGTGTAAACCTCATCAGTGCAAAGCCTTGAGCAATACAGAGTTCAGATGAGCGATGTCTGAGTATTGGAGGGTTTGTTGCATGCTTTGGAGCTGAAGTGTAACAAGTTATCAGGGGTACAGGTCAAAAGACAGGAAATGTGGCAATGCCTTCCTATTAGAGTGAAAATCAATCTGTCTTGTTTTAGAAACCACTTTTTAAAATGCTGGGATGGAGACCTTCCAAAGGCACCCATCATCCATACCCAAAGTATGAGTTCCCTTGCAGGCAGTGCCTGCCTTAACGACTCCCTTCTTTCCTGCTTTCTGCAGCAGATGCTTAGCGTGATGGGGCTTGCAGTGAATATAAGCATTTCCTCTGCAGTGAGGTGATAACACTTTTATTAATGTGTAAGATTTTAATAATTTTACTTGCTCTGGGACCTGGCTCAGCTCGATCTGGGGGGCACTGCGGCAGTAGCAGGCAGATCCCCCAGGGCCATGTGTGCAGTCATGGAAGACACAATTACCATCCCATTTAAACAGCAGCATTTTGAGATTCAGTGACCTGGCTGAGGTCTGCAGAAGAGCAGGTTTTTGGGTGGAGGGTGTCAGGGCGTAGTGCCCTGCTGCCCAGCTTTCCTCATCCCCATGCTCCTTGCCCTGCAAACACCCCTCATGCCCCACCTTGGCTTTGAAGAAACTCCTGAGCATCCAGGTACAAGGTCCCTTTGAGCTACTGATGCTGCACAGTTGCTCCACCTTATAAAGCGAAATAATTGATGCCTGCATCCATCTCACAGTTTATGGCTTCATTGAAACATTCTTTGTTTTTTTTTTTTATAGGGAGCTGAAGGGCAAACAGTCCCTGACCTGCAGAGCACATGTTAAAAGCTGGCCCCTCCCTGGCAGCAGGTTTTGCTGTGATGTTTCTATTATGACTTAGCTACTAATTACCCAGAGACAGCAGTAAAAACAGACACCACTGTGTGTGCCACAGTACTCCCTGTCCTCTGGCCAGAAGGGACAGATGTTGTCCTTAATTTGTAATGCATTCAGTGCTTTACCAGGGGGCACCAAGCCTCCTGTAGGACCCCAGGATTTCACCTTACCAACCATGCTCTATTTAGTCACTTTAAAGCCAGCTCCTCACGGGTTAGTAAAGAGGTGTGACACTGTAATCCTGGGCACTTGCCCTTGAAGTGCTTGGCTTTGTTCTGCTGGTCTCCCCATGGGTAGTCATGCACCAGCAGACACCTGAGTTACAGAGGCAGCCAAGACCCTCCTTGTGCTCCTGTTCAGGGTTTGAATTAGATGGGAGTGTCTGTGCTGCCTCTGGTTCTGCTACACGTGCTGATGGGGTTTAACCATGTTCACTGGCAAAGGGCAGAGTTTCCTGCTGATGGGAGGGCACCTCTCCTTTCCTCCCATGTTTCTGTTTTAATATCCCTTAGCTTCTTCCTGGACACTGAGTCCTCCTCCTGCCCCACATAGCAATTAGATGGAGAGGCAAAGAGCAAACAATATTTCTCAGCACATTTTCTATTATATTTCTTCTGGCTGCTTTTTTTTTTTTTTTTTTTTTTTTTTTTTTTTTTTGCTTTTTTGTTTTTATTTTGACATTAGAAACAATACAGAACATTGGATGCTGGAGCAATGTTTACCCTGTAGCTCCCTTCATTAAGCAGTCAGGAAGATGCTATGATGGAGTTTGTCCAGAAAGCTTTTCACATGAGGAGGAGCCTGATCCCTCCTGATCCTGATCCAGCCAGGGGTTAATCACTTCCCAGAAGATATGCAGCCCACCACAACCCTGCTCCCAGGGCTTGTGCTCTGCCTTGCTCTGCTCCTGCTTGCATTGCCCTCTAAAAAGCTTTTGCAGGCACTGTGTGTGCCTCGCAGCTGAATTAGAAATCAAGACCTGATCTCTGCCGATTCTAAGCAGTCATTTCCACAAAATGCCAGCTGGTCAAATAGCCCACTTAGCAAAGTACCTGTGGGCTAAATGTTATTCTCCTGGAACAGCCTCTGTGTGCAGCTTGCAGGGAGCAGAGTGATTTGGAGGTGGAACTCTTATTGAATGGTCACACTGTTGTATGCAAAAGGAGTAGATTTGAAGTATTTCTTAGAAAAATGAGTGTGGGTGAGGATAAGAGCCTTTCACAGGCATAAATCCAGGGGAAAAAAAACCATGTTAAACCAGTGCTTTTGTAGGGTAGGATGTGATTACACATGTATGGCACACATTTCTCCTGTCATTTGTGTTGTGATATGCCCAAAGGCATCAAGTAGCTTGTTTTTCCAGGAATAGACAACAAGTGTGATATATCTGGAAACCAGAAATTTAAAAAAAAAAAAAAAAAAAGAACATGCACATGGGTCAGTGCCTGATCCTTGTCCCTCTGAGCTTCAGAGTCATCTGTTATCTGTCCTCTCCTCTTCCTCTTCATGAGGAGGGGCTGAAAGCTGTTGGGGGGCGGAAGGAAAAATGCTGTTTCTTAGGGCCAGGGTATATTTTCCAACAAATGTTCAGTGGCCCAACCTCTTCTGCACTGAGGGCTTGGGAGCAGCTGCTGAACATCCTCAGGAACAGCAGGAAGGGGCAGAGGATGAGCAGGGGGATGGGGACTGGTCCCGATCCCTATGTCTTCATTGGCACTGCATCCCCTGGGTGCTCCTCTCCCTGGAGCTGGTCTGGAGCCACTGTCTGCCCCGAGGTGCTTCAGCCAAGTTACACAAGGCAGAAAATGACATATTGGCTGTTCTTGAGTTTTTCTAAGAAAAGGGAGGCTCCCAATCTCCAGCACACTCCTCTTTGTGCTAGACATGGGGTAGCAACCAAACCAGAGGAAGCACAGAAATGGACTTCTGGGAGGAGGTGTCAGGGCAATAAATAGCACATCATCTCTGAGCCAGCATCTTGGCCATCCTGCCTTGTCTGGGAAGGGCCCATGAGCAGGATTGTGGGAACGTTTCCAGGTTAAAATCCAGCTCCTTACACAGGCAGCACCATGTGGGGACTTCTTTCATCGAGCCAGAGGAATAAATCAGGTAGGAAACACATGCTGACACCTTGGGGTAGCAAGCAGGGGCACACCGTGGGAGGCCGATGGCACCAGCACCTGCTTGGCAAGCTCTCTGCTTTCCCAAAATTGTTTACTTTCCATGATTTCCAGTTACATAAGGGTTCTGCTTTATTTCTGCACACCCCAAGGTGTCGCTCCAAAGTGCGATGGGGCTGAGCTATAAACAAAGCCCTGGTCAAGCTGTTTCTCCTTAAGTTGTTTTTTTTTTTTACATCTTGGGGCTGGATTTAAAGTAAACCCTGTTTCAGGGGTGGTGAGGATGAGCTTGCCTAGTGCTAGGAGAGAGGGAAGGCTGTGACACGGGGAGCTGGACACAAGTGATGCTGCACCATCCCCACCTGTGCCTCTGTAGCTGCACTTAGACACCATCTGGCTGGGCTGGGTGCAGGTTTTGGTGCAGGCAGGCACCCATTTGGGTGTCAGGTGGTGAGGGCTGCCATGCAGAGGTGAACATGTACACTGTGAGGGATGTAAAAGCCAGAAGCAAGCATCAGCATCACCCCATGTGTGTGTGCAATATCCTAAATCAGGGTGTTTTGCATTCCCCTGCTGGGGGTGAAGCCAACGATGCTCCTTGCAGTGGGATGCTGGCTGTGTTGGGCCCTCAACCCATGTCTGCCCAGCTTCATGGGGAGTTTATTGTAATGGGGGCTGGGAGCTGCATCCCCTCACGGGGGGCTTCATTCCAGCCTCACACCCATGCTCCCTGCAGCCTCTCTGCTGTCATTTGCTGAGTGGTTTAATAATTCATAATTAATGCAACTTGTGGCCCTGGTTGAGCAGAGCACTGGGTGAGATTTAAGCACCTCCAAGTGCTTTGTTGTGGCAAGGCTGTAGAGGTGATGCTCATGAGGAATATCTTGGTGCTGTTGCTTTGCTTAGCCAATTGTTATTTCCTTTGGCAGTGTTTTATGGGATGAAAACTGTGGTGCTTAATAGGGGTGGGGAAGGACTTCAGAGGGGATTGTACAGCATGTTTTCAGCTGACCTTAATGTTGACCAGAAACCTGCTTTATGTTCCCAGCACTGTAACTACCTCGAGTTTTATATTGAATGCCTGCAGGCGAGCTGCAGCTTTCACTTGTGCTCATCCAAAAGGTGTTTCCATGGCTCCGGGGTGAAATATTGAGCCTGGCAGCCCCACGCAGTGGAGAACGGCAGGAAAATAACCTGCTGTGTCCACGTGTGCTGTGCTGCTGGCTCCAATCTGTCCACGGGAAGGACACAGCACACTGGTGGCAGCAGCTGCCATTGCTTCTCTCCCAGTGCAAGAGCCTCTGGGGTGCCGGGTGTCTCAGAGCATCATTTTGCAGAAGGAAGGTCTGGTGGGGTCAGGTCACCACCCCCCCTGGATTTGCAGCCTTGGAAAGGGCTCAGGGATGTGGTGACAACCATCCCGTGCCGTGGGCCAGAGCAGGGCTCCTGCTCCCCTGGATGGCCTCGTGAAACAGGTTCTCAGGTTTCCTTGTTGGATTAAAAAAAAAAAAAACAAACCAGTGCTGCATTCTGGGGTCTCCTCCCATGTGCACTTTCTTCCAGGTTAGGGCTCGCTCGGGTTATTAGCTGTGTTGCCAGATGAAACACTTCATTAAGAGGGAAGTGCAGCAGCTGTAAATAAATACTGGTAATTCAAGAGGATCAGGCCTGGGTGCACTGGTGGAGCTCCAAAATGGCAAATGAGTGCAGGAGGGGAGGGTCAGTGACACCTTCTCCTCATCCAGAGAAGTGCAGTACTGGAGCTGCAGAGCTGTTCTGCCTGTGCCCAGCCATCCACTGCCTTCAGATGTCTAGGAAAACCTTCTTTGCCCAGCTGCCTTCTGTTGTAATTGCACAGGAAGTGTTTTCCTCTTCTCAAAGCTGAAATTTTCCTTGCAGGAGTTCAGCAGACCCAGTGAATAATGTATTCCCCTCCTCTTTGCAGGCATTTTTTTCCATATTTGAAGGCTGTTGTTATATCCCCTTCAACCTTCTCTCCTCTAGACTAAACAACCCTTGCTTTTTCAAACTTTATTCCTAGGTTATATTTTCTGGATTAAATTTTTTTAGACAGATGGTTATTGCTGTCCTCTGAACTCAGTGTGGTCAGACTGGAGCACTCCGGGCTTGCTCCCAATGTGCCTTGCTCAGGCTTTGCAGCTCAGTGGGGAAGGGCAAAATCATGTAAGTAGCTTTGAAAGCCTAATCTTGCCTAACTCCTCTCACAATGCTTTACACCTTGCATTGGTTTAAATGTAAAGTTAAGCCTGGAGGCACTTACTTGTTTCATGTGAGTTAGAAGTTGCATCCTTGACCTGGCACCTGCTCTGGGCACTGTAAGAACCATGTGGAGCTCTCGGTGCCTTCAGTGATGCTGTAAAAGCACAGCTTTGCACCTGACTGAGCAGAAGAAATCTTTTGCTGCCACTGTGAGCAGATAAAGCAAAGTTTCCCTAACCCCAGCCACGCTGCTTGCTTTGGTGTCAGCTATTGCCTGACAGTTCTGATTAAGGCCACATTTGGCTGTCAGCAGCTGTGATTCATGTTCAGCTCAGCTCCACTGACAATCCCACTCTTTATTCCTGCCTTTCAGGAGGTCCTTGTGCATGCTTCCAAGGTGCTTTTCCCTCCCGGGGGGCTACTGGGCTTCTCTACCAGAAGGGATAGCAGGGATGTGGGGTGCAGTGCCTGATGTGACACAGAGCATCACTGGAGATTATGGCTCCAGCAGGGAGATGGTGTGTGCCAGAATTGCTCACACCAGTAACAGGAGCAGGGACCCTTGGTGGGCAGGTCCTTGGAGGGGACATGGGGGATGTTTCCAAAGGGTGGTCAGCAGGGTTGTGTTAGCTCGCTGGAGATCAGCGTGGCTTAGGAACAAAAAGGCACGAAGCTGGCTTGAAAAGCGTGTTGTTGTTAAGACAAAACATGGCTTTGACTTTTTTTATTACTCCAGCCTCTCCCATTTCCTGCGGCATTCAGCGATCGCCTCCACTTTACCTTCCTCTGTAATCATGAACTCCAGAAATGTCCTCATTAGCAGCAGAAAAGCAAACGAGGAGAGAGAAATGGCTGCAGCAGCTGGGACTCAGGGAGCAAAGCCAGATCATGCGAGACCCAGCAGCAGCTTGTGCTCAGGGACACCCTAAAGCTCTCCCTCGTGCCACCAAGGGGAGGATTTTGAACCCCCTGCCCATCTTTGCAGGATCTGTTGATCTTTTTAAGGCTGAGTCCAAAGAAACTGCTCATGACTGAGGTTAGCAAGAGCAGCCCTTGTTCAGGTTTGGCAAAGAGCAGCTGCTCTCGATGAGATGTAAGCAGCTTTTTGTTAAGGGGAAAAGAAGTTCATTCTTGAATTGTGGGCTGGGTTGTTGGGTGGTTTGTTTTGTTTTTTTTAATTAATTTACAAAGTCATAAATTCTCAGAGATTGCATAAGGGCTGTGCGTCACACTGAAAATCCTGCTGATGGTGCAGAGCTCTCTGGGTTAGGTCTGCACGGGGAGGTTGTCAGAGAGGGATGGGGAGAAGAGCGCCAAAGCAAACACTCTGCGTTTGATTTGGGGTGAAATGGATTTCCTTTGAAACAGTTTGGGAAACATGTTTTCCTGAGCTTGCAGTGCAAGTGCTAACTGCTGCCTGTTGTCAAGCCAACACGGAGATAGTCTGAATACAGTCAGAAAACACACCAGTGGCTGGGGCAGCGTGGGGTGTGTTGAGTTTCTCACTGATGGGTTGGCGCTGAGCGGACACCCCACATCTCTGCTGATGGGTTAAGGCTTTCTGGGCTGGAAGAAATCACTTTATGGGAGCTCAGGACTGATGAAAGCACCTTATAGGAGCTCAGGGCTGGAGGAAATCACCTTATGGGAGCTCAAGGCTGGAGGAAAGCACCTTATAAGAGCTCAGGGCTGGCTTGCCCATGGGAAAGACCCTGTGGGCCACCTTCCTGAGGAGAGCAGCCCAAGCAAGCTGGAGCTGATGTTCCTGGCTCCTGACCACATGCAGATCATTGGATATTAGCAGGCACGATATCCTGACCCTCCTGCCACCCTGCAGCTTACAAGGAGGTCTGGCAGACCCTCTGGGGCTCAGGTGTTTTCTCACCTCCTGGGAAACCAATCTGCATGCACGTGGCCAAGGCGGTGTGGTTCTGGGGGATGTGCAGTGCAGGGTGGTTACAAACCTGGCTCAGTCTGTGACCCTGTTTCAGCTTCCCCTGACATTGTTCAGTCCTTCAGGACGTGTCATTGTTGCACAAGGTGTGGGTGCTGGATCATGGCACCCCAGTTATCTGGGTGTGCAGGAAGCCTCAGGTTACCTCTGATGCATAATTTCTCACTGCCATCACTAGTTATTTCTGTTAAGTCACAGACAGCGTAGACATATGGGGAAGGAAGTTGTGAAAAGCAACTTGGAGTCTAACTAAAAACACCTTAAATTGGTGTCATTCCCCCAAAGGAGTAGCTGCCTGCTCTTTTAGAAAAAAAACAAAAAACCAACCAAACAAAAAACCCATCCTCTTGAAAGGGCTCTCCAGGACAGCATCTGAACCACTGAGTTGTCAAAAACCTCCGGCCAAACCCAGCGTTCTCCCTGCATCTCTGCTTATAGAAAACTCTCCTTAACTTTGGTTTTGGGTTTTTTTTCCTTCCTGTGCCCTTTCCCTTCACAGGCCTCTCTGCAGATGGCGGAGCCAAGCGCCAGGAGCACCTCTCCAGATTCTCAATGCCTGACCTGAGCAAAGACTCTGGGATGAACGTCTCGGAGAAGATGAGCAACATGGGCACCCTCAACTCCTCCACCCAGTTCCGAAGCGCCGAGTCCGTCCGCAGCCTGCTCTCAGCTCAGCAGTACCAGGACATGGAGCCCAACAACCTCCACAACCTCGCCAGCCCCCTGGGCTACCGGGAGCGACCGTCGCACGGGAGGATACACCAGAGCTTCGACTACGGCAGCGGGGTGCCCGGGGGGAAGCTGGGGGCACCCGAGGTCCCCAGGCACGCGCCGATGAGCGAGCGCACGCGGCGCCGAACTAACCCGCGGGATGAGGACCGGCATTACCGCCCGCACCGACCCCGGAGGTCCCGGAGGTCCCGGTCGGATAACGCCCTGCACCTGGCCAGCGAGCAGTGCTACAGGCTGAAGGAGAGACCCTCGCTGCGAGCCAGGGAAGACTACGACCAGTTCATGCACCAGAGGAGCTGCAGGGAGATGGTGGAGCAGGGTCCCCGCAGGGACGCCTACGGCCACTGTCCCCGGACGGTCTCGGATCTCGCCTTGCAGAACCACTTGGGGGAGAGGTGGGGGCCCTACTTCGCCGAGTACGACTGGTGCTCCACCTGCTCCTCCTCCTCGGAGTCTGACAACGAGGGGTATTTCCTCGGGGAGCCCATCCCCCAGCCCGCCCGCCTGCGGTACGTGACCAGCGAGGAGCTCCTGCACAAGTACGGCTCCTACAGCATGCCCAAGTCTTCCACGCTGGGTGGAAGGGGACAGTTGCACAGCAGGAAAAGACAGAAGAGCAAAAACTGTACCATATCCTAATGGCATCCTTGCCGGGCACCTTGGGAGAATGTAAATTAACTCACCAACTTGCACTGGTTTAGATCATGTAAGCGCTTTTATTGTAACAAAAAAAGAACAAAAAAAAAAAAAAAAAGAACCCGAAGAGTAGGGATTTGTAAGAAGGTTGTAGACTGGCTTCTAGAAATAGTCATAATCCTGGGCACAGTGAATATATTTTGCACATCTTTCTTTGGAGGGGAAAGAGAAAAAAAAAAAAAGTCAAAAAAGTTCACTTTAGCCTCTAATATTTACCCAGTAGTTTTTCCTTCTTTCTCCCAGATACTGCCAGCCTTTTGAGTTCCCTTTGTCCGTGTGTTTTGGTTACCACTGTTGACTCTCAGCATCACTTCGCCGGTAGCTTTTGCTTTCCATCATGGTTTTGTTCTCCAGTAGCCACGTTGGTTGGTAGGTAGCTTTTCTCTCTCGGACAGTGTGGGAGCCTAAGTTATTTCTGTGATTGTTGTAAATGCAATGTAAATGAGAGTTTGGAGAAAATATTTTTGTATTTTGTAATATCAGAGGAATTTCTATATCTTAGAAGTCACTGGGAAAATGCATGCACATTCAGAATTGTTTTCAGCCAGAGCTAACCAAACAGTACTTTGGCCACCCCCCCCTTTCCATCCCTCCAGCTTTCCATTTCATCATCAAATTTCTTAAGTATATCGGTTGTTTTGAGGTTTGTTTGTTGTTGTTTTTTTTTTTTTAACCCTTTTTTTCCCATTTGTTTCATTCCTGGTAAACAAAGAGAACACTTTTTGATTCATTAAATCTTGAAGAGGCCTTGGTGGCATTTTGAAGTCTGCTCACGCCTGTGATTTCAGGTATGCTCCATCAGAGAGAGGAACCCTGACAGCTGCAAAAGCAACCTTTTTTTTGTTTTTTTTTTTTTTTAATTATTCTAAAATAGGAAGGAACAGAACTACCAAATGTCTGCAAATGTTGTAAATGACCAAAGCCAGAGAAGGAATTTTACACCTCTGTAGAGAACGCTGAAGTTACTAAACGTCGAACTATTATCTGGAGTAAATAAAAGTGTAAATGGTGCAATTGTGTGATGTCAGCATGACGTTGTTTTGAATATAGACTTGTCTTATGGTGCTCTAGTCTCCTGGGTTATGTTAACTGCTGTTCATTACCAAGTGGAAGTCTCAATATTGCCTACTTATTGCCTAACAGAGAACGACCGCAAACTGCTCCTGCCCTGGAGAGGTGCCCGAGGCTGCTCATGGCTGAGGGGGAAGCTTGTCCCTGGGTGGGCCAGGACAGCCCCAGAGCTGCCTCACCAGGGCAGAGGGGTCTATAAATAGGGCTCAGCTATTGTGTTATGGTGGATGTGAGTTTGTTCTCTGTATACTTTAAACCATTGGGATGCTGCTGCCACGGCACGTCCCGGAGGACTGTGAGCCAGCGCTGGTTGTCCCGGTGCTTCCCGGGAAGGAGCAGGTTTACAAAAGGGGCTCTTGGCACCCAAAGATGCAGGTTAGTGCCTGAGGGTGTTAAGATTAAGCCCCAGGAGGGCTGAGAGGCATCTGCCATCATCTCAGGGTGCCCCTGCACCCCCCAGCAAGTCGGCCCCTGCCCTGCACTCCCCAGGGACACCCCCTTGCCTACTCAAAGCAGCAGATGCTGAAAAATTTTGAAGAAGGATGTCTCCACAGCACAGACTATTGCTAGGAATTTTTTTGTTGTTTGTAAAGGACAATGTGATAATTATTATTCCTTTAAAAAGAAAAACACACACACAAAAAACAAACAGAAATTACACTTAAGTATATTTAAAAAAAAAAAAAATATGTTTTTTCCAGTTGGAATAAATGGAAGTATTCATCCAAAGGGCAGAGTCTCGTGTGTATTTTTACTCTTAAGCACTGTGTGTTAATTGTGAGTAGAAAACTGGCTTTTCATTTAGCTGGTATTGCAATGAAAGCAAAAAACTCAGCTCATGCCCATCCCTTGACATGGTTTCAGTGGGCAAGGAAAGTCAGCAGAGGAAAATCTGCACACCATGGACCTTCCTGGGGTTGGTGACACAGTCCCATTTTTTGGTGCTAAAAAAAGCCAAGTCTTCAGCTGATGTAAATCAGAGCAGCTCAGCTGAAATCCCTCAGAGGCCTCCTGTTTATACTGGGGGAGCTTTCAACCTCTGATTTATAAATAACAGCCCATTTCTTCGAAAGATCACAGATCTTTCCATATTTCCTAACACAGCCCTGGTAACTCAGGTAGGGCCATTGCTTTCAGCAACAACTACGACATTAATGCAGGTTATTATATAATTGGCATTTAATATGCAAAATTTCATTCATTGTATGTGATTAAAAGCACAATGAACTCTCAGCTCTGGTACAGCTGAGCTGCTCTTGGTACAGTGGGAACCTGAATTCTTCTGCAAAGGGTGAAAAATTCATCCCCTGCTTTTTCCCCTTTCCTTGATTGCTGCCCTGCTCAGGGGTAACAGAACAAGCTTTAATGACTCCTTGCAGCAGAACTGCTGCACCTTTTCCTGTGCAATTTTGCATGGATATTCAGGGCCCACTGTCCTCATGGATGGGACAGTCTCCCTGCTCATGTCACTCTTCAAAATCCTGTTGTCAACCCAGCTGTAATGCCACACAGGAATGGGGACAGGCAACAACTCAGGGAGTGCAGAGTATCTCAGGTGATGCTCCCCTCCAGCAGGCTCTTCACCAGCACTGGGGAAAGGTCTGGAGTCACATTTTTGGAAGAAAGACAGTGCTGTCAAAATAATGAGTCAATAGGACGTTCATAAATGTGCAAATGCCACTTCCAAACATTTTGAGTTTTTGTATGGGCTCCAGAAGTCCCATACACTTTGAGATACACAGTTTAAAAGAAATGAATTGGTGATTTTTTTTTTTTTATTTTTTTTTTTTTTATTAGCCCATTCAGGGTATGATTAACCATTTCTGACAAACCCACTGAGCTTGACGGATGGAGCTACAAACCTGTAAAATTTTGCTCTGTTGCCATCTGGGCTTGCTGGCTTACATCTCTGCATGAGGCTTCCAGTGTCCCGTGAGAGCAGGGGGCACGTGCAGCCCACTGTATCCAAGAACTTACTAAAGGTGACACCACCTGAGGCTGGGGAGGGTGTCAGCAGGGCCAGTTTCCAAGCAGAAAGAGCAGGACACTTTGGCCAAGGGAGTGGGAAGCTTTGTGCTGGTGCCCCAGCAGCTGTGTTACCAGAGTCAGCCTGGCACACTGTGCCTGCTGCTTCAAAAAATAAAATAAATACATCTAAGCAGGTCTTCTACTGCCACAATTTTAGATCTTTTTTTTTTTTTTTTTTTCCTTAAGACTTACTCAGGAAGGCATGTCCAGTGTGACCCCAGGGTGATGGGATGGTTTCAGTGGTTCCTTGCCCATCCCAGCATGGAGAGCCTTGTGATGCTGACCATGGCTTTTGTCTGCTTTTCATTACTGGGCTCAGAGTGTGCATTGTGTCCTGTGAGCTGGTCCTGAGGACACAGACACACAGCCCTTCAGCAGCTGCTACTCCATTGCAAAGCCAACATTCACATCACATGCTTGGCCACAACCCTGGCAGGAGAGCAGCATCCTTGTGTCCATAGTAAGGCCTCTGCAACACCCAAAATGCCCTGACATGGACAGCATGTTGGCACCAAAGCCACTGGAGCTGTGCAGAGAAGCTTTCAGCACGTTGAGGCTTGTTGAGGAAGCCCAAAAGCCACAAAGTCTTGAACCCATGAAGATAAATGATAATCAGATGAGCAGACCCTCTGTGGGAAAAACGTGGAGATAAGAAGGCTGAGGTTAGAAATAATCAGAACCACCCTGATCTGGAAATTGTTATCTGCAGATAATCCTATATTTGCAAACAGCCCAAGTGGCTCTGGCTATGTGGCCACCACCAAGCTCCTGGGATGAGCAAGGGTGCAAACACCAACCCTAAGTGCTCAATGGCTTTGAAAACCAAGCTGCTTGTGAAGAGGTGAAAATGTGCAGCTTAAAGAGAGCAGCATTGGGTGGCTGTGTAAGTAATGAGAGCTGTTAGATGAAGGCTGAGGGCTGCTGTTAAAAAGGCATGCATTTAGTGCCAAAATTTAATACCTCCAAAAAAACCCTGCCTGTCCAGCATGGGACCAAACTTGGCCCCTGCTGCCCCCAGTCTCTGCCCTCTCCCTGGTTTCCAGCTAATCTGGATCCCTGGGCTGTGAGTTGCCATGTTATCTAAATAAAAATAAAAATTAAAAAAATTCAAAATAATCCCTGTTCCTTGCCCTTACACACAATTATGCTATTCTTGAAAACTAGGCTGTCCTCATTCTCCTGAAGATTAGCTGCCACCTCGACAGCCAGGGGAAGCTCATTAGCTAAGAACAATTTCAGAGCTTTTTTTTTTTTTATGCAACACATTTTCAGCCCAGATCCTTAAAACAGCTCAGGAATTCAGTCCCTGTTTTAATACAAGGGCAATTGGTGGCCAAGGATGGTCAGGGTCATGAACAAGTCACTAGGGAGATGGGTCCAATTTCCAAAAGCATCCACAAATTGTGCCCCATCAGGGCATTTATAAACCGTGCCAAATAAAACTTTTTTTTTTTTTTTTTTTTTCTCTTAAGAACTGGATCTGAATCGAGCCTGTGAAGGGGGAGTCTTGTCAGCCAGGTCTTATCTACCCATCTCCTATGGGACCCAGAGCAACCACAGGCAAGAGCTGACCCCTTCCCACCCTGTCACTGCTACATATAAATTCACCAGCCCAGGTGCTTTATGTGTCCATTTTCTGAGCTGCAGCTGAGCAGCTCCCTTTGCACTTCTGAGAGAGAGATCACAGCTTTTCTTTTTGAGTTGCAGACAAACACCCACCAGCTGAAGGCTGGCAGCTGGATATACAGGTAGTTTGGTTTTGGAAGTCCCACTAGCACCTGCCTGTGTCTCCCTTAGGAAAGACCTTCCTATTTTCCACAGCTATTTCCATACTTTACAATCCTGAAAGAGGGGAAAAAAAGGCATTTATTACCAGGCAGGTACTGCTAGATGCTGACAGCTCATTTGTTAGGGAGCAAGACATTCTTACCGTCACTTCTAGTGGCAAGAATGCCTGTCTGGACCTTTGAACACTAAAAAAAAAAAAAAGAAAAAAAATTAGTTTAAATTATTTAAGTCTCTGCCCACCAACCCTGGGCACCAGCACTGTGCTGTGTGCCTCTCTCCATGACAGGGCTCAGCTTCATCTGCCTCCAGGCTTCATCCTCCCCTGGGAGGAGCAGAGGAAATCATATTTTAGGCTTAACCCACCTTAGCTTGGTGACCAAGAACCCTTAGCCACAGCCCCACCTTTGTGCTTCTTCACTTCATATTAATAACTCAGCAAAATTACCAGTTTCCCTGTTTAAGGCAAACCCAGTCATTTGCTAAGGCATTCTCAGGAGAGTTTTCCTGTCGTAAAAGCAAATATTTATATCTGCTCTGCTCTTAGAGGCTCTGGATATGATCAACTCTTAGGGCAAGATTTAGCTGAAAGAGCTGATTTATAAAAATGCATAAACAAAGCCCTGTGAAGCAAGTAAATTCAGCCTAAATAAAGCATTAAAATCTGAAGAGCACACATCAGATCACAGTATATATATGTGTGTGTGTGTATATATATATATACACACACATGTAGATACATATATATATGTGTGTATATATATGTATATATAAGTGTGTGTATATATATACACACATTTAATTCATACAATCAAACAGGCAGCTTGCCTTGCTGGGATGCCACATCACCATCACCCCAGGAGCAAGCCCTGAGCCAGGCTGTGTGTATATTTAGGCAGTGTCTCTACCAGCACGTGCCCTGATTTATAACAAACCCAGCCCAGCAATCTGCTCCAGCCACCTCATGCTTCTGCTCCATGCCTCAGTTTCCCCATCTCCAAACCTGCATTGCAATGATGTTTTTACCAGGAAGGAGCTTCAAAAAAAAACCTCGAGTGAGGAAAACTGCCTAAACCAGTTCTAATTTAAAGCAGTAGCTCTGGCTCAGGGTTTGAGCCACTTTTGTTGGCAACTGGGTGTGAGCATGCTCTGGCCCTTGCCCCAGCTCATTTCCCATCAACACAAGCCTCACTTAGATCCTCACTGCTCGAAAGAACTTGCTTCAGCTGTATACAAGATCATTTTTTTTTCTTTGTTTCTGTAAGTCAGGGTTTTAATTGTCAGTTACTTACTCATGAGTACTCTTCTATGACTGATGCTGGAGCAGACTCAAGCAGTTTTTATTTTGGTCCTTGGTTTAATTAGCTTTTTCGGAAGAGCAAAGCAGGGCAGAGATCCATCCTCCCCGCTCATCACATCCTCCTTATTTACATTTTTCCAGTATCCCGAGTAACTCAGCACAGAAAACAAACAAATGAACTCTGAAACATATACAAAACATCTGGAGATGCTGCAATTCAGTAATTATTGCTACTCATTCCCAATGCACACCAAGTGCCTGTTGGAAAGGCCATTAATATATTGGCCTGATGGATGCTGCCAGATGAGCTCCCCCCAGCCCCATCTGCCTGGGTTGGGTCTCACCTTGACTCACTGCCAAAAGCTGAAACATTGGAATTTCTGGTCAGCAGCAGCCTCTGGAGCTCTTGGCCCACAGCAGTAAATACAGCTGGTCAGATCAGGGCTGTTGAATTATTTATGTGATTACTTCAAAACAGTCAATCCCTGCCTGCACTGGCATGCTCCATCTTTCCTCAACTCAACATGGCTGGTAAGCAGTTTATGAATAGTTGGGAAGTTCTGCTGAATTCATAGATTACTGTAAAAAAAACCCAAAAACCCCAAAGAGTTAAAAAATGCTGAGTGAAATATTTTTGTGTAACACACTGCACTCTGTTCACATGGCTACAGGGGAGGAAAGGGGGGCTGGGGAGAGCTGCTCCATGGGTTGGCCCAAAATTAATTTGTAAGATTTCAGGCCAGCAGATGTGATGGTGCAGGGGAAATGGGGAAAAGGGAAAAGGAAGAAGTAAAGTGAAAAGGGAAGAGTAAAGGGATGGGAAAGGGAAAGGAAAAAGGGAAAAAAGAAAAAGGACAAAGGGAAAAAGAGATTGGGAAGGAGAGGAGGCTCTCCCCCAGGCTGGGTACTCAGCAGCCCCCAAATTTATTTGGGAATTTGCAATTCACACCTGGCCCAGTTGTGTTGGTGGAGGGATTTGCTCAGAGGACACGAATCTTTGAGTATTTATGAATGTAATCGTTTATGGAAAAGGACAGAAAGAGAAGAAGTTGACTTGGGATGCTCAGAGAGCTGAAGCAAACAAGCATCGCTCTCCATGGAGGCTTTAGTGCAGCCCCTGAGATCTCTGCCTTTAATGCTCCGTGCTTGTTAACAGCCAAGAGAGCGTGGGAAGAGCCTGTCTGGGGGGAAGAAAGGCAAAAATCTCCCAGTATCACTTTCATAATTCAGAGTTTCAAACTAATGCTGACGAGAACGTCATTATTGCTGAGCATCTGCTGGGCTCAGGGAGTAAAATTCCTTTTATTCGTCTCAAGTGTCAGGATTTTCCAGTGCAAGAAATTTTCAAGTGCTTGTCTCAGTCCCTGCTTGTATGCAAATGATGCTGTAACAGTTCTTAGACTGAACGACCTGAATTTAGCTGGCATCACTCAAAGCATCTGTCAGCCTTGTCAGAAAAGAAATACTTCTATTCTTTCAGGTCAAAACAATCCAAAATTGTTACTAGAATATTGAGACAGTTTAAGACATGAAGAGTAAAATGAAAACGGTTCAAAACCATTTTTCCTCTCAGTGAAGGTTTAATTTATATTTTCTTTCTACACGTAATGTAATTTTTTTCACAGGTAACATGTTAAAATCAATTTCTTGCAGTGCAATACACCAGTTCTCCATTACTGGGCAGGGCTGGATTCAATCACATGTACAGGAGGAAACTGGAATGGGGAAAGAAAAGACCTAAGGCATGGACAAAAAAATAGTAAAAAATTAAGCAGGGACTTGTGCCAAGGATTGGAAGCAGAAATCGAGGCTCCAAGATCAAACACTTGTGGGGATGCTGCAAGCAAAGCTGAAGAAACAGAGGGGATCTCCTGGGGATCCTGAGCTGTCAGGATGGATTTAGGAACTGGGAGGCTGCCAAAGGAGGCACATCCCTCACACAGTTACTGCAAGTGCCCAATCCTGGCACACGCAGGTTATACACCCTCACTCACCACTGCTCACTGCAAAAGCCAAAGCGAGCAGCCCTGACTGGACTGGGCACCCACCTCCAGCACTGAAAGCAGATGGATTTTCATTTACAGAGGTGAGCACAAGGATCTCCCTCTCCTGCACACTCACACGGAGTTCTGCATCACAGCCTCTATCATTTAGATGTGGAACTGTGAGGAAATAGCATATTATAATAACAGCATGAATATATCCCTGGAGCTCGGGATGATAAGGCAGTAATCAAGTTTCAGCAGTGTGGAGCGAGATACCACAGAACTCTTTCCTTAAGATAAGCACATCCCAGGACCAGTGTGATACCCTCTCCCCTCTGGCGTGCCTGGGCATCCAGAGAACTGATTTCTCCAATATCCACTATATTAAACTATAACCAGAATATCCAGATCAAAATCAGATCCCCATGGGCTTTGGTCTAATAGTCCGGATAACCACACTGCCTTCCTTTTCATAGCGTGTGATTTATTCATAGCACCTTGGGAAATGAAGAGCCTCATGAACAGTGGGAGTGGACTCCATACCTGCAAAAATAATATTTTCCTCTCACTGATCCATTACCACCACCTTCCCAGCAAAGGAAAGAGCAAACAAACTGCTGCCCAGCAGCATCCCGAGCCCTTTGCCCACCTGCAGAGCACACGCTCCTTGGGCTTCTACCAGGGCACAGCATGAGGCCTGGGGACATTTCCTCAACACAACCTTAACCTGATTCCCCCACAGGTGGCATGACTCTGGATTTCAGGCTTTCAGAAGCCTGAATTTCTGAGGTTTGTGGCTGGCTGAGCCACCTGACCTGCCAAATGCCATTTGCAGAAGCATGCTTGAACTTCGGGATGGGCAAGAGCTTGAGCAGAACCATGGACATTTGCTCCCAGGGGTACCATGAGGACTCTGCAAACGTGCTGCATCCCACCCAGGCAAGGCAAGCAGTGAGGTTGAACTGATTGCTGCAACCATGACACAGTATCTCAGTATTACATAATTTTGTCTTTCTAAATTAAGGGCTCGGAGTGGGTAGATGACAGAAAGTACAATGGGACATGTGGTGGTGGTGGTGGTGGTGGGGATTGCAAACTCTAGTTTGAAAAAGTGAGGAAAAAAGACCAACTGTTTCCCTTGACTTCCCTCACGGTCCCAAGGGCAGGCACACAGTCCTGAGTACAAGGAGGGAAACACAGATACCTCTCCAGCCCTTCCCAGACAACTGGACCATGCTGTGAGATGCCAAGGCCACTTGGTCCTTGTCTCTAACTTTCCACTGAAAATGTACTGATTTCCTCAGGTGAGAAAAGAGCATTTGAAGTTCTAGCAAAAAAATACAAGGAGATACAAGTTCCTGTGAGATATTTTTACCTATTTCATCCCATAGCTTCAATCCCATAACTAGGTCTCCTATCCCTTCTTTTGATGCTCTGCCCCATTTATTGGCAACTTTCTGACCCCGTTCCCATTTCAGGTAATATTTTTTTCTTTTAGTGTTCTCAGAAGAGGGGGGAAAAAACAAAGATTCGTCACCTTTACTCAGATGACTGAAATCTTTAAGACCTGCTCTAACTTTGTATTTCAAAGGACATGATCATGGTATCAGAGTAGGGTATCTATAAAGTAGAAGACAAATATATAGATTTCTATATATAAAGTAAGATATATATAAAGTAGAGGTATCCATACAGCAGACACATCCCAGCCTGTGCCCTGGTGGTCCAATGGGCCTCCTATTATTGGAACCTGAAAGTAGAGGGCTTCCCACACCCTGGAGCAGCACTGGGTGCAAGAAATCTGATTTTCTTCAAGCAAACCTAAGCATAAAAAATGCAGACAGTGGCAGAGCACACACTGCAGCCTTAAGCAGGGGCAGAGAGGACGTGTGTTCCTCTTGCATTTAAATCAGAGTCACACTTTATTAACAGCAAAGAACCTTCTTGCCTGTGAAATGGTACATGCTTCCAGTCAGATCTGAGCAGTGAAACCATATTCCCTAATGCCAAATCTAAGAATAGATGAGCCTTGTGTCAAGCACATCACCTTTTTATCTGATAGATGCTTATTAAGTGAAGACAGAATATCTGTTGCATAAAAGCAAGCCACCTGCTGCCAAACAGCAACCTTCACTCTGCCTTAGATAAATGTGTTCTCAGCTAATTTATGCTAATGCCCTGCTTCAAGTTACACCACGCTTGCCAAATTTTGAAAGACCAGATTTCTCAGTGCTACAGCACAACCCCAGGAGGCACCAACCCCTCCTCTGATGGAGGCACAAACACTCAGTGTTGGCTGCAGCTCCCTTGGGGAAACTCTTGGCCAGGTCAGCCTGAGAGCATCGGGAAAAGACTGGACCCAGGATATTTGGGACAGAGATTTGGCACGGTGAGCTCCTCCTGTCAGCCCAGCTCCATGTGCAGACAGAGGTCTCGGGCTCATCTCTGTTGTTCCCAAGAGCTTCACCATTTTGGTGAGTGAGTCCCTCTCAAGCCACCCAGGACCTCGCCCATGCTCTGATTTCAACAACCATCTCTCCAAGCAGCCTGTGTCCCTGAGGAGGGATGAGCAGGAGCAGTTCACCTGGCTTACAATCAGCCTTGGCATCTCCATGGCAACTCCAGCGGATGCTGCACTCCTAATGGCTCCTAAGGAAAGCAGCAGCAGCAATCAGGTTCTGTCTTGGTCATCTCCAAGGGAGCAAGTGGATAATGTGGAAGAAATCAATAAGAGGCATTTAAACAGCTTTGAATAGTGTAATTGCCACAGAAATTCCTCTGCATTAAAATGATTCCTTAAAAGGCACAGTATGTCCTCTGCCTCAGTTTTTGCTCTGCTGCTGCTGGGCACTGGTGTCCTGCAAAGGTCCATGGAAGAGGCTGAAGGGGACAAGGAGGGGTGTGCTGCTCTTGGATGGGTTCTCTGTACCAGGACTTGGTTTCACTGGTAAAAGATCCCAAACACGAGAAATTCAAGATCATTAACATGGTGCATCTTTCAACAGAAACATACCAGAGAGAGAAGCACCTGAAAACCTGCTGGAAAACCTGTCTCATTTTAAGACATTTGAGAGTCGTGACCTTAACTTCTGAGTCAAAGACTCAGCCCTCCCCACAACACCATCTCAAATCCCCAACCTTCACTTTGCTGGAAGCAGGTGGGTGGCTGTGCTGTAGGAACCCCAAAGGGATTTTTGGCTTTCTAGAAAAGTGAAAAGTGTATTTTTCACCCACAAAAAAATGCCTCATGGGAGGTTTGCACCCTGACCCTGGGACAGGAATACACCTGACACCTCCCAGGCACCCACAAGAGAGGGTCATGTCCTACTTCACAGCTGGGGTGCATCCCTGAAGACCACTGGGCAGGATTCAGCCCACCATTGCTATTTAGGAGCCAAAAGGCATTTCTGCCTCATCCTACTCACCCCCAGTCTCTGCTGCCATGGTGGAAGCTCTCCCCAGTGGCCCCTCCAGCTCTATGTATCAGGATATCAGGGAAAATAAATTACACAGGTTTTAGGGTTAACGTGTTTGCATTCATATTCCAAGCCTTGCTTTCACATCTATAACTCATTTTCCAACATCTTCAAGCAAATTTCACACTGTTGGAAAAATGTCAAGGGCTTAATCCGATATGTGTGATATTTACTGATGCCACTAGGGAGAGATGATCACATCTTCCACTCCCCATCATGTTTCTTATGAGAGTGAAAACATATCAGGAGAATTCACTGGGTTTCGCTATGCTTGATAAATGCAAATGAACATAAATCAAACTATCTGAGGAGCACAGACAAATAACTCTGCATTAAGAGACCCATGGAAGAGCTTACAGGACTGAAAGCTTATCTGGTTTTTCCAGTTGTAGTAGATGGTCTAGAAGTACGTGGCTTGGCTGACAAACCTTGCCATGGCTGCACTTGAACTGCATCACAGAGCATGACCTGAAGTCCAGGACCAACCTCCTGCAAGCCTTCTGCTTGGCATCAGCTGGATGAAGAGTGGAATTGAAGACAGCAGGAAGAAAAGGCAGATGGATGAAAACTGCAGTGCATCAGTACTAGGATTTTCCTAGGATTTTCCTCGGATTAGTTTATTCCCTGGAATATCAAAAGGAAAAATGTCATCCTGGCCTGGCTGATGCCAATACCCACATTGCCACCAGGAGCCCTCTTGGGCCTGTGGATTAAATTGAGCTATTATTAATGCATGACATTCTGCTGATACCCAAATATCAATCAATATTATTGAATTCAGTAAATTTTGCTCTGAGTCTATAACTGTAACTTAATTTTGCCAAGACTTAGATATTAAAAAAAAAAAAAAGAGCTGTTCCTGAGGCTTCATTTTGGAAAGACATTCAGATCTCAGAAATAGGACTTGAAGTGTTAGTGGCAAGGAACATGTTTAATTAGATTCATGTCTGAGAAGTCCCCAGCTGCTCTGCAGACAAACAGAAATATCTGAGATTCCTTCCACTGCTATGGAGATCCAGAGATTGGCTCCTCTCCCTGTTGCCCCAGTCTGAGAGACTTGCACATGTGATTATTATCTGGTGCTGTTGCAGACAATACAGGATGCCACACAATCTCTGAGCACAGAGCAAATATTCCAGTGTTTTGTTTCAGAATTACTTCTACCCTGGTCATTTCAGAATCTGAAAAAGTCTTTGCTACATATATATATTTGAAAAGGCTTTCTGGAAGTTGGACATAGCATGCTTTCATTATGAAATAAAAATGCCTCATGTGCTCAGGATGGAAAAAAAAAAAGATCCCTGGCTTTTAAGAAAGCTTGGTGAGCTTATTAAAAACAAGACTGCTCACTATGCAGGTTGTCCTGCCAAATGAAAAATTCCCTCCTCTCTTCTCAGGCTTGTAAGCTGCTTTGTGTACTCAAGATGTCTCCTTCCAGCATCCAGCACATTTTCATGAGTAGTCTAACTTGGAATAAAATATCAGCTGCCATAAAGAGACCTCAGTGCAGCCTCACCTCAGCTTCATCCTCATGGGAAAGGGATGCTGGGGAAGCCACTGGTGACAACACCCTCTAACCCCATGGACCTTGGGAGTAGACCCACATGCTGCAGGGAACCATCATACCCAAACCATGTGTTTGGGGAGAAGCTGAAACAGGAACCATGTGCCAAAACCACAGCCAGCCATAAACACCATGGCTTGAGAAGAAGTGAGGTGTGACCACTCCCAAAATCCACATCCCTGGAGCACTGCAGCAAGTCCAACCACATGTGGAAAGATGCAGTTTGGGAGTTCCAGCTCCAGCCACAATTCCCAGGCCCATCTCACCAGCCCAGCTGCTTTTTCCCTTTTCTTTCTTGTTCCACATCCATCACCCACCCCATCCTGGCTTTGAGACAAAGGTACAGGGCATGGTGGGGTGATGAACACAGGGGTTGGCCCTCCACTGCCTTCTGCCCTCTAATTTCCTTGGACATCCCTTGGACTGAATAGTCCATCCCACCACCTGGTCTGGTCTTCCCTCTAATTTCTCCTGCCACTTATTGGACTTCTCCATAGCCCATCCCACTCTCTGGGAGGAACTGGGAAAAGATACAGGTAGGCACAGTGCAAATCAGGATCCTGGCACCTCCATGTGGGGGAGCCCAGCTGAGCATCTCCAGGTCCTAAAGAGCTATATCAAGATAAGGAATATCACCCAGATTCCACTGGACTTGACAGTGAACAACACCTATTGCAAGGATCAGCTGAGCATGGAGATTGCTTCCAGTGGAGAGTGGAGCAAATCAAATCTCTGATCAGTCTGTTATTTAAAAATTACTTATTTCCTTTAAAAAAGCCCTCCAGAGGGAGAAGTGGACTTCTTGATCTAACAAAAAAACCAAACTGCACAGAACAGCTCAATCTCAATAACTCTCAAGTCTCCCTCCTCCCAAGGAAGGCCACACACTGCTGGCAAGCACCCAAAGGTTTTCCCAGAAGTGGAACAATTTTTTACCCTGTAGAGCAGAGCAATTCACTCAGCACAGCTGCAAACTCCATGTTTCAGCTGACCAAGGATGAGATGAGTAAGAGCAACTGCAAGGGTGAATCAGCACTTCAGGAACTTTGAAGATTTGCTCTCAGTAGCCAGAAAAGGCATTCCTTACCCCACAACCACCCCAAACTGGACCTCTTGCTCCCTCACTGAGTGGAGTCAGTGGTGCCATTTGGGCAGGTGCCTTGGTGATTTGGGACAATTCAGGACTGGACCACACACAGCTCATTTGCTACAAGAGATCACATTTTCCAGGTGAATTATCTGCATGGCTTTCTCTTTCCCAAACTTCTTGATTCCCACTTCTCTCACAAGCAATTAAGACTGTTTAAGACGATGATCACTTTAGACTTTGAAGATTTTTTTTCTCTGATCTTCTCTGTTTGTTCCTATAAATACAGCCTCAAATATTGTGGCATTCTGAATGTTTTCTGCTTCAGTAACAGCCTGGTAATTGTAATTAGTTTTGTCATGGTGGAAATTCAAAAATCTGGTCTGAATGTGTTCCTTTGAATTTGGTTAAAAGGCACTTTTTGAGCTGACAATCATCCTGACTGGAGCTTGTGAGAAAGAGCCAAATTCTAAACTTACGGGAAAGGCTCATTTTACTGCAGGGCTGAGAATCCTCTGTCTCAGAGCTCACTGGCTTCTCAAGGTGCTAGCAAGAGCCAGAGCAAATATTTCTCTGGGCTTCCACTTTCATGCAGTGTGTTTTAGATTACACTTAAGTGGATTCAGAAGAGGAAGCTGGGGGTGGTGGGAGGGAAGGAGACGAGGAGGTAAGAATGAAAGGAGGCAGCACATGGGAAAATGGAAGGAAACAGTCAATAAAAGAAAAATATGGTGCACAAAAATGGTGAGGAGGTACTGGTGGGCTTGAAAGAAAATCATACAGAAAGTTCAGAGTTATTTGTACCAGACTGAATAGATAAGGAGAATAAGGATATGTGTAAGGGTAATGTAGCAAAAGATTGCCAGAATCTGCTCTTTTGAGCCTCCTCTTTCATTCCAGAAGGTACCAAATCTGGCTCCACTGTGCTGTTGGGAATTCATGTTGGTTACCTTGCCCCAGGAGAAGCTAATCCTTTGTATGAGTCCTTCCACGGGTGATGTTGCCTCTTTCTTTATCCAGAATATGCCTCTCCATTCAAGGATGAAGTGACTCTGCCCTGCAAATCATTTCCACAGCAACATGAGGAGTGCAGTATATATTATGGCATCCTGCAGCACCTGTATAGTGCTACTGGGACATACAGGAGATATAAAAATAAAAAATTAAATTGGGCATGAACTTCTGCAGTTTTGCAAAACAGAAACCAAGGGCAAGGCTGCCTCTTACTCTGGGGATAATTGTCATGGAAACTACAAGTAAAGTAGCACATAAAAACAGCAGTAAGTATGAAAAAGGAAGCTGAAAATAGCTGCTCCAGGAATGTTTCTTTGCAAAGGTTCTAGACATTAAAAGTCAATTGAATAGTTTAGTAATTTTAGATGTTCTTGGAAAGTGAATTTTAAAGGACAAAACAGAAAATTATGGCTCAGCAAAAACTCCAGTAGAAAAAAATCTCTAAAAGGAAAATGAATGCAAGTAAGACTCCTGCAAGCTTTATTGTACACATACCTACGGATGTATAGATAGCTCACACATCTGCATGAGTATATATATAAGTACAGTGTGCATACATAGTTATATGTATAACTATATATAGTGTGTATACATATATATGTAATTATATGCTATATATATACACTACTGAAGAAAATCATACTGAAAAAGGAAGCCAGCACAAAACAAATACCTCCTGCATCAGAGGATGAGAAGGTTTTTTACAGGTTAATTTGACTGAAGTCCAAAGCCTTGAGCAGGAAACAAAGTTGCTTGATGAGTTGGACCAGTGTCTAAATGGCATCTGACCAAGGATGGCTGTGACAAGAAAATACACACTGAGGGGGAGATCCAGCAGCAGAATGGATGGGGGCCAAAGAGCTGCAATAATCAGAAAATACATGAAAGAGGAAGCTCAGGGTGTCTGCAGAGAGCCCCAATGGGTGGGAAGCAGGGTGCAGCCCCCAAAGAGCCAGGAGATGTTCTGCAATTAATAGCAAGTGTTTGATGGGCACAAACCAGGACACCTTTGTCTCTGCTCAAGAGGGCAGCAAACTGTGTTTCACAGAGTGCTTTTTCTTTGCTGTCAGGAACACCTCCCCGTGCCAGAAGGGTGATGGCACTTCCAGGGTTATTCTTTCAGCCAAAATTGCTGGTGGGGTGATGCACATGAGCTGCAAGCACAGGAGCAGGGGTTGGGGTCCCAGAGCAGCAGGTACAGCCTCCATGGGATGGTGCTGGGAATGGCAGGGCAGGATTCAGTGCAAACACTGAGGAATGGGATGAAACATGGAGGTGCTGTCATGCACTAAGAAAACATGAAAAGGCCATTTATGTTAGAGAGGGAAGACTGGGTTTGTAAAGGAAAATTCCACCTGGAGGATGCAAGAAGCAGCAGAATTTATACTGCCTCCCTCACCAGCACACACTGCTGGCTGGGGCCAGGATCATCCTGCTCCATTATTTATGTCACATTGGAATAAGCATTGAATAAATGGGAATAATCCCACAATAGCAAATGATATCCATGATCTAGTAACTGCCAAGCTGTTCATCTCAGCAGGTGAGATGAAAAGGTTTGATAAGGGGTGGGTACCTGAGAAGTGCTCCAGCACCACACTGAGTTCATGTCAGGGGTGATTTTAGAAGCTGGTAATACCCACACTATGTAACAAATAATGATCAGAAACTCAAACTGCACCCCTAAAGGAGTCAACAAAGGGAGAACCATCTCATTTACCAGAGGAGGTAACACATGAAAAAAAGAAAAGTACAGAAAGCAAGAGATGGGGTATTTATGAAAAAAATGTGGAGGTAGAGGCCTCTTTACTTCTGAGTGTTTACAACACAGAAAGATATCCAAAGGAACTAATTACACAGGTTTTTTTACTCCATAATGTCAAATCTCAGCTGAAGAAGCTTAAATATACAACCAAAAGTTACAGACACTGCTGTAATACCACTAATAACACTAGCATTTATAGAGGGCTAAATCACACTTGCCTTGCTTAAGGCCCTTCCCTCTGACCTTTGAAGGTTTGGTCTCAAGATGTGATGTAAATCATCTGGAGAGTTCTCTTCACCTCTACAGGATGAAGGGTATTCCTATTCTGGGAAAACAAGGTTAGTCTTCTGAATGAAAAAAAAAAACCAAGGGTATTGGAGGTACTTGAGCATCAGTACCTCTGCCTCCCAAAGTCACTCAGACACCTCTGTGCAGGAGCAAAGCAGTTTCCAGCAGCTGAGGAGCACCCTCCAGCACTGCAGAGATAGACCCCCAGTTCCAGATGATTTGAATTTTCTGCACAATTAAAACTGACACAAAACCCCCTGAAGTATCAATCCAGTTATTTTCACCCAGGCTGAAGTTTCTCAGGCTAGCAACTTGTAAGTGCAACACTCAGGGGGCTTGGCATTGGGGCAGTACAGAACAGCACTGCAAGTGTCTACCCTCAAATCCCACTCACTCTGGGACTCACAGAGCACTCAGGAGGAGGAAGCAAGAGCAGATTCTTCAGCTAAATTAATGCTCAAGTCAATGGGCATTTGGTAGATGCTCTCCAGGCACACTGGAGTCTGCAGCAATGGCCAGAGATAAATTCCCACATGTTTCAGAGAAGTACTTTGCCCTGTGAAATCAGCAGGAAGTTCAGACTGTGTCCACTCCACCACTGGGTTTGTTTTAAAAGGCAACACAATGTTAAAATGTCACACTGGTGTTTGCAGCCAACACCACTTCCCTTGGTTAATAAATGTGTGTCTGGTTTGCTACAAGATCTCAGTAGAAGCTGAGCACTTTTCTTTGCACGATGGGAAAACGACTCGTGGTTAGAAAGAATGAAAATAAATTTAAAAATGAGGTTGCATGTTTGAAAAGGAGCTGTGGAAAACACATCAATATTTGTAATTATGGGGGCTGCTTCATCACTCAGGGATGAAGGCTGCTGTCCCACTGACCTCGTACCCCTTCTCCTCACTTTGTCCCTGCCACAGCAATGCTTCCAGTTCTTCCTTCCTATCTGCCTTGTTCCCATAAATATTTCCCATCTCTCCATGTTCCCTGTGATGGCCAGACAGCAGTCCCTGCTGGCCACGTTCCCTAAGCACCAGCTAAGCAAAAGGCATTGCTGGCATGGGACAGTAGGACAGAGGAGCTGCAGGGCAGGACAGTGTGGGTTTGCCAGAACAGCTGATTCTTCCCAATTTGCAACTTATCTACCTGTAATTTTAAGGAACTGGACACCATCAAGAGCTCACGACAGCTACCAAATTTGGTTCAAGCACATTAGGGCACAGAAACACAGATGGGCTGAGGGTAAAATCACATGAGGCTATTGTCTTAGAAAAAGAGGTTAAAAAAAATCATCAGAGGACAAAAGTCCCTGAAGCACTGCAGGGAAGACTGAGGAGGCTGAGCTAAGGAGGAGGAAAATGGAGTAACTCCCCAGAGGACTGAAAGATTTCAAAATTCTTGCTCTCCATTTCAGATTATCTCCATAAACTGGTAACTATCACATCAACCAGCCAACAACCTGAGGATTTAAATAAGCTTTTTGCTACCATGTAAACCCCAACACATTCCAAATGGATGGTTTGTTTAAAGATCACATTATATGTACTACAATCAATATCCTGATCACAGTGGGGCTGTTGCAAGGAAAAGGATATAAGTGTAGACAGGTAACAATTTTCCAGTTTGGAGCAAGACTGGGCAAGAATAATCAGCACTTTTGGAAGTCTTAGATATGTAGTGAAAGAGCTGAAGTGTGTTTAATTGCCAGTGAGAGGCATTGCAGCAAAGCAGATAAAGTTAATTATACATCATGGGAGTATTTTCAGTCGATGTGGTAGTAATCATAGTCAGCAGAGAGGTGTCCAACAGAAGAAACCACATACAATAAAAGCAACTGTGTGTTGGAAGTCTGCAGCACAAATTACCTAAAAATCCAAGGCAGATACAGACACACAGCTGGAGCTGACAGTCTTAATAAAGATTTGTGGATTTCTACATGCTGTAGGATAGCTTAAAAACCAGCAGACCTTACCCCATGGGTGGTAGCCCTGTACCAGCCAGTGACAATATTCAGGTTGTGTCCTGGGTGCTGCTGCTGTGCATGAAACAAATGCATCAGTGACTTGGTCTGGAGTACCAATTTTCTGACAGTAAATCTGTACTTCAGAGAAAGGATGCATAAATAAACTTCCTGTTGAAATTCAGGCTCACAGGCTGCCATTTCATACAGACCATTCAACATCTGCATCCACCAGTCTGCATTAAAAACAGGCAGGATGGAATACAGAACCTGAAATAAAAGGTTCAAGCATAAAAAGCATTTGTCTGTGTCTATGGATCTCTACAGATTTTCAGTGTCCCTTGGTTTGATGATGGGAAAGACATGGCACAGGCTTTTGCTGTCCTGTGCTGGCAACGATCTCCTTCCATCCCTCCTTCCAGGACCTGTCTCTTCATGTATATATTCATGGCACTAAATACAGGGGATCCTTAGCTCTTCTAAAAAGAGTTTTCCCCCCAATATTTCCTGAAGCTGTGGTGTTTAATCAATCCAGCCTCAGGCAGCAGCATGCCATCCCCCCTCCCCAGCACCCAGGCCTTCCAGGGAAGGAAGAGGCTCCCCACAGTTCCATCCCTACCTGCCAGTTTGATTTCTTATGGTCATTAGATATTCATAGCTTTTCAGGTCTCTAATTAATGATGTGGTTTCACTCTGTCTTCCCAGGGTAATAACCTCTCCCTAACGTGGCTGCTTGTTGGAACACTCTGACTAACAGACTTTAGTGCTGTAAAAGACTCAATTTGGGGACTAGGTGAAGTGCCCTTCAAAGCATTCTAATGCTCCAGTGGGGAGGGCTTTATTGATTTGAAAAGATGCAGATAAATAAATAGAAGACATTAATTGCTGTGGAACAGATACCTGGCTGATCAGAGGCAATTTCCAATACAGAGAGGATGACAAAACAACATCGTGGAGGTCAGGAGATGCAGAAATCCCACTCCACAGGCATTTCCTAACTGTCCTTAGGCTTGTCTAACAGCAGCCAGCCAGCAGAGCTGTGCTGACAGAGAGCTTGACCCTCTGCCTTTCACTCCTTGCTAATACAGAACACATTTTCTGAGAGCCAAAATTCAAGAGACAAGAGCCACATCTATGCCAACAACAATTACTTATGAAAACAGGTAACTTCTAGGAGCTTATTTGGAATAAATCAATGCCTTACACTTGTAGGTTTATACAGTGCAGCCGTGAGTATTGCTGTCAACACATCCACTACTGAAGGATGAAGAAGCTGCCAGGCTTGACTTGAGTGCCATCTTTTCTGAAGTTAAGTTAAAACAGCCCTGAAAATAAAACAAATGCCTTGAAGATGCCTGAGGATCACAGCGAGGTAAGAAAGTGTAATTGGTGTTACTGAGGTGAGCTCACAGCACAAACTGCTCTTCATCTCAGCTCAGACACACCAACCAGCTCCCAGCAAAGCCTTTCCCAACACTTGGGGCTGATCCAGGGCCCTGTTGTGGATCCTGATCTGCTGGCAAAGGATGTTTGTAGCTGGACCCTGCTTCAGAAGCCCAGGACAGCCAGGTAGTGCCACAGGACCTCCTGGGAGAGGAAAGCAGAGCACAAGTGGAAGGTACCCTGAGGTGATGGGAGCTTTTCCTGAATGCATTCTAGCACCACAAAATCACAGAATGTGCTGGGTTGGAAGGGACTTTTAAAGGTTATCTAGTCTGACCTCCCTGCAGTGAGCAGGGTCATCTTTAACTGTCTCAGGTTACCCAGAGCCCCACCAAGCCTGACCTTGAATGTCTCCATGGATGTGGCCTCCACCACCTCTCTGAGCAACTTGTTCCAGTGTTCCACCACCTGCATAGGTAAGAACATCTTCCTAATGTCTAACCTAAACCTACCCTGCTCTAGTTTAAGGCCATTGCCCCTTGTCCTGCAGCTACACAACCCTGTAAAAAGTCCCTCCCCAGCTGTAGGTCCCCTCCAGGTACTGGAAGGCTGCTATTAAATCTTCCAGGATCCTTCTCCTCCCCAGGCTCAAGAACCCCAACTCTCTCAGCCTGTCCATATCCCTGACCCATCCCTTTCTTACACACCCCTTGGAGGGACACCAGTTGTAAACAAAGAGCCCAATGGTCCTGGCTCAGAACCCACTAAAGCCCACAGCCTGCCAAACCCAGCATTTTCCACCAGGGGCAAAACGGAGGAGACTTTTCCTAACAGAGGGGCTTTCACTTTGCAGGCTGGTGGGAAACAGCAAAGCAAAGAGCCAGCAGTGAGAGACAGCAGCAGAGTTATTGCTCTGAAACACTGTCACCTTGTGGCTACTGAGCTGCAGTCAGAGGTGCTGCAGCCCGTGGGTCTTTCTGGACGCGGCACGAATGAAGGGATTGACCAGGACATGAGGGAGAGAAGCCTGATGCAGTGGGACAGGGAGCCACCTGGTTGTGGGTGGCATTTAGGAACAGGTATTACTGGGGAAGGTGCAGGTCTGGAAATCTGTATTTGCACTTAGAGCTCCACCTGTGGCCTCCCAGGGCTGCAAAAATGAGGATAAAAAGGGTGAGCACTGGCTGGGGTGTTAGTACTACCTGGAACTGTGGGAACATTGACCCTGTGGGATGTGTTATGCCAGGAACAGCAAGGAGCAACTGAACCCCTCCATGTGCATGAAAGGCAACACTGGCCAGCAAAGCAGTAACAAACACAATTGTATTTTCCTATTTTTAAGCTTGACTGCAGGGCTAGAGGGGCTGGAAAACCCATCCTGCTCCCAAACCAGCACCAGGCAGAGGATGCCACCACCAGAACCACTTCTGGGGTTGGTGTGAGCAGGAAGGTGCAGAGCTTGGGGAGGTGCTGAGGAGGGCCAGCCAGAAAACCAGGGTATATTGAGCCATTAAAACAACCTGCAGCATGTCCATACCAGCACTTTTGTAGTAAAAGAGCAGCATCTCAGTCACCAAGAGCCACTGCAGGAGCCCTGATGCATCTTGAAGAGAAGGAAGCAACCATTCAAGATCTATTCTGAAAAAAAAAAAAAAAAAAAAAAAAAAAAAGTTTAATAATTTTTATTCATTTGGATCCTTTTGAATGCTGTAAGGCCATGTGAGAATGATGGTCAGCACGAGGCTTTATTTCTTCATATAACTATTTGAAAAATAAATATTCTCTCTGAACTTCCTTTCATGTTAAGCAGGGAGCATCACATATATGTAGCCAGCTCCCTTGTTCACAACTATTGCTTAAACAGAAATATGAAAATGTGGGCAGATACAGGCAATAAATGCTGGATTTTTTTAATTAACTAGTGTTTCATATGCTTACAAACAAAACACAGTATTTTAGCAATAACTAAACCCAGGAAAATTAAAACTCAGCTCCCTTGCCAAGCTCACACCTAGCAACTTATTTGAGGGCCAATTAAAAAGTGGCAAATCAAGAAAAGGGAGAATGACAAACATTTTCTCCCACAGCACATAATGAAACTGTGGCTTTTACTGCCACGATGAGCTGTAGATGCCAAAGACACTGCAAAGTTAACAGGGTGGGGATATTCCTATGGTCAGTAATAATGGTTAGGGCTAAAATGGTTAGAAATTTTGTGAATCCTGGGAGAGGCAGAACTCCAGCTGTAGTTGCAAACCAGTCTGCATTAGGGATTAGGAAAAGGGCTAAGGTGACAGCCAGGTTATCTGCTTACAAGGGAGCTGCACAAACTTTCCACCTTCCACACAGAGCTGGTAGGACAGGCTGCAAAAACTGGATACTGGAGAAGATTTTGTTTGGTTTTTTTTTTTTTTTCTTCTTCAGATTTGCTCACAGGAGTAACACTCACCCATGTGTGCAGTGCCTGAGTGTGTGAAACATCAGCTTTACTTAGCAGAAAAAAATCCAACTGTCCATCTCTTCCTAAACAAGGCATGCTAAGAATAAAGAGCATACTGCAGCCCAGAGCACACTGCTCAAGGAGTAGAGCTGGGGATGAGATTCAAAAGAAAAATATGCAAGAAGCCTGAAAGTACGTCATAAAAAACCCTAATTAATATGGCTCTGAGGAAATGCAAAGGCCAACAGGCAAGCAACATAAACACTGCTGCAAAAGATCTGTGTGCAGCTCTCTGCAAAGCATCAAAGCAATTCCTTATCACACAATCAATACAAAAGAGATTGCAGCTCAAAAAGAAATGGAAGACATAAAAAAGAGGCTGCTCCTAAAGAAACAAAGGAGCTGCCCAACCTATACCACAGTTCTCCTTTATTCTAAAACACTAAAGCTACAAGCCAATGATTTAAATGAAGGAAAAATAATCAGAAGCAACATAATAAATATTAGTGCTTCTCAAAAAAAAAAACCTTCAGCAAATAGTTACTTCCAGCAACCTTCTAAATAATTCATACCCAATGTAAAGAAGGCAAAGGAATACCCTGTGCTGAAGCAGTTGAGGGAACAGTTTCTCCCATGACCTTGAGGAAAAACACAACCCTGGAATAGAGGTGCCAGCAAAAAAAGTGTTGTGCTTAAAACCCAATTCCAGCAAAAGACGTCATTTAAACCCAAAAACTAAAGCAGGACAGAGGGGGGACAGGGGAGGTGACAGATAGGAGTTACCCATCACAGTGCCACCTGCCCAGGGGTGCACCCTGGATCAGCAGTGCCAAGGGGGGGGGCATGATCCAGCCCCGGGGGGTGATGCAGAAATGTTAATTAAAGCTAATGAGAAGTATGTGGCAATAGGGGCCTGAAGTCAGGAGAGACTCTACCCCCAAACCCAGAAAAGATATAACCAAATATGGTTTTTTAACCCCCCCTTTTGTTTGCCATCTGCTTGTTTGAGCTGTGGGCAGGTTTTTGGGTAACACATGTCTGCTTTTTTTCTGCAACAATGAAGGCTACAAACCTACTTTTCCTCTAATTTTTTTTTTTCACAGCAAAAGCTGAAATCCCTTTCAAGTGACTCTCCCTGCCTTGGCATTTGGAGCATCAAACACCTGGAAAAGCTAAAAAAATACCAAAACTATGAAAACAACCTGGAGGAGCAGGGGAGCAGAGTCCCTATAGCTTACACTGTGCCCCTGCAGCCCCACAGGGTGTTCCCATTCCTGTATGGAAAATGGGCTGAGAACAGCCCTGAGGAGCAGGACTTTGGGGTGTTGGGTTAAGAACAGTTCTGAGGAGAAGGACTTGGGGGTGTTGGGTTGAGAACAGCCCTGAGGAGAAGGATTTGGATTTGTTGGGTTGAGAACAGTTCTGAGGAGAAGAACTCAGGGTCTTGGGTTCAGAACAGCCCTGAGGAGCAGGACTTGGGGTTGTTGGGTTAAGAACAGTTCTGAGATGGACTTTGGGGTGTTGGGTTGAGAACAGTTCTGAGGAAAAGGACTTGGGGTTCTTGGGTTGAGCACAGTCGAGAAGGGCTTGGGGTTGTTGGGTTGAGAACAGCCCTGAGGAGCAGGACTCAGGGGTGTTGGCTGCCAAGAAGCTCAACGTGAGCCACCAGTGTGCTTGCTGCCCAGAAACCCAACCTTATTCTGGGCTCCATCAAACGCAGGGTGTCCAGCAGGACAAGGGAGGGGATTGTCCCCCTCTAGTGAGACCAATCCCTGCACTGCATAATTCACACCCCATGTAAAGAAGGCAAAGGAATACCCTGTGCTGAAACAGCTGAGGGAACAGTTCCTCCTTGATGAAAAACACAACCCTGGAATAGAGGTGCAGGCGAAAAAAGCGTTGTGCTTAAAAACCCAGTTCCAGTTCCAGAGCCCCCAAACCCGGGAAGGACACGGAGCTCATGGAATGACTCCAGGGGTGGCCATGAAAGCCCTCAGAGGGCTGGAGCTGCTCTGCTGTGCCGAGCTGGGGTGTTCAGCCTGGAAAATCAGAGGATGTTGGGGCTGGAAGAGATCCCGGGATCATCGGGTCCAACCCCTGCCCCAACACCCCAATCCGACCCCATCACCCAACCAAACCAGGAAGGCTCCGGGAGCACCTCCCAGCATCTGAAGGGGCCACGGGAAAGCTGGGAAGGGACTTTTTACAAGGAGGGAAAGCGGCAGGAAGGGTTTTAAGCTGAAAAGAGGGGAGATTTAGGTCAGGTATGAGGAATAAATCCTCCCATGGGAAGGCGCCGGGACCCCTGCCCCGGGTGACCCAGCCAAGCTGTGGCTGCCGCCTCCCCGGCAGTGCCTCAACCCAGGCTGGGAGCAGCCCCGGCAGGGCAGGAGGTATCCGTAACCATCATATCGGTTCGGGTTCGGGTTCGGGTTCGGGTTCGGGTTCGGGTTCGGGTTCGGGTTCGGGTTCGGGTTCGGGTTCGGGTTCGGGTTCGGGTTCGGGTTCGGGTCGGTTCCCTCTCACCCCACCCTCCCTGAGGCAGCTGCGCTCCACCCCGCGCATGCGCACCGCCTCCCGCACCCCCACCAGACACACACACCCCCGGGGCGGCAGGGGGCGTTGTCACTCCGGAAGTTCGCCGCCGTTTCCGCCCGTCGCGGCTGAGTCACTGGGCCGCGCCGCCTCCTCCTCCTCCTCACCGCCGCTGTCCGAACCGGAGCCGCGCAGCCCCTGGACCCGTCCGGTCCGGTCCCGTCCCGCCGCCATGCCGCTGGAGAACCTGGAGGAAGAGGGTCTGCCCAAGAACCCCGATCTCCGCATCGCTCAGCTCCGCTTCCTCCTCAGCCTCCGGCCCCGCGCTCCCGACCCCGCCGCTCGGGAGGAGCTGATGGCGGCCGTGCGGCTGCACAGTGAGTGCGGCCCTGAGGGCTGCGGGGACCCGCCCTGCCCCGGGGAGGAGGGGTGGCTCTGTCTGTCTGTCTGTTTAGAAGGGCCGGGTCTGACTGTCGGTGTTGGGGGGGGCATCAGTTCCTCCCCCCGGGGGATGGGGGGAACCCCGAGGGCACCGGGGGACAGGGGTGGGGAGGGTTTTGGGGCAGGTGAGGGAAGGGGGAGGTTCGGAGGTGTCAGAGGGGTGGTTCGGTTCCCCAGGTTTGGGCACTGTGACAGCGTGGTGGTGTTTTGAGAGGCATCAGCTTAGCACCACTGCTGGGTACAGTGAGGAGAAGGTGCAGGTGGGAGGTGTGTCAAGAGAGCTGTGATAAAAAAAAAGAGGAGAAAAAAGTGTGAGAGGCAGAGCCTGGTGCAACGCTGGCTCTGTCGTGCCTGGGTAGAATTATGTACCTGATCACAGGAGGGAGGCAGTGGTGGTGTCCTTCAGTGCCCTGCTCTAGGGGCACTTGTTGCAGCAATTAATTACAGAAGCCCTTCTGCTTCTCTTCCAGATATGGCTCCTTACTATGAAGCACTCTGCAAGTCTCTGGAATGGCAGGTGGACACAGAGCTGCTGAACAAAATGAAGAAAGCCAACGAGGAAGAATTGAAACGTCTGGACAATGAATTAGAAGATGCAGAAAAGATCTTGGGGGAGAGTGAAATCAGGGATGCAATGATGGCCAAAGCTGAGTACCTGTGCAGGATTGGGGACAAGGTTGGTGCATGGCAGAGGCTTCATGGACTCGTGTTACCAACACTGCAGTGTCATCCTCTGAGCTAGGCAGGTTCCAGTCAGTGACTTAAGGTGCATTTTTTCTGTGGCACAACTCAGACATGTGTGGGGACATAGGGGAGGGTGTTGCTGAAATTTAAATTTTCTAGAAAACAAACAAAACAAAACCAAAACAAAATGAAAACAAAAAAACAAAAAACACCCCCCCCCACACACACACACAAAAACCCCAAAACAAACAAAAAACCCCAACCAAACAAAAGCAAGCAAGCAGGCCTTAACAGAAAACATTTTTTTCTTGAAAAAGTAAAAGGTTTTTTTTTCCATTTGGAGGTGTTGTTTTTTTCACTTACCTTCTATCTTTACACTTTTCTAATCTACTTACACAGTGCAGCTTAATCTCAGGTTATGGAGCAGCTTTTCCTATTCCTTAGATTTAAAGGATCAGTGAAGAGCAGCTCTTTTAGCTCGATTTTAACTACAATTCTTTAAGATTACCCAAAACACGTAATGCTGGAGTGCTGTGGGGAACTGCACAAAGTCCCAGCCATCAGAGGAAGGCAAGATGTCTGCACTTAGCACACTCTGAAAGTGTTCTGGGTGCTTTTGGGGTTCTGACAGTGGGAAATCCTCTCTTGCCAGGAGGGAGCTCTGACCGCCTTCCGCAAGACTTACGACAAAACTGTGGCTCTGGGGCATCGTCTGGATATTGTGTTCTACCTCCTGAGGATTGGGCTGTTCTACATGGATAATGACCTCATCACACGGAACATTGAAAAGGCAAAAAGGTACTGCTTGGGTTGTTTGAGTGCATTCCAGCACTTTTGAGACACCCTGTGACAAAAGGAATGGAAGAAATGTGACTACAACTGGCTGGGAGAGTCACAGAGTGAGGGGTGGGTGTTGGCTTGTGCTAGGGACCTGCCTCTTCCTGGATTTTTTATTTTTTTTTTTAATGAGGGGGAAGAGAAAAGAAAGGTTTAAGATTGTTTGTCAGCTGTTGCCTACCAGCTGACATGATTTTAATTTGTAGCCCACCCCTTGGTGTCCACTTTCCTGTTCCATAGCTGTTGGAAGACAAACAGGTGAGGGTGTGGGTAGCTGGTGTGGCAAAACACAGGACTGCCAGCTCAGCAGAACTGAGCTGCTGCCCAGCTGGCTCTGTGAAGTGCCAGCTTCTCCTCTGGATGCAGGAGCACAGTGTGCTTTGCCTCAGCTGCCTTCCCTCCTTCCTACAGCTACCTCAGTGTCTCCATGCTCCCAACACCTGGAACTTCAGTGGTTCCTGTAGCATCTTTACAGTCTCTGGTGGTGCCACAAGGCTCCAGTGCAGAACCTTTCCAGTTATGCTGTTCCTTGAGCAATTTTTTTTTTTTGTGTTGCCTTCTCAGCAGTTTTTATCTTCGCCTGTCCTTTTGCTTTTAGCCACATCAATTTTGTGTTAATGTAATTTTTCAAAAGTGACAACTTCAAATTTTTCCCCGTGCTGCTGGCTGCCTGGCTTTGATTTTAGCAGCAGAGGCAATGGGAATACATTGCCACAGCTGAGACTGGAGCAGTGTCTGTGTGCACATCCCAACACTCCTGTCACAACTCCAGAGGCTCTGAACATTTCCTGGCAGTTGAAATTTGTACAAAAAGTTCTGGTTCTCCTGTCCCAGAGAAGCCACTTTCCTACCTCTCAGGTGTACAAAACCTGGGCTGTTTCAAGAGCTGTAACATGAATTACTCATTCCCTAATCACACAGTACCAGCTGATTTACTCTACTTGTTTCATACAATTTACTCCATCACACATTTACTTAAGTAAATATTTCTCTTTGTTCCGTTTCAAGTCTAATAGAAGAAGGAGGAGACTGGGACAGGAGAAATCGTCTCAAAGTGTACCAGGGCCTCTACTGTGTAGCAATTCGGGACTTCAAACAAGCAGCAGAGCTCTTCCTTGATACAGTTTCAACCTTTACATCCTATGAACTCATGGATTACAAAACGTTTGTAACCTACACAGTCTATGTCAGCATGATCGCCTTGGACAGGCCTGACCTGAGGGAGAAGGTAGGGAGAACAGATGAGAACACTGGCTCCAACTGGCACAGCCTTTCTTCAGCCTATTTTCTCCCCGGGCTGACAGGGTGTTCAAAGGTGTTTTTTGGTTGGTTTCAGGTTATCAAAGGAGCAGAGATCCTGGAAGTGTTGCACAGCCTGCCAGCAGTAAGGCAGTACCTCTTCTCCCTGTACGAGTGCCGCTACTCAGCCTTCTTCCAGTCGTTAGGTAAGGCTCTGGGATTTCCTACAACCCTGCTTCAGGTGCTTCAGTTATTTCTTTCAGGTCATGCACAGTTTTTTGCAGTAGCTAGAGCTACTTGATGCAGAAAAAAAAATAATTTCCTTTTTAAACAGTGACCTAAAATTTTTCATAGAATCATAGAATTGGCTGGGTTGGAAGGGACCTCAGAGATCATCAAGTCCAACCCTTGATCCACTCCCACTGCAGTTCCCAGCCCATGGCACTGAGTGCCACATCCAGGCTCTTTTTAAATATCTCCAGGGATGGAGAATCCACCCCTTCCCTGGGCAGCCCATTCCAATGTCTGATCACCCTCTCTGTAAAGAAATTCTTTCTAATGTCCAACCTAAACCTCCCCTGCACAACTTGAGACCTCTTGTGCCCTCTTGTCTTGCTGAGAGTTGCCTGGGAAAAGAGCCCAACCCCCCCCGGCTCCAACCTCCTTTCAGGGAGTTGTAGAGAGTGATGAGGTCTCCCCTGAGCCTCCTCTTCTCCAGCCTCAACACCCCCAGCTCCCTCAGCCTCTCCTCATAGGATCTGTGCTCGAGTCCCTTCACCAGCCCAGTTGCCTCCTTTGGACCTGCTCCAGGACCTCAATCTCCTTCCTGAACTGAGGGGCCCAGAACTGGACACAGGACTCAAGCTGTGGCCTCACCACATTCCTCCTTTGATTGCTTGACTTTTTAAACAACCAAACCAACCAATCTTTGCACACAGTGAGCTTCTTGAAAGATCCCACCTAATTAGGGGGAAAAGCATTTTCAAATGGCTGTGGAGGGAGCACTGTCTTACCTGAAGAGCCAGGTCAGATGGGAAAGGTTTTATCTTTGAAAGAAGTGACAGGATTTGTACTCTGAAGACTGAAATCTCAACCTGCAAAAGAAATCTCATGAGAAGTTGTGATTGTTGCCACTGGCTTTCTGCTCTGGTTTCTGTGTGAAAGGGGAGCACTGAAGAAAAAGCTTGTCAGAAAACTTACTCTCACCAGCTCTCTGACTGCTTGTTTTCCTTCTGTGAGAAACAAAAGGAAGTAAAACACTTAGAAAAAAAGCAAAAAATAACTTCATTTTGTGGAAGATGAGGTCTGATGAGGTCAGGAGCCAAGGGCAACATTTTTCCATTGATGGATTTATTGCTACCTGAGAGCAGCGCTGTTAGGAGATAAAGCTACTTCAGTACTGGAAACCCTGGTAGCTAATTTAAAACCCTGATAACTAATTTAAAAGCTATTATCAGAAAGAATTATGAAAGAAGAAATAATTATGGTTATTTCCTTGCCTGGCTTTGGGTGAGGATGTTTCTTGGGTAACAAATATTTCTTCAAGAGCTGCTTGTTTGCCCACACCAGGCTGCTGCTGTGCGCCTGCAGGTCCCACAGAGTGTGCACGAGTACAGTACAGTCCAGTCGTGCTCACTTTGATGACTTATTAACTGGTGTTATGTGTTTTATTTACCTGACTGATACTTCACATTTCTTAGGGGTTACTGGCTTGTTTTCTTTCTTGTTTTTCTTTTCAGCTATTGTAGAGCAGGAGATGAAGAAGGACTGGCTGTTTGCACCTCACTATCGATACTACGTACGGGAAATGAGAATTCATGCCTACAGCCAGCTCCTGGAGTCTTACAGGTCACTGACATTAGGATACATGGCAGAAGCATTTGGAGTCAGTGTAGAATTCATAGATCAGTAAGTTATTCAGCTTATTAAGTTCATAAAGATCTCACTTTACAGCTTTTAGTTATTTGTAATGATCCCAATGTGAATAAAAGTCTTTGTTCTACTTGGGACTCTAAACATTTTGAGCTAGGTTTCTGTGGAAGAGCTTGCAGTAAAGAAAATAATTTGATTGCAATCTCTCATGACAACTTTTGCAGAATCTCTTTCACTCTAAATGCCCATTTAGTCTTTTATTAATAATTTGGTTCCTTATACTGCTGGATCTGTTGACCCCATGAGCCATGAAACTTAGGATTTGAGGATGACTTAGTTCACAACTATGCAAAAACATAACTGTTACAGCTCTGGGCATCTGCATGTTTTATGTACCCTACAAGTCTCCTTATTTAGTTTTGCTTGATTTCTGGTATGTGGACAGGATCTGATGTTTTTTTAAATCAAAGGCATGCTGCAGTCTCAATTTGGAATTCTTCTCTAGTGTAAACCCAACACATTCAGATCACAAGGAGAACTTGCATGAAGTGAGAAACTAATTTTACTCTATGTGCATGAAATGCTTCCTTTAAAATGCCTTCACAAGAGTCATTCTTCTTTCATAGAAAACTTTCAGATTTTCTAACATTAAGTATTACAGAAATATGAATACTGCTTGAAATATTCAGAAATGCATTAATAGGTGTCTCAAGAGAAACCAAATACCCTTCAATTCAAAGGTAAATGCTTTAAAGTCATACTAGTTCTTATGCTTCCCACTAATTAATTACTAGTTGTAACCTGTTTTACTGTTAATCAGAGGAGTATTTTCTTCTACCATCAGTATCATGCTGTAGGCCACCAGTTGATCAAGCAAAATAATAATAAAATAAGAAAGCAGCATATGTAGAGGTACTAGAGAGCAGGGAACTCTCCTACTGTATGGACTGGCATGGAGATACTTACCTGTATTTTTCTTACCTGTATTATTCTGGGTAGGCACAGTACATGACTGCTGCCTTTGAGTTTGAAGCACTGTGAAAAATTTCACTGACTCAAGTGTGACACTTTTTGGCCTGAAAGGAAAATACTCAAACACTTTGCATTCAGATCAGCTGGAATGATGATTCCTGTGTGTAATGTCCAAGCTTTAATAGGATGAGGATGCACCAGACACCATATGGGAACATACAGGCTGTTGTTTCAGAAGTGCTGCTGGCTCTGCAAGGCCTGGATGAGACATGATTTAACCCAACTTCTTTTTTCTTTACTTAGGGAGCTCTCAAGATTTATTGCAGCTGGGAGGTTACACTGCAAAATAGACAAAGTAAATGAGATTGTAGAAACTAACAGGTATGCTATAAATCCCTAGGAATAGGTTTTGATCTATACATTTTGGTACACTTATTACAGAAATGTAAGTGGCTTCTTGTAATACACATTCTCACTTTCTAAACTTTTTTTTTTCCCCCACACAATTTCTAGGCCTGATAGCAAGAACTGGCAGTACCAAGAAACCATCAAGAAAGGAGATTTGCTGCTAAACAGAGTTCAAAAACTTTCCAGAGTAATTAATATGTAATTTTTTTAATGCGAGGGAATGCAAAATTTAGATGTTTAAAACATTTTGGAAGTAACCTATAAATATATTGTATAACTTGGTATACTGTAGGTAAAAAAAAATACTAGAGAGGTAGTGTTTTTACTTTCCACTTCATTATGTACACAATGTTCTGTTTTGGTGTATGAATCCCAGTTCATTTATTAAATGTATGATACAGTTGATGATCTTGTAATAATCTTTGTTCCTTTCCTTGACTGGGTAAACAGTGTTCAGTATTTAAGAGCAGAGCAGGGTAAGGATCTGTGAACAGAGAGAACCAGTGGCCATTCTGTGCTTGGTTTCCAAGTACTTGAATCAAAGGGGAAGTAAATCAGTTGCATAACAGTGAAGTAGCCAAAAATTTTAGTGGAGATTGTGCACTGCCCGTGCAGGATGGATGATTGTTACCAGAGGATTACATCTTAGGCAGAAGGAATAAGGGTGAAAAGGACTATGGGGAAGCAATAATCATAAAAACTGCACGTGCTACAACTCGGGGAACACCTCTAAGTGAAGTCTCTCCCTTACAGCCCTCCTTTTGTGAGCTGCTGAAGAACAAGCAGATTAACAAAGTGTTACCTTTGCAGTGACTTCCTCTGTCAGGCTTGCAGATGTCAAAACGATGGGAGGAAGGGCAGAAGATCCTGTTGCAGTTTGACACAACTGATCAAATGCTGCAGGGGGGTTACAGTTTCTTTCTTCACAGCTGCTGAGGAGTAAGTATTTCAAGCAGGCTGCTGCCATACTGATGACACATGGGCTTCTGGCCATAGCAGGGCCTGCAGCAGCAGCTGTTTACCCGGCTTGGGGTTTCTTTTTTCCTCCCAAAGAAAGTCTGCAACTTAGTTCTGTGAGACTGTTTGATGCCACTGCACTTAGCAACAGAATCCACGTGCTGTCTGTACTCATTGTCACTTTAATGCCCAAACTAAACACCAACAGGGAGATGTACCCACAGAATGATCCTGACATTTGGAAGTTCCTGAGCAGCACTAGGACAGCGTGGAATTTCACATGCCCTTTCCTCTTACTGGGAGATCACAGAGGATCTCCTGCCTGTGAATCACTTCCCCTGCTGGGGTGAGACTCAGCAGAAGTGTTGAGGGTCCATTAATATTCTCAGCTGACTGTTCTGCAACCCAAAATACAACCTAAGGATTTTTTGTTTTCTTTTACTACTTATTAAAAGCCATTTTGTTTTTGTTTTTTTGGTTTTTTTTTTGAGGGGTGGGGGGGAGGGTTGGGATGTTTTTGTTTGGTTTTGTGGGTTTTTAGGTTTTGTTGGGGTTTTTTTAATCCACCAAAAGTAGCTATTTAGAGTAGCTATCTAGAGTTCAAAGATTTAGATTTCAGACAGTACTGATTAGAAGAAAATTCTGATTTTCACTCTCTATAGTAAAGTGAAAATAATAAAAGAGGGCCCTGATTTGTTTACCATGTGGTCAGCTACTGAGTCTGTATTTCTAAATTTTACTTCTTAAAAAGTTCTAAATTAATTTAGGTCAATATTGAGACTTTTCAGAGCTGCAATAATCTCTCAGGTTTTCTAGATCTGTTCCATATCAGATAAAGTACATCTAAGATGACTTTAGTTCTGCCTTCCTTTTGATAACATCTTTTTCTCCTTTCATACATGCAAACTTTAAGTCTATCAAAGGCCACACTACAGAGGGTGTGGGCCATAGACTTCACTCACCTGAGGTAATTAATTTCTGGTGTACAAATGAATTTTCCTTTCCAACATATTTGTGATTCAGCTGGCCTTTAATTAACTGTATCAAAGCTTTGTGAAATAATTTACTTGTGAAATAAAATCTCAGCAGTTCCTTTCAGCCTTTGCATCCCCATGTACATTCTGAATTGGAAGCTGAAGGGAACAGAAGCCTGAGAAAACCAGCAAATGAAGGAAAGCTTCATGAACTGGAGAGAAGTCTTCCTGCTCTTTTAGTGTAGGTAAAAGCAACATTAAGAAAGGCCACAAATGTCTATTTTGTGAGGAAAATAAACGTATTACTAAACTTGGTGTACCTTAGGGTATTTTTAGAGCTTTCACATTTTATAGTAACCATCACTATCATCCCATGGGAGCCAAGCATGTCAGAACCTCAGGTGGGTGGAAAAAAACCAGACTGTTCATGACATAAGTGCACAGACCCTACCAGAGCAGAGCCCCTGACTTGCTTTGCTTCCTTTCTGATCTCAGCCTGTCCTACAAAGGAAGTGCTTGGAAGAAGCTGCAGAGCTCCTTAACAAAGCTTTTCAGGACAAGAGACTCTTCTCAGGGAAGAGTCACAGCAATTTTACCTGAATTATCTGAAGGCTTTGCACAGAAGTTTGGCCTCTCTGCCATCCCAAATGGTGGGATAAGATTCTGCACAGCTGTAGGCAAAAGCAACACCTCCTGAAATCCACAGCTGGATGCACCAGGATGGCCAGAGCAGCTGTTTGCATCACTCTCCTGGAGAAAAAAAAGAAAAAAAAAAAAAGGAAAAAAAAGCCACCTGGTACATAGTCTTTTTCCAGAGTGGTCCAGGATGGTCAGGCCTTGAGCTGACCAAGGGCATAATTTTTCCTGTTCTTTCTTAACTGCTTCCACTATCCATGTCAAATGAACAGAAGGGTTTCTGTTTCCTTCAAACCTTGAAGTAATTTCAAGTTAATGCTCACTGTCTCATGATTTACCTTTGTTTTATTTCATCTCATTATTCCCATCTAATTTAATTCTGATTGTGAGTGGCACTCCAGACACAGTTCATGCCTCAGTCTTGACACCTTTCCCTGGATTTATAGTCCACATGCCAAAGCTGTACATTCTCTCTTGTAATTTAAGCTTGTGCAGTTCCTTGAACTAATGCCGTTCTCCAATTTCGCTTTGGGAGGGTGACTTCATACTGGCAACAAGGTAACCAGAATCAGAGACAGACTTTGAGATGCAGCCAGGCCAGGGAGACACTTTCCACCTCACTCAGCAACACATTCGCTGCCATTAAGCTGTGACATGCAAGAGGGAAGGGCAGGGGATGGGGTGTTCGAGGGTTTGCTCAGTAAAGCTCTGCTACAAAATGGTTGAAATGCGGTTTATGTGCAAACGTTCTCTGGCTCACCTGCTGGCTGCCCAAAGGCTCCTTTTCTTCTCTCACTGAAGAGTTTCAGGTCCAGTCTTGCAGACAAGAGACAAGGCACTTGCTTTAGAAAAAAGCCACCTGCTGTGGACAGGGACACAGGTGAAGGGAGCTCGACTGCAGAACGGAGGACAAAGAAAACTTCCAGTACTGTCCTGGAGAGCAGCAACAAACTATCCCTGCTGGTACTGAAGGAAGTTTTGTACCCAGGTGTCAACTCCAGTCATTCCCCATGGCCTTGGACAAGGCTTTTTGAATGCAGTTCTCAGGCTGCTCTTCATCCTTTGTCAATAAAGTTTGACTCCAGGTTAGTCTGAAAAACTTCAGAAAAGTTTTTTTGGTACCCCTGAGGCTTGTTGGGCCAGAAAAAAAGCCCCAACAAAACCAAAACAAGCTTATGCTGCTTTTCCACCACAAAGATCCCATGCTGCTTGTTAGGAACAAATCCAGCAGCTAATGCAGCCCTCTCAGCCAAAGCACTGAGGAAAGCATTCAGTCAAATTAAGAGTCCCAGGATGAATCCTACAAGCCACGTGTGTTTATTTGTTGCAGCAGAATGCGATAATAATGAACCAACAGGAATTTGCATTTAAATAAAGCCAATTGCCAGCCCTTGTATTGGTTGTGTCAGTAGCTGGCTTAAGGCACAGCAGCCACACCATAAAGGCACCGGGTGCAGGGGGCACAGGGCCAGCTCTGCATGGGCTGTGGGTGCAGGACTGGCATTCAGGGATTTTTTTCTACCAAAGGGGGTTTTGTGTGTAGCCTTTGAGCCCAACAAACCTGCAGCAAGAGGAGGCTGTCACCCTCGGGTTCGAAGGACTCGTCACCAGCTGCCATTTGTAACCCAAAGGTGCTCAGAACCTCAGGCATGGGGATGTGCATCACACGCATTGTTGGGTTCAAAATCCTGCAAAAATCCTCCCCCCAAACACAAACTGGAATATTTGCCTTTGAGGCAATCAATGACAGGAGGAAAAACTGCTCTTCATGCAGACCAGGGAAGGCTGCGTTGACTGGGTGAGCGGGTGTTTGCTGTGACAAAACCCTTTACAGAACTGATGGGAGTCACTGGGAGAAGCAAGGAACCCCCCAGCAGCTCTGCTCTGCTCTCTGTCCTGAGGTGTAGGTGCCACCAGTGGTGCCCAATCCAGCAAGGAGAGAGGGAGGACACTGCAAACCTGCTGAGCTCTGAGGTACCTCAAAGAGGTCAGGGCTACACGAGATTAATACAACTTTCCTCCCCCCTCCTCCTCTCTAATTTTAGAGGACACAGACCCTATTTAAAATAAGTTTAAATGCAGAATTAACCCTTCAGTTTTGAAGCAGACAGCTCTGAGTCACAAACTTGCCTGAAGGTGATGACAAAAGGAGCTCTGCTCTGCTTGGTGGGCTCCTGTCCCATGTTGCTGCCACTCGTACAGCCCAGCACAACCAGCTCCGGTGCCAAGAGTTTATAGGGGGGAGCAGAAATTAGAAATTCCTACTAGAAAAGAAAGACATTTGCAGGAAGGTGAGACAAAAAAAAAAAAAACCTCAAATCATTTTAGTCAATAGAAAAGGTAAATGTATAAAAATTTGAAGTGTCCATTTTGGAACAGCAAAGCAGAACCTGCTTCCCACCTGACATTTACATCCTGCAGTATTTATTGCAAGTACTAAGGGAAACTTTGTTCTTAATGTTTGAAGAGGTCAAAAAAAAGAAAAAGAGAGGGAGATAGAATAAAGTAAGCATTGCCATGGATGTAATGATGAATTCCTATCCCACTAGCAGGAGTTTTGCCAATTTTACAAACCATTCCTCAGAACTCATCCACCACTCAAGTCCTGAACCACATGCAGTGAAAAGCCTGCAGGAGCATTTAACCCGCTGGATTCACACACTGGATCTTTAAACTGTGAAAACACAGAAGATTGGGGTTTTTTTGAAGAAAAAATATTTAACAATATTTAACACCCCCCACCTCCCAATCATTCAACATACTGCATTTGAGGTTGCAAAAGCTGCTTCTCATTATTCTATTTAGGAAACAATAAAGCATGAACCTTAATTAACAAAACATCCTTTGCATGGGAAAACCTCTGCAGAGCTGATGCAGGCACTCTCACAGCCAGGTACCAAACCCTGGCAGCAGGTGAAGAGCCACCCCTGCTGGGCGTGGGCTCAGCTGCTCCTGCTGAGCTACAGGGACA